>NC_053164.1:150674335-150999335 GCF_016835505.1 Polypterus senegalus
GACACAGAGCTCTGTGAATAGCCAGCCTCTTTAGCAATGACCTTTTGTGTCTTGCCCTCCTTGTGCAAGGTGTCAATGGTCGTCTTTTGGACAACTGTCAAGTCAGCCGTCTTCCCCATGATTGTGTAGCCTACAGAACTAGACTGAGAGACCATTTAAAGGCTTTTGCAGGTGTTTTGAGTTAATTAGCTGATTAGAGTATGGCAACAGGTGTCTTCAATATTGAACCTTTTCACAATATTCTAATTTTCAGAGATACTGAATTTGGGACTTTCATTAGTTGTCAGTTATAATCATCAAAATTAAAAGTAATAAAAACAGTTGAAATACATCAGTCTGTGTGTAATGAATGAATCTAATATACAAGTTCACTTTTTGAATGGAATTACTGAAATAAATCAACTTTGTCATGATATTCAAATTTTATGACCAGCACCTGTATTGTCAGGCTGCTCCCCTGGACATGGAAAAGACAGCTCAGATAAAGGAGTGTTGGAATAATTGGATGAAAACATTCTTTCCTCAGAGAGATGGTAAGCACAGACTCCATTATAGAAAACTCAGGAGCAGGTAGGCGACCAGTTGCCCAAAGTCTGCAGGACTGTGACTTTATTTTTGATGTTCTCTTTCACAACTTTAATCTCCACCATTATCAACTGCCTATAAATTATTATTTAACTGACAGCTATTCTTGGTTTCCATTTATGTTTCATCAGTTTGTACCTTGTTCATTGTGTGTTTTAACAAATCTGCATTTATATGTGTATTTATTAATTATTATAATCTATACTTAGATACTTTAAAAGAGAATTGTTCAAAGCATTCTTTTCTTGTATTCAGTGAAGAGTTCTAGGCAAAAAATATGATAGAAAAGATCGGAGGCACTAGGACTGCAACAAGGACCTAATTGTGTTTTACACATTCGATGGTGCAAAGGCTGATTTTGCCACAAATAACAAGGGTAGGGCAGGATTACAAATTGCTTAGCTGTAAAAAGTACAAAAGGCTGAGCTAAAGTTATGGTAAATCCATACCTAAAAAGCTACTTTTACATCTGTGTATCTACAAACAGGAATTAAAATCTTTAAGAAAAATGGCATCTTTAGTATTCCCATTATATAGTAATTCAGTTACTTTAGTTATTTTGTATCATTTTAATTAATATTAATAGCTACAATATATGGGGGACTTATCTCAGTTACTTTTCTCCTTTCATAGGGTACTGTTGATAGTAATTTCGCTAGTCACAGACCCACATACTATAGTGGAACATTCAGAAAAAGATGGTAAACACAGTGATGTTTGCTAATGCAAGTTCGTCCTCAACACGGAAGAGGCTGTCAAGGTATAGGTCTGAATGCAAGGCAGAATGTAATTGAGTCATCCATGTTTCCATTTGGTCACCCACGGAGGAATTTCTGCCTTATAACAGCACGTCCAAGCAGCTAAACAGCAGAAGACAAAGTGGAATCATTCAATTCTGTATACCTCACACAAGCTTCCTCAATGCAGATATGGTACTGTATATTGTTGTTGTTTATTTTTTTTAAATTGATTTTAAATAAAAGCAAATCACAATCAATTCAAACTTAAACCAAAATTTAACCCTCACCCACAGAAAAAGATGAGAGCCTACCAAAAAGTGAATCTTTAAAAGCAGCAAGGAAGGAAAAGTATCCTCCTCCCCGTTATAGAGGCTTATTCTAAAATGTGATTAGTTAGACCCTGCCATATTTAAAAAAAAAAATCTGAGCAGGTCTTCTAAGTGAGAATATGATTTTTGTCTAATTTCAAATAGCATAGGACATCAGTACCCACTGACTTAAAAGTAGTGGGGTGGGCTTTTTCCAGTTAAGCAGGATAAGTCTATGTGCTAGTAGTGAGGTAAAGGAAATTACAATTTGATTGTCCTTCTCCACTTTAAGCCCATCTGGGAATACACCAAACACAGCTGTTAATGGGTTAGGAGGTACTGTGGCACGAAGGTTGTCCGATACGCATTTAAAATTTTTTGTCCCAAACTATCTTAATTTGATGCTCGTCCAAAACATGTGGCCCACTGAGGCTGGAGGTAGATTACAATATATACAAGTTGAATCTTGCTATGGAAACACATTGGATAGTTTTAAACAACAAAGGTTCGACAGAAGATTTTAAGTTGAACTATTGAATGTTTTGCGTATATGGAGCTAGAGTGAATTCTGTGCATGGCTGCCTTCCACTCCTTTTCTGAATTAAGTTAAAGATATGTACCCTGAGATCTTTGAAAGAAATGGACTTTAAAATATTTTTATAAATTGTCAAGATGCTATCCGAGTCTTCAAAACTGATCAATATTTATTCTGGAATAGAAATGGGTGGAAGATGAGGAAAATCGGGTGGGTTCTGTTCAGCAAAGTTTCTAGGTTAAAAGTAGTGGAAAAACTGTGTTAATGAGAATTTAAATTTGAAGCTTAATTGCTCATAGGATGCAAAAACATTATCTATGTTCAAGTCTCTAAATGCTTTAATTCCAGACATTTTCCAAATATTAAATACTATGTGTGTTTGAGAAAGTGAAAAAAAAAATGTTTTTCATGTACAGGTGCAACAGATAAGGGATTCTCTGCCTTAATGTGCTTCCTATACTGGTTCCACATTCTGAGTGAATGAAGGGCAATTGGATTATTAGTGTATTGATGATAGTTTGTATTTACTGGAGCACAGAGAAGGGGATATAAAGTACTATTGCGAGATTTTAACTCTTTGCAGAACAAGCTTGTGGATGTTTATTAATTTCTGTCAATGTTCACACCTATACTGCCCGTGTACAGTACTTTCCAGTATTTAAAGTGAAAACTAGATAGCGCCATGCCCCCTTTTGCTTCAGGTCGTTGCAGACTCACCCTTTGGATGCGTGGATGTTTAGAATTCCAAATAGATAAGGTCATGATTGAATCTAATTTCTTAAAAAAAAATTTTTATGTATATGGGGATACTCTGAAATAGAAAAAGAAGCTTGGGAAGGATGTTCATCTTAACAGTGTTGATTCTCTCTGCTAATGTGAGACAGAGGCTAGACTATCTATTCACGTCTTGTTTAATTTTTTCCATGCATGACAGCAAATTTTTATTGAAAAAGATCTTTAGATTTACTTGTGATATTTACCCCCTAGATATTTAAACTGATCTGCTAAGGTAAATGGATGTGCATCCAGTCCAACATTGTGTGCTGGAAAGTTCATCATTCCAATTGATTTTGAGTCCTGAGTATCTTTTGAAAATCTGCTAGTGCATTTAGGACTTCTGGCCATGGTTTTTTGTGGGTCAGATATATAAAGTACCATATCATCTGCATATAGTGATATTTTCTGTTCAAGTCCTTCTCTTAAAATCCCCTTTACTTTTGAAATGCATGAGAGATAAACAGCCAATGCTAAATGTCTGAATTTAATAAATTTGGTTTGGTTTTGTGATATTACAGAAGGAAGCACTTTCTCAATCCTTCCAACTAGACCTTTGGGGGTATCTTAACATCATTATTCATGAGTGAGATTGGTCTGTATGATAAACATTGTAGTAAGTCCTTATTTTTCTTAGGAACGATGGTAATTAATTCTTGGCAAAGAGTTTGAGGGAGAATTTTGTTGTTTTTAGCTTTTATAAATGTTGTTAATAATTGTGGAGCTAACTTATTTGAATTTTTCTTATATATAAAATTACACCTTGTACGAAATCTATATCATCCATGTTAGGTGCATAGATATTTATCAGAATCACTTAAGGATTAAATAATTTGCCCATCACCATGACATATCACCCTTCAGGATCAGGTATTACGTGTGATGCTACAGATCAAATAATTCTGTGTATTAAGATTCCCGCACTGCTAATTTTCTTTGTATAGCTGGAGTGAAAAATTTGGCCAATCCATTCCCTTTGTAACTGAAACTGGTCCTTACTTATTAAGTGAATCTCTGTAAAAATACTATCTTGGCATTTAAACCTGTTATATCAGAGAATACCTTCTCTTTAATTCATGATTGAGACCTTTTCCAGCTCATAAAGAACGATATTTAGTCATAAAATCATTGCTTCTGAACTTCTATTGACATTTTGCAGCCTTATGTTAAGGTAGTACATTGATACATATGATAGCTTTGACCTAGACTTCATATTATTGCCAGGAGTTATGGCTATAAGGCCTATTATTATGTTGACAATTACAGTTATTGGGGTAGAAAGAATAAATAAGTTGCAATGCTCTCTTTCTCCCTCCACCCCCAACACCCTCCCCCCCCATTTTGTCTCCCTAAGTGAGGCAGACCACACCTCATGAAGTCCCAGTCCTCCGACATGACAGTGCATTTTGATCTTCTTTGTGCTGTGTAGGCGGAGTTGTGAGTCCAGTTGGGGTTGATGCTGCTGATTCATGCGGGGTATTAGCTGCAGTTGACAGTGGGGGTAAAATGGCCATACTCCATTCCAATAATCATCCTGGAATTGACAAATGCTCCTTCCCACCTTGCTCACAGTTTCACTCCCACTTTCACTTTTAGCTGGAGCTGATGCTGTAGCATCAGGGCCTTGTACATCTGTTCCTTTGCCCATCTGTTCCTGGCCAGTCTCTGGTGGGCCATACCATGAACTTGAGGCTGGTTTTGACTTTGAGAAAGTTTAGCTATCTTATCCTTTTCTTTCTGAACCCTTTATTTGTTGCTCATGCTTACTTGCATATAAATTTAAATACAGGATACCTCAGAATGATAGTTATAAAAAAAAAAAAAATGAGACCACTTATTTATTGTATGTTACATACTGTAGCCTACATTATAATAAAACAAAAATCAGTGCCAATTGATCATGCTAATATTTACATTCATTTGGGCTGAAGGTTAAGATACATAGTTCAGACTCATTTTAAAATTCATACGTAAATTAAACATTCTACGACAATGTGCAAAGAAGTTTGCTATTTAAAATCATTACATTTTCAATCTACTTAATTACTGCTCCTCTCCAAATAACAGCTGCGGAATTGACTCAAGTATATCACACAGTTAAGCATAACCTGAGATGTAATAGTGCTGATATTTCACAAAAAGCTGACTATGATATTATGCTTCTGTGTTTTTAGGCCGGAGTTGTACTTCACGCGATACAACGCATGCTGCAGCGGACGCTCCCGCTATGCAAGCGTTGTAGTGTTTATACTTGCGCGCATACTTTACGTAAATCTGGAGGAACCCACCTGGTGGCAGTGCGAGATATTATCACGGTGAGAACATGTTCGGCTTCTCTGTGTTGTGAATTGCCTAGAACACCTATTAAATTCCGATGACACCTTACAGCAATATCTCTGACAAAGGATGTTTATTGATTAAATCCATCAATCCAGGGATGGGTCCATTCCAGCAAGCACTGGGCACGAGTGAGAAACAATCCCTGGACAAGGCCTCAGCTCATCACAAGGTGAATACAAGCACACACATACACTAGCGTCATTTTAGCGCCACCAAATCTGCATATCTTTGGAAGGAAACCGGAGCACAGTGTGGAATACAAGCAGGAAATACCAACAACAAAACTCCCTGCGAGACAGCAATGCTACCACTCCGCCACCATGTTACCCCCATGTGTGTAACTATTAACAGTATTCATTATTTAAATGAAATTCTATGTAAAATGTAGCATACACACTTTAATGCATTTCATCATGAAAGCGATATCAAGTATAAATCTAAAGATTCTAAATGTGCAGAGAGTTGGAATATCATACATTTAATTTGTTCTGTGTGGTGATCTACTGTATAACTGCTTGCCGCTGCTGTCAGGTCCAAGAAGCTTGTAGCGATTAAAAACTGGGATGACGTTTACGATGGTCTGCTTTAATGATAAAGTAAACTACGAGGTTAAAGTGGACATTTTGAGATTAAAACCGAAATTTCCACTTTAATCACAAAATACACGTTTTCATCATGTCCTTTATTTTTTTTTCCTCAGTGGTTCAAAGCGCTATACATTATGTTGCTGTTGTAAAGTTGCAAAAAAAAAAAAAAGATGGCACAAAAGACCACATGTGAGACTTTTAAAATGTATCGTGTCATTATGATCAGGAATATGTGACACTTGAATATAAAAGCACCACGAATGCATCTGTATGTCGGCATTTTACTTCACCACATCGAACCATTCATCAAACAGCAAAGCACACACATCAGTCCCCGTGGGATCTGCAGAGGCTTTCTGTCACATGTGGATAGTAAACAGAGACTCTGACATCATGTTCCGACTTTTAGCACACTGCGCCCCCCGACTTTTTGCTGGTACTGCAACTCGCGTACGTGTTGCGTTAATTTCAGAGGACCTGCTCAGAGGACGCGTGAAATGAACGCTGGGAATGCGTGGCAGCCATGATGCGGGCGTGTACACGTTCTGAGCATGAAGTATAAACCGGCCCTTATATTTAAATGTTTGTGTAAGGCCTTGTTCACACGGGCTATAAGTTTTTGGATAAACGAACTTGCTCTGAACATCCTAGACGTTTATGTTGCATTTTGTGGTGGCGATCGATTGAATTCTACACCGGCGTTTGTTTCTCTCTGTCTAACGCCAGCCTGCAGCCCAAATTGTAGTTTGTGTGTTAACCTGTGGAGGCAGTGTTGGGAACTGGATATGAAAGCCCTTGTCGTTTTATTTGAGGTGCCTCCTTTCAATATGGACCATTTTGCTATGTTAGATATTAATCTTCTTGTTTTAAAAATACTCGTAATACGGCGACGTAGGGAGAGAAAAAATCGCCGCCACTACTGGGTTCATCCTCTGACTGCACAACGTCGGGTTAAAGGAAGTTTTTTTGTGCTTTATGAAGAAATGCGAAAATTTCCGCGCAAGTTTTTTAATTACTGTCGGATGTCGGTTTCCACTTTTGATTGTCTGCTGCAGCTGGTGCAATGCCACATTGCACGCCGATCAACCAATATGCGACTTGGTGTTAGCGAAGAGACTACTTGTCACTTTGAGGTAAGGAAACAGTAGTCGAGTGTGCGCTTACACCGGTGTTATGCACTGAAATAAACCCCCACCGCCCCCCCCCCGCTCCTCCAAAGCGTAAAATAAATGAAGCGGTTTCCTTGTGTTCGTTGGGTTTTGAACAACAAGAAAAAGCTGCATGCAATGTTTTTTAGATGCCGTATAAACGCGCAGCCGGACAAACGCACGTCACCAAAGCCCGTGTGAACACTCTCATTGACTCCTACGTGTAGAAAACACTCGGCGCTTGATCCGTGCTCACGGACGCCTCTGACGCAAAAACGCTCGATTTTAACGCCCGTGTGAACAAGGCCTAACTGTTAATGCTTTTGATATGTTGTCCTGCAACACAGCAGTTGAAACCATATATATTGGTTTTCCTAAATATTTTAGAGAAGAGCCAAGCAAAATGACACCTTTTATTGGCTAACTAAAAAGTTTACAATATGCAAGCTTTCGAGACAACTCAGGCCCATTCATAATGGCTAACACGGTACAACACCCTAGTACTACAGACATACAAGACACCTAAATATTTTAACAATCCTTGGGAGTTGGGGTGTGTTTGGTGGTTGTTGTTTCTGTTATACAAAACTGTTCAATAAACTGAAACAACCGAATATGCATATTAGAAATGAATCACTATAAAGCAGTTACTTCTGCTTTATAGAAACATATTAATATACTGTACTTGAAGTAAATATGATAAATTGCAAATAAAATGCAGTTAATCTTGATTAAAATTTTTAATTGTTTAATTAATCTTGATTACATTTTTTAATTGAACAGTGGCTCTAGTTTACATACAAAGATTCAAGGCAGTCAGTGGTTCATTTTCTGTTGTGTTTAAACCCCCTATTGCTAGATTGTAGTGCTGTCATCTGTCTTCAACCAATACAACAAAGTAAACTGAGACAGGAAGTGGCGTAAGGGTATACTGCTAACATTAGGAAACCTAGCTGACTTAACGTTACCATTGATGGCTGAATCTGGAAGAGTCAGACCAGAGCCTACAGAGTTGGTGTGGGCTCATTTTAGCTTCCACAATAAAGAAGGCACTAAGGAAACTGATAAGTGCCATGCAGCTTGCAAAATGTGTCATGCCAAAATCAAATACTCAGAGAATACAACAAATACAAGAGTACACTTGGAAAGACACCATTCTGATTTACAGTTAAAGAAAGAGCAAACATTAAATGACTGCTTCCTTTTCAACTCATTTTGTAGCAAGTTCACACATTAAAGTAGGCACTGACTTCAACTCTTGCAACCAAAATAACTCTATTAATACTTTATTTCATTTGCAAAGATATGTGCCCTTTCAGTGTTGTAGAGGATCAAAGTTTCCATACTATGGTGAATACAATGGAGCCTTGTTATAATATACTAAGTTACACATACTGACGTACTAGAAGAACCAGAGTTTCTTGAAAAGGAACCAATCGACTGAGATGGCTCTACTGACTATGGTCGACCAGCTACAACTTGTTACAGCTACCAACATCTGTCCTGATCCTGCTAGAACTCTCCTCTGCCTTTAACATGGTCAACCATGACATCCTTCTTGCCACCCTCTCTGACATTGGAATTACTGAGACTGCTGTTGGGTGGTTTAAGTCCTACATCTCAGGCAGATCCCATAGTGTGTCCTGGCAATGACAGTTTAAGGCGCAGACATGCACAGGAGTACCCCAAGAATCGGTGCTGGGTCCACTACTTTTCTCTGTTTACACCACCTCGCTGGGCTCCATCATCCAACCCCATGTGTTCTCTTATTGGTTCTATGCAGATGATACATAGCTTTAGCTATTGTTCCCTCCAAATCACAATGCAGTATCAGTTTAGAGTCTCTGCATGTCTTAATGATATCTCAACCTGGATAAAGAACCACCATCTACAGCTCAACTTGGCAAAAAACCGAGCTTCTTGTGATCTCCAGCCAGCCAGTCTGTTCAGCTTCCCATGTCTGTACACCTTGGCTCATTGCCACAAACCCTTGCTAGTCAGAATGCCACCTTGGGGTGGTGATTGAAGAGCAGCTATCTTTTTCTGACCACTGTTTCCTATTCATGCAGGCTCATGCTGTACAACATCCACAAGATCAGATCTTATCCGACAGAATATGCAACACATCATCTGGTCTGGACTACTACAACTCGTTTCTGGCAGAAATAACTGCAAGTTATCAAGCCACTACAAGTGGTGCAGAATGCAGTGACCGTTTTTTTTTATTCAACCAGCTCAAATAGGCACATGTCACTCCTCGCTTCAAGTCGCTACATTGGCTCCGCATTAAGCTCATATCACTGATGCTTGCCTACAGAGTAGTCAAAGGGTCAGCACCTGCTTATATGGTGACACTAGTGAGGTGCTAAACTACTTCTTGCCAACTCAGGTCTTCTAGAGAACAGCATCTGGTGATTCCACCACTTTGTGATATCAAGCTACAATCCAGTTCCTGGTATTTGGAACAAGCTACCCACCTCCATTTGAGCTGCTTACTCCCTAATGTATTCAAGAGCAATTGAAAACCCATCTGTTCTGTTAATATCTGTCTAATATATGGGGGGGACTGGACTTTGTTCTGTGATATTTTATATTGTTTAATTTGTTGTTCGGTCAAGTTTAATCAATTTATTGTTTGTAATCTACAATTGTAAATTCATTAGTCATTGCATCTTTTCACTTGTTTTCATATGTTACCTGTCCTACTACATTTGCTGAATAAACATGCCTAGCCTATTGTTTCTCAGTTATGTTAGTTTCTTTTGTAAGTCGCTTTAGATAAAAGTGTTTGCCAAGTCACACAGGAGAGAACATTGCAACATTGGAAAAGAAGGCTGTTACTGAATGGAGATTAGGAGTGAAAGATTTTGTCATTGTAACAGAAAATGCATCCAATATGAATATTGGGGCTGGACTTACAGACATGGCCCACTTACTAAGTTTTGTACACATCCTGAATCTTGCCTTGCAAAAGCATTGAAATTGGTAACAGTGGAGCAACTACTTAACAGGAACAGACATTTTGCAACCTTTTTCAGATGCAGCACCATTGCCAGCTAAAGCACAAACAAGACCTGCTGCAGCTACCAAAGCACAGGTTAATCACAGACATCGACATTAAGTGGAACAGCTCTTATGAGATGATAGGAATATTTTTAGAACAACCACCAGTCATCTATGTAGGACTCCATTGAACAGAGATTAGAAAATTGTGAAAAAGATATCTTTACACTGAGTTAGGCTAACATCATATTGGCTGAGGAAGTGTTCAAGGCACTCAAGCCAATGAAGGATGCCATATTGGTAATTGTCAGAGGAGAGCATACCCATTCTGTTCATCATTGTAGCACTTTATGCCAAGCTTGGTCTTGGGCATAGAAGAAACCCTGGATGACACACAGATACCAAAGGACATCAAAGATAATATAGCACAATATCTGGGACAGAGATATGTGAATGAGAGGGAGACATTGTGTATGGTATCAGAAGGTTTAAGCGTCTACCCTTTATCTCTAAAGGAAAGGTTAATGCGAGCTTCTCTGAAATGACTGATGCTGTGGTGGCTTCCATAAAGAAGCAAGGAAAAGGTTATACGTATAAAAATCTGAGTACATAAATACAAATGAAAGATAATGATGACCATTTAGTTTTAAAAGTTGTGCAATAGGATGAATTTGGGCTCAGATTGTGTGTTGTGGTAGTGAATTGTAAATTTACTGTATAATTAATTTTGATTTTGACATACTTTATTAATCCCTAAGGGGAACCTGTCTTTTTGCATGACCTTTGGGGTTTAGTCATCATATAATAACTCTGGAGCAATTATCAGGTTAAGGGCCTTGCTCTAGTGCTCAACTGAATAAGATTCCTTCTTGCAGAAACAGGATTTAATCACCCACCTAACTACGAGGATGGCTCTGCCCACACACACCAGCAAGCCATGTGTGGGTCATGTGCGTTGGCTGACTTGATTGGAGTTACGTTTGTCTCTGCCAAAGACAATGCTGTACCAAAATCTGCACATGGCTCTGCTGCAGTTGACATGAAGAGGTTTAGAGAAGAAACCCCTTTGCCACCTCCAGAAAACCCTCTAAATCGGTGGAAGGACAACAAATAAAAGTACCCATAGCTATCCAGAGTAGCAAAACATTTCCTGTGCATTCCAGGCACAAGCATCTCTGTGGAGTGAGTTTCTTCCACTGCAGGAAACAATGCTACCACACAAAGAAGTGTCCTGAAAGCTGGGCATGTGGACCTGCTCACATTCCTCCAAAAAAGCCTTGAATAAGCACTAACGTAAATACACACTGGAAAAACATGCACAATTCAAGTTAAAAGGATCTCGGAACCATCAATTTTATTTTTCATTGATATAGGCAAATTTTAATTCCTTTGCTCAGGTTGCACAAAATGTAGTGCTAGGAGGTTGGATATTACTGGGATTATGCATTTTCGTTTATTAACTACTTGAGAAATTAAAAACTGACAAACTAACCCTTTGAAGCAGGATCTAAAAGTACAAGCACTTTTATTTTGCTGATATACTGTAAAAAATGTCAATTCCTTTCTTCAGATTGCACAAAAAGTTGTGCTAAGTTGTTTGATGTTACAGGTGCTGTAGTAAATGTAAATCTTACTGCTTTGATTGCATAAAAAATAAATGTTTTTTATGTGTATGGTGGAATGTTCTTTACACTATGAGTTTTCCTAAATTTAGATTTAAAAAGTATATTGACTTTCTTACAGTATTTAATAAATAAAAATGTGATAACTGATTCTAAAAAAAATCTGAAATTCTCTCACTTTCATATCAATTAACTCATTTGCCGAACCCACCTTATTGTCACACCATGTGTACATTTTCTAACCTGTTTAAACTTACTGAACTGTAGTTTAGCACCAAAGCTACCTGGTCACAAGGACTACAGGAGGACAATAATTAAGTTAAGACCAAGGCAAGAATGTCAATACTAATGTAGGAAATTTCTGTGTTACTTATTTCACATTCTTTTAAGTAGCATTGTTTAGTAAACTGATGTTTGAAATACAGAAACATTGACTTTATCGAGGTACTACAAATCTTAAAAAGAATTTTTAAACTTACACTGCCTACGAGCTTCTAGCAGAGCCTTTTCAATTAGTTGAGGGCTGCGCTTAAGTTCCAGAGCCAGGCGATCTCTTTCTTCATTCATTAACAGCAGCTCATTTTGCAAATCTGCATACGTTTTCCTAGGAGGAAAAAAAAAATTATCAATAAATACTGAAATTTCTTCTAGCGAACACTTTTAAAATCCTAAAATCATTTGGGGAGAACAACACACCTGGCAGGATCAGGTTCAACTGCTCGGTTCTCACTCTTAAACTGCAACCGTAGCAAGGCTTCCTTTCGCATCATTAAACCTAAAGAAAATTTCAAAATAGTAAACACACTTTAATAGACAAAGCATTGCATGAAGGAAAACATGGAATTAAAAGTCAATAAAAGACGACAAATGCGATTCAGTAATGTATATTAACTGCTGTAGTAAAACAAAATCAACATTTTATGGCACATTTTCTAATACTGGTCTTTTTCCATTTCATATTCAACATTTAAAAAATATACTAACTTGAATTATCTGGTGATACCCTGGTTAGTTACATGTAGAACATTAGCATTTGTGGACATGCAAAAGTGAAACAATAACATATTCAGATTAATTCACTGAAAAGATTACAATATACAAGCTTTCGAGGCAAATCAGGCCCCTTCTTCAGGCAACATCTTGCCTGAAGAAGGGGCCTGAGTTGCCTCAAAAGCATACATATTGTAATCTTTTTAGTTAGCCAATAAAAGGTGTCATTTTGCTTGGCTTTTCTCTACACTCATAATGGCTAACATGGTACAACACCATAGTACTACAGATTAATTCACTGACATTTAATTTACAAATAGTGTAACATTTTTTCTCATATACTGTATACATGCAACTATTATTGTAATATGGCTAATCCATTAATTCAAGTTGAGCTTCATGCTGTGAAGTTGTTTCCACTTGCATGACTCAGAATTTCTCAAGTGTCCCATAAACCCCCCAGGGACCAATTCTGGTCAAAATCTGTTAATAAAGAACAGTATCTAAATTTTTTATGTGTCATGGGGATGAAATTAATGGAAGGAGTGGAGTGTCCTGGTTTCATGTTAGTCTATTCTGTCTGTATGTTCATAGACAGTAACAAAACCTGGTAAAGATTGGTTAAAGAGTTACGATTGTTAAGAGAACATACAAACATTCTATTTTGTAAATATAGATTAGCAATTGTTTTTTTGTTTTAAAAATTTTTATATGAACCTATCAAAAGACTATTTCTGTCCAGAAACTGGCCATTTTTAATGAGGTAGTATTTAAATATAAAACGTTACAAGAAAGTGACAGAAAGTGACAATAAATTCAAATCCAAGGGTGCACAACTTATTCTGAATTGACATAAGAATAGTTTTGATTTGGACAAGCCAATCAGCCTTCTCACAGACCATATAACTAAGATTTGAAGATCACTAAATTACTACTATAGACAAGAATGACAACTTATATCCTTGTACTTATCCTTCTCTGCAGACAGCAAGTCCACTCCCAAGTCCTTCTCATAATCTGTGCTTAATTTTTTGACTTTCCATTTTGCATTTATATGTACAATAATATTTTTACATTCTACACTTGTTGCACTTATTTACATTAAATGTTATTTACTACATATCTGCAAGCTCTATTCAGGTCCTACTGTAAATGACCCAATTTATTCAAGGATATCTGCCATTGCATTCTGTAAGTTTAATCAGCTTGTTGGTTAAATTTTATGAAGAAAATTTGAATAAAAACACAAGTATACTTTTCTTGCATCCTTACTGGATTTCAGCCACTTTACCACGTACCAACAATCTGAACCTTATAATGTTCACTTTTTAGTTTGCTCACTAGACCTTTATGCAATGCTTAAGAAAAGCTTTTTGAAAATTAAGATTAAATATTCACTAAATAAATTTCCAGATCACTTCGACATGCAAGGGACTATAGACATGCTTCCCTTTGGAATCAACTATCTTTGAACACAACTATATCCACTTCAGCTTCTAATGACTGCTACCAGGGACAAGGAATTACTAGTGTTCCTCTCTTTAGATTAAATTCAATTTCTCAACAACATAATCCATAAACACTTCCCATCTGTCTGAATTCTAAACACACTGTTTTGCTTAATTCACTTTAGTGCCACTAAATTTGTCATTTTCCATTTATTCATTTTATGCCCACATTTGTTGCGATATCACATTACCATGGCAGTCACAGTGACAGTGACCGAGTGTCTTTATGGTGTTTTGTATGTGCTGTACATAGTAATAATTATATATAAATATTTTGACTACCATTTATTTACTGTAAACATTGTACAACTTGAATTATGCTTTTATATTCATGCTTGTTTATAATATATTCAACCTTTTTGACCTTGCTATTTTGCTATCTACCATTTTTGAACTGCTAATCAGGAAAACTACTGAGGAGAAACTTAGTATAAGTGGCGTAAGGTCTTTATTTGGCCTAGCCAAGCCTTTTTTAAAGGCCTCCGCTGATTTATTTTACTCAGGTGAATTTGCATATAAAGCATGAGGCATCAATTGTGAAAGCCTGTCTGTTTGAAATAACTTCTCCAGTGGAAAAAATCTGGTGAAATGTGAAAATTCTTCAATTAGTTTTCCCACAACAGTTCAGTTTTCTTACAGATATCTTAAACAGATCATCCGATTTTAAGTTTCACTGTCTCCCGTTGAAAAGCACTGCCGAATCTGCAAACCTGTCTTAAAATAGAGAGGCATAAAGTTAGTTTACTCTTTGAATTTACCGATTACACCAACTTATATATTTTGCATATTTTCCTCTTTTATAAATCTGATGGCTGCTACTGATGGAGAACAGGCCCCCCAAGTACAAGTTAGGGAAACACCAGTAGACAACGTGTGGGGCTGGTTGTTTGGGTGGACGGCTGGGTGGATGGTTAATCCAGCATCTGCAAGTACAGGTGGCCATGCACGGAAGCGTTTGGTTATCTGCACATTGTTTCTGCTTTATGAAGTCCTCCCAGAAGCTTGACCACAAACAAAAAAGAACCAGTGCACCAGCATTTCACTCCTCCCAATGTATTAAGCCAGTTTTTACCCTGGACTGGCACCAGTCCATATACATTTTATGCCAGTCTGCAAAAAGACAATATGACAAGTATATTACCCTGTTACTACCTACTACTGGTCCTCTATAAGCTTTCTATGAATTATCACCTGTCTGTAGAGCTCCGCCACTAGTATATAAAAAAATAAATAAATAAATTAAAAAACAAGCAACCCTCTCTTGTATCTATCATTAATTGATCAAGCCACTAAAACCCCAGAGGGGACTGCTGCTCTTTGATTGAGCATTAATCAATCAATCTAGTTTCTCGAAACCTTCATGAATGAAATCCCAGTCCATGAACAGATTCTCTAACTAAAACTAGTCCACTTGTGAAAAAGTTTGAAAACCACTGTAAGTTAAATTATCAAGTCAAGTCAAGGAGCATGCACTGGTACAGTGCATTGCCACACCCACTATACGGCAAAACAACTCGGGATATCGGTTTGCAACCCCCCAGGCAGACACGTGGTACAGTCCCACCCTCCGGAAATGACCCTCTATCTGCCGCAGCCAGGTGTTACATGGGTGACCCCTTGGCCTGGTCCAGCCACTCTGGTCCCCAACAATGAGGATCTTAAGAGCCGGATCACCCTTGGAGAAACGCACCACGTGGCCGTAGTGCAGTAACTGATGCTCCCTCAATGCAGGTAATGTGCCTCATTCGGGATTCCATGAGCAACCACTCATTCGACACAAAGTCAAACCATTGGTACCCAAGAATTATCCGGAGAGACACAGTACCAAAGGAGTCCAGTCTTTGTCTCAGGTCACTGGATAGCGTCCATATCTCGCAACCATATAGCAAGATAGGAAGCACCAGGACTCTAAAGACTTGGACCGTTGTCCTTTTGCATAGATATCGGGAGCACCACACACCCCCATGATTTCCCATGCTCTTCCAACCCGTCTACTGACTTCATAGGAAGAGTCACCAGAGATGTGAATGTCACTGCCAAGGTAAGTAAACCTATCGACAAGGTCAACTCTCTCTCCTCAAACAGACACACTGCTGATGGCTGTGCCCAAGAGGTCGTTAAAGACCTAGGTCTTGCTTTTTATCCAGGACACTTGCAAGCCCAGACACTCGGAATCCTCACTCAGTCTCTTGAGCATTCTGATCAGAGCCTACATTGACTCCGCAAAGATCACAGCATCGTCAGCAAAGTCAAGATCCATGAATCTTCACCAACAGATGCCCTGGACAGACACAACCGCTGGACCCCACGATCTTGCCCAACACCTAGTCCATACAAGCACTGAACTGAGTAGGAGCAAGAACACACCCCTGATGAACCCCAGAATCAACTGGGAAAAACGCAGAGGTCCTGCCTCTTTATCATCTTCCAAAATGTAAAATTATAAAATACAAGCAATGAAAACAAAATGCTATCTAGACATGAATGAAGTACCTTGTGGTGTGACAATTTCACTGACACTATAATTTACTTGGGTGACCATACATACTGGTGTGAGGAACAGCCCCAATTTCAATCTGTGCTTCTCTATAAATAACAGTAAAATATCAAAATGTCCCATGTCCCACAGGCTGCCTATGTAGTGAAAGTTTTTCAGTGCCACAAACATTGCTCATGCGAAACAAACATCATATTGACAACAGTGTGCATGAAACTCAAATATGGAATGCTGCTTTATTAACTACTTGTGTTATATTTAACCAGCACATGCAATAAGGAGCAAGAAGCGCACACAAACAGAGCACCACTATTTATTTGTTTATACTTCAGGCACTGTAGGGAATCGTGTTTATTTGTGAAAAAATGTCTTTAACCATTCATTGTTGATGATGAGATAAAACAGACATTAAACCAATGAGGAGCTTTATGTGTGGGCATACATGCCACACAAAAGTGTCCTGGTGTTACACTTTGAAAATCTGCTCACGCTATTATTTACCATCATAGTGCCACATACACCTAATATCCATAATAGTCATTAGCTGTAATAAAGCTTGCCTTTCACTTTTATTTCCTAACATTTGTCATAACTGAATAGCTTTGCAAGTCCCGTTTCATTAAAATGACTACAGCCGGATATGCTGTAATTTTGAAATAAATCAAAAGCTTTCTATTGAGGCTGTGTTAATTAGCACTTATAAATTATCACTGTATATCAATATAGGTGTGTTTGTGCGCAATTGTGTGTCCGAGTATGAATGGTCTCTTGTGATAAACAAGAGTCCTGTTCAGGCTTGTTGTCAGCCTTTTATCCAGTCCTAGTAGGATTCAGTCTGTCCCCACCAACCTGAAATGGACTAAAAAAAGTTCCAGATTCTACCTACTGAACTCAGTCCTTTGAGGGCTACAATACTTACACAGTCCTTGAATGAACCTGACTGTTATGACATGGGTGCATTTCCTAACTTTTTTCCTAATAGCATGTGTCTCTAGTTTACAAATTATTCTGCCTCTTTAATAATGCCCAAAGTAACTATGAGGTTATTAATTTCTTTACATGTGAACACCTCAAATTATAAATAAAGACAATTTGCTTTTTGCCGTTCCATCCACTTCTAACATGATCTGTCCCTTGACCATTTTTTTTTTTTTAACTACAAAAAATATTGAAAAGAACCTTTTTTGGTCCACTTTTGCAATATTCCTTCAACACAGAACAAATAATTACTGAACCTTTTTAACCACATGCTCATAAACAGTAAGGTTAGTAGTGGAGGTATTTGTCCCATATACAGAGGTTTTTGTTTTGTAATTTCTTTTGTAGCTCCTTATTCATCCACTGTAGGGCATACATATTCTATGAAAGAAAGTTTCTGGTGTTTAATGTAATACAATTTTTTAATTATTCTATTGAACTTTGCCTTTAACTAAAATCAGGTGTAAAATCACTATATCCCAAAAGGTTAAATACTTTTACCCCTGAATTCTACCCTCATTATTACATAATTTTAAGTCTATTTCTTTTTTTAATCTTTTTGGCGTTTTAACATTTTTTTAAAAAAGGCAGGCCTGACAAAAAAGCAGCCTGATATTAAATTAATTACAAAAGATCTCCCAAGTTTTCTGTAGGGTGTCTTCATTGAGTAGTATTGACTGTTTTGCAAATCCTCAGCATTATGACCTTTATTCAAGATGATGATTGGTGAAGTGGAAATATCTAGGGTTTCAACATTTCACAGAAAAAAAGTGAGCAACTAAGATCACTTGGTGTGCTGAGTGCTGTGGGTGTGACTGTTTACTACTTGAATATTTGATAGGATTAGAAGTGAGTGAGGCATCTGTGTGCAAAAACCAATGAAGGAGGCATGATTACTGTGCTTTTGTTCATTACTAAAGATCTACAATTTTTTTGGTCTGTTCACTCATAGTGGCGAATGAAACACCACAGATATTGCCCACAAGAAAGTCAAATTATGTGCTGCTTCATGGTGGCAGTTTTAGACCTATTTGTTATGAAAGTGGGCTCATTTAAGAGAGCAGATATTAATCAGGAGTGTGGCTGTTATAAATAAATACTTAAATACAGTGGAACCTCGGTTCACGAACGTCTCGGTACACGTACAAATCGGTTTACGACCAAAAAGTTCGCCAAACTTTTGCCTCGGTTCACGACCACACACTCGGTATACAAACAAACCAGTTTCCCTTTCGGTTTGTACATGTTCAGTGTATCCCTGTGCATTTCCTGTGCAGCGAGCGAGCGAGTGCGACACACACACACACACACACACACACACACGTGCCAGACAGAGGCGCACACACACACACACACACACACAGGCGCGTGAGACAGAGGCACACACACACACACAAGCGCTCCAGGCTCGCAAAAGAGACATACACACACACTAAAGAGAGACAGAGCGAGCGAGAGAGGGAGGGCTGGACGCATAAGGTAGAAAAGGCTTGTTTTTGTTTTCAGTTCTGTGTACAGCGATCGGGTTCATAGCGTGCATTGTGGCAATGTTACTTTTCTTGGTGGTTTATTAAATTACGGATTTTTCAAATGTTAATTTTTTTCCCTGTGCTTACAAAAGTGTTTTTAGCAAGCGGTTCCTAGCACTATAGCGCAAACTATTGCAGTGTTAGTTTTCTCTGTTGTTCAAGGTTTTCTCAGCGTTATTCAATGTTTTTACATTTAGTTTACTATTACGCTGTGCATTCTATGGTATGGTTAACTATATTTGTGCTTAAAAACTAAAAAAATATATATTTACATACAGTTAAATGCGGTCTGAACGGATTAATTGTATTTACATACAATCCTATGGTGGAAATTGCTTCGGTTCATGACCAAATCGGTTTACGACCAGAGTTTTGGAACGAATTATGGTCGTGAACCGAGGTTCCACTGTATAAGTATAATAGGCTGATACACCTAAGCAATTTAAGTCATTTTGAAGAGCACTTGACTCAAGGCTATGACCACAGGTCTTTAGAGGTCATTGAAAATCAGTTTGGCTACTTATATTAGTGGACCTTTCCTGACTATTATAATCTTCTGGCTTACATTAGCCAGTTCATTAGCAACCTAAATTAACCCATTCATAAATTTCACTGACTATATGCAGACAAATAATTTTTTGATCGATTTCTTACCAGAAAACCACTTTTTTTTCCAAGTCACAAGTAGCACTGGCACAGTTTTGAGGGAATGCTTAACATGCCTTTCAATACATTTGATGTATTTTCATGCTCAGATTTCTGGTAAAGTGACATGTTATAATTGCTTTGGATTGTCACGTTGGCTGTGGTGACATTTTCAGCAGTTTTCACTTCAGTAGTCGGTTACACAATGAGGTAATCCATTTTTCTTACAAACATGACTGTTTATGCAGTAAGCAACCAAAGGCTGGAGTGAGAGAAGCATAATAATAGATGAAACTGGAGTGACTGCAGTATGAAAAGCAAGTTCTACTACAATAGATAAAAGTGAAATATATACATTTTTACTAATACATGTAATTTTTGGAGGCACTGGTTGCACCTGACCTTGTGTTTTAAGGTGAAAAAATATTTAATTTTGGTGCACATTAATCTTTCAAACTTTCAGAATCGAACATTTTTTAAACTTACTACATAATACTTTATATTTATTTACTTTAAATCCGATCTGTCCAAGACCATACTCTTTTCAGGTGCCTCTGTAATTATTCAGCGGATTCTGGATTACCTGCTGTTCCACCTAATTTAGTATCATTTGCATGCTTAACCAGCTTGTTACATATATTCGTACCCAGATGGTTTGAACATATTAAAAATCACTCCCTATTTATAACTATCCTTACCAACTCATACACCTCCTAAAGTACACTAGTGCCCCTGTGGCTAAAATGCACCCTGTCATGGTGGTATACTTAGTTACCATATGTTCGAAAATGGAGTTCCAGGGTACCACAAACCTACACACTTTGTAGAAGTTAAATACAGATCTCCCATAATAATACTCTGCTCTTCAATCACTTGAAGCTAGTTACTATATGAGCCTTTATTGAACATTTGTTAATCCCCTTGGGATTAATAAAGTATCTGTCTACTGTATCAATCTATTTGTACCAAACCTTTTTTTCACTCTTGTCAACTTCCCCAGGTGAAGGCAGGTTTCATTTCGAAATTCTATGCGTAATGGTCATAACTGGAACCTGCTTTCGTACATATATACGGCCATAGCCTGCAGCTCGGTCGCCGTGTGAGGCGGTGTTGTGTCCCTCATCATCATGCCGCCCACGTAATTGAGTGCCTGCCCATATAAGGCCATCCATCAGCAGCAGTCCAATAGACACGCTGCTGCTAAATATTCGCGGGTGAAGGACTGTGCTTATGCAAACAAGGATGAGATGGTCAGGGATAGACTGGTGTTTGGCACAAACTCAGCGAAAGTGCAAGAGAAACTTTTAAGTGCCGGGTTTTAGCTAACATTAAATAAAGCTGTGGACATCGCAAGATCGCACGACATAGCACAAGCACAGCTGAGAACCTTCGATGCATGTACTCCGAGCGGCTCACGTGAACTGACTGTGAACGCAGTACACAGAGAACAAGTGAGAGCTCCAAGGAGGGCTGAACATGAAACGCATTACACAATTCAGAAGGCAGCAAAAGAATATGAAGCGAGTGACGCATACAAGCATTTCCATAAGTGCAGCTACTGCGGAAAAAAAGCATGGTGTAAACCCCAAGGTTAAATTAAGTTCATAGAAACGCTGCCGCTGGCGTTTGTCATGCCTACGACGAATACGATATTCGTGAGATACAAGTTTAATGAGAAGACGCATTGCTGGGACTGAGCTAACATTAAATAAAGCCGTGGACATCGCAAGATCGCACAAGATAACGCAAGAACAGCTGAGAACCTTCGATGCATGTACTCCGAGCGGCTCACGTGAACTGACTTTGCCGGACTGGGAAAGGTACACCAGTGCATGCAGTGTGTGATGTCTCAGATAAAGAGGAAGACGAGCTGCTTATTGATGCAGTAGGAAACGAACAACCCTCTGACGCTCAACAAGCCTTTGTACACATATCAATAGGAAAACAAGGTGTAAAGCTTAAGTTTAAATTACGTTCATAGACACGCTGCCGCTAAATATTCGCAGGCAAATCCAGAACTTAATACCGGGAATGCCTGTTAAACATCTTAGATTCACGAGTACCGAATTGGGTAGTGATCACTTCGATCAATGAAACCTGTTCAAAAAACGCATTACACAATTGAGAAGGCAGCAAAAGAATATGAAGCAAGTGACGCATACAAGCATATTCATAAGTGCAGCTACTGCGGAAACAAAGCACAGTGTAAAGCTTAACTTTAAATTAGGTTCATAGACACGCTGCCACTGGCGTTTGTCATGCCTAAGATGAAAACGATATTCGCGAGATACAAGTTTAATGAGAGGACACAGGGTATAAACGAGACTTTTGGTCACTTTGTAAATGGACTTAAAATTGCTGTAACGGAGTTAAAATTACTGGTGAAGGACTGTGCTTATGCAAACGAATAGAAAAGCAAGGTGTAAAGCTTAACTTTAAAATTAGGTTCATAGACATGCTGCCGCTGGCGTTTGTCATGCCTAAGACGAATACGATATTCGCGAGATACAAGTTTAATGAGAGGACGCAGGGTATAAACGAGACTTTTCATCACTTTGTAACGGAGTTAAAATTGCTGGTGAAGGACTGTGCTTATGCAAACGAAGAGAGATGGTCAGGGATGGAATAGTGTTTGGCACAAACTCAGCAAAAGTGTAAGAGAAACTTAAGTGCCAGGTCTGAGCTAACATTAAATAAAGCCGTAGACATCACAAGATCGCACAAGATAGCGCAAGCACAGCTGAGAACCTTCGATGCATGTACTCTGAGCGGCTCACGTGAACTGACTTTGCAGGACTGGGAAAGGTAAACCCGTGCATGCAGTGCGTGATGTCTCAGATAAAGAGGAAGACAAGCTGTTTATTGATGCAATAGGAAAGGAACAGCCCTCTGAATCTGAACAAGCTTTTGTAGACATATCAATAGGAAAGCAAGGTGTAAAGCTTAAGTTTAAATTAAGTTCATGGACACGCTGCCGCTAAATATTTGCAGGCAAATCTACAACTTAATACCGGGAATGCCTGTTAAACATCTTAGATTCACAAGTACCGATTTGGGTAGTGAACACTTCGATCAATGAAACCTGTTATCTTTACAACAGTTGACACACACGGAATATAACTTGAACACAACAAATCCTCCAAATATGAACCTGATTGAATGAAATAATGATAATCAAATTCTTGATGACACCAACACTCAGAACAGTGACAAAACAATTACATTGACAATCATGTTACGTTATTTTTAAAATGTTTCCTTTTCTTTTTCATAACTTCTGTAACATACTACTTCTCCGCAGCGAAGCACGGGTATTTTGCTAGTACTGGAATATTTCTAAATCTTTCTCACCATGAATTGTGTCAATCCTTTTGCTAGCAAATGTCACTCTTTGTCCAAGAGTAAGCAAGCAACAATCAGATGAAATCATTTTAGATTCCACTTCAAGAAAGGTTTGCCAAAACCTAAAGGAAAAAGAGTTAACAAGCTTCAGTGTTTATTAAATTAAAACAAATATTTCAGTGTAATTCTAAACAAATGATAGGCATACAAACTCATTTAATTTCTCTACACAGGATATTGCAGAATTATGTAACAATGTTAATTATTTGAATAGTGGTATAATGTTTTAAACAAATACTTACACAGTTACACTGTCTTTAAGAAGAAGAACTGCATTTTCTGCCTCTTCTGCACGAACCTTAAGCTCCTGAGCCTCAGCTTGAACTCTGACCATTTCACTGTTAAGCAGCTACACCAAATAGCATGGGGAGGGAGAAAAACCATTAACTTTGTTATTCAATTAACGTATCATTAATATTTGTTTCCTGTTTGATTACAAAAGAACATGGTGAAACCATTTAAAATATAAAGGTCATTGAAACTGTATCATAGATTCAATTGAATGTTATGAGTTAATTACTATCATTGCAAATTTAATAGATAACTAACAAATGAATAACTTATTTCAAATTACGATTACTTTTCACTAAAGATAGCTGAACAAGAACTCAAACATGAGATAAATTCACTCTTTACTCAATAAAATATCTGTATTTCCACTACTAAATGGTATTAAAAATATTATATATACAGTATATATAAGGCAAAGCCCTCACTCACTCACTCACTCACTCATCACTAATTCTCCAACTTCCCGTGTAGGTAGAAGGCTGAAATTTGGCAGGCTCATTCCTTACAGCTTACTTACAAAAGTTTGGCATGTTTCATTTCGAAATTCTATGCGTAACGGGCATAACTGGAATGTATTTTTGTCCATATACTGTAGTAGAATGCAGCTTGATAGCCATGGGAGGCGGAATTTCGTTTTAAAATATTTAACCAATCACATTTCAGCCGTCATTTGTTGCCAGGCAGAGAGGCTTTCACAATCTGTTGTGGAGGCACTCTAACACAGAATAAATGTCACTTAACCTGTTGCTTCAACCAATCAGATTTTGAGTTGGTGTCAGTAGGGCCCTCTAGCAGGCGTATGGCAACGTCACCGTATTCAGACCCATTGATTGGATAGAAGCCGATATGAGGAACTCTCCGAGGCCACTTAATGCACCACAAAACGCTCCAGGCGAAAGATCGTCACGTGCACTACGGCCAACTCCATGGCAGGATTCTGGACAATATTATTTGCCAGACACAGACCAGATTTCAAGACCACGAAAACCTGATGTTTGTCACACTCCTCGAGCCCCAGAAGTTTCGGGAATACAAGAAATTGGATGGATGGATTTTATATATATGTCTGGAAGCAGCTGAAGCCCATCCGGGTTCCTATATAAGGGGCCGCCTCCCTTCATTCAGTGGCGGAAGTCGGGTGGAAGAAGGACAGAGCTGGAGAGAGGACTGGAGGCAGCTAGAAAGGCATTTTGTGACTGTGAGGCCTGGACCTTGGGGAATCGGTGCTGGAGGCACTGGGGTGTGCACTGACTAAAACCTGTAAATAGTGTATATAATAAAGGAGTGTGTTGGGTGCAGAAACGATGTCCGCCTGTCTGTGTCCGGGTCCCGTTCCACAGTGGCGTAGCCGGCAGGATGCTCCGTCTGGTACAAGACGGGGACCTGCAGTAAAGAAACATTGTTCTGTGGACGGCCCGGCGCAGCAGCGGACCCCACACACTCGGGGGGCGGTTCACCCCGCGGACCGCCGCCGGTTCGCAGAATGGCCATGTTCCCCGGGTGCGGAGGAAGGAGAACGGGCGTTGCTGGAGTGCAGCAGGCTCCGAGAGTTGCGCTGTCGCGAAGGGACGGCCAGGCCGGCGTTGCGACGCAGAAGACCACACCGAGCCAGGGGCCTCGGAGCGACGGGATCCGGGAGGTAAATGCCCTGCCCTGCGGTAATCGGCCCTTCGGGGTCGAACTTACCTTGTTTTCCACAGGCAGGGACAATCCTGATCCGCGTCCGTGGCTGGAGCACGCCGGACCACAGGCTGTCAGCAGCACGAGGAGGCTGCGAAATTGGAGCCGCTGCAGCTCAAAGAATCGCAGCAGCTGCGAGGCTGCCTGGAGGCATGCCACCGCACCTGGAGACAAGATGGCCGCGGACCAGGAGTCCCACCTGCTGACAAGCACGGGATTGGCCGGTGTGTCTTGTGTGCCCGCCAATGACTGTACTGAGGCGGGACCAAGGAATGTCAGTCTCGTGCCTGGAAGAGACCCGACTGGGCCAGAGGGAGTGGCCCACAGGAGGCAGACGACGAGTGCGACTGATGGACAGGTAAGCCCACCGATGTCTGTCTCCCTGTTCTCACCGGTGGCTCTGCGCAAGCTGGAGGAGTCCCTTCGGCCCGCAGAGTCATCTTTATTACAGGTGCTACGTGCTCTCGCCATCGGGTTGGAGAAGTTGAAGGGGAAGGCGGTCGCGTCATTGGAGACGCTGTGTGGTACGGAGGAATGCCGCGACGCTGGAGCCTTTGGCCGGGAGAGTACGGCGGGGAAGGTGAGTGTTGCCCTCCCCGTACAGCATGAGTGAGGATTCGCCGAAAACGGCCGTGACATTAATAAGAATGACCGGCATCAAGTAGGCAATTCTCCAACAGAGATTGCATGGGCTGGCAGGACAAGGGCTGATGAATGCCCTGGGTCCTAGCGCCCTGCGCTCCAAGCCCACGGCAGTCTCCCGTCGCTCTGCAGGGATGCAGAAGGGGCTGGATTTGAGCTTTCACCATGCTCAGACTCAGACCGTCAGAGTGTCCAAGAGGAAAAGGAGGAACTGAGGGGTGAATGCCGGATCCTCCAATAGGATGGGACGTGACGCTGGGTGCGCGCGTCCAGTGAAGGGCCGTCCTCTGCGGAGGCAGAGGGAAACCCCTGGACAAGTGGAGGAGCCGCCTGTTAAGAGTAATCCCTCCAAGGATGACCGGACGGGCATTGGACATGCGGCGGAGGAGCTGAACAGGCAAGTCGCGGGCTGTCGGTGGGGGAGGATGGAGAGCGCTGCCCGTACAGAGACACATATACATGGTATATATGACAGCAACACTCATAACAGTGACAAAACAATTACATTGACAATCATGTAACGTTATTTTCAAAATGTTTCCTTTTCTTTTTCATTACTTCTTTAACACACTACTTCTACACTGCAAAGAGCGGGTATTTTGCTAGTATAATGTATATATTCTCTCTCTCTCTCTATATTTCCCTGATCATCCTTCAGATGTTTCTGCAGCTTAATTGGAGTCCACCTTGTGGTAAATTCAGTTGATTGGACAGGATTTGGAAAGGCACACACCTGTCTATATAAAAGGTCCCACAGTTGACAGTTCATGTCAGAGCACAAACCAAGCATGAAGTCAAAAGAATTGTCTGTAGACCTCCAAGACTGGATTGTCCCAAGGCACAAATCTGGGGAAGGTTACAGAAATATTTCTGCTGCTTTGATGGTCCCAGTGAGCACAGTGGCCTCCATCATCCGTAAGTGGAAGAAGTTCGAAAACACCAGGACTCTTCCAAGAGCTGGCTGGCCATCTAAACCGAGCGTTCGGGGGAGAAGGGCCTTAGTCAGGGAGGTGACTAAGAACCCGATGGTCACTCTGTCAGAGCTCCAGAGGTCCTCTGTGGAGAGAGGAGAACCTTCCAGAAGGACAACCATCTCTGCAGCAATCCACCAATCAGGTCTGTATGGTAGAGTGGCCAGACGGAAGCCACTCCTTAGTAAAAGGCACATGGCAGCCCACCTGGAGTTCGCCAAAAGGCTCCTGAAGGACTCTCAGACCATGAGAAACAAAATTCTCTGGTCTGATGAGACAAAGATTGAACTCTTTGGTGTGAATGTCAGGCGTCACATTTGGAGGAAACCAGGCACCGTTCATCACCAGGCCAATACCATCCCTACAGTGAAGCATGGTGGTGGCAGCATCATGCTGTGGGGATGTTTTTCAGCGGCAGGAACTGGGAGACTAGTCGGGATAAAGGGAAAGATGACTGCAGCAATGTACAGAGACATCCTGGATGAAAACCTGCTCCAGAGCGCTCTTGACCTCAGACTGGGACGACGGCAAAAAAATGGTGTGTCCTCTTTAACTGAAATCAGCACCTTAGACATTTATATAAGATGTATGGACTTACTACAGATTAAAACAGTGCATTGGTAAAGAATAAGTGGAAAAAAACAAAGCAATATGGAAGCTGTGCAGCTCAGAAGTTAATTATTGTTGTAACACAATAAATTCTAAAAATCATTTATCCCAATATCACTCATAAATACAATCTCAGTCGATATCCAAACGAATAGAGCATAAACAATCTGCACTGCATTTGGCTCCAAGCTTTTCTCCTTGTACTCAAAAAAATAGAATCTACAGCAGTTTTTATTTGTAAAGTGGCCCTAAAGATAAAATTCCCCACAATGCGCCTCACCCATCAAAGAAAGCAAGCAATTGTTGGAATTTTCAGAGCAACCTGTAATACAAAAGTGAGTGTGTGCACAAAGCAGCCTATTTCAAGTTGCTCTACTGTATAATAGCGGCGTTATCAGTTATGATAGCCAGTTCTTTTTCTTTTATGTTCCATTCATTCAATGCCTCTGTCAACAAGTATCAGCCCTCATTTTAAAATGGCTTCCTTTTTGTCGGAGGACTGTCAGGACACATTTTTAAGACTGATTAACGTGACTGTAACAAGTGAGCAACTGAAGATGTGCAATTTGTAGAATTATAGAAAGACACAAGTCTTCCTGCTATATCTTTAATTTCACCTAATTTAGGATTATTTGAAATGTCAAATAGACAAATAAATTTGGCTAACAGTTCAACTGAAGGGTATCTTCAACTCAAGTCAAATCAAGTTGGGGACCATGCAATGGTACAGTGCGTTGCCGCACCCACTACATGGCGAAACAACTTGCAATTCCAATTTCCAAACCCCCAAGCAGACATGCGGTCCAGTCCCACCCTTCGGAAATGACCTTCTATCTGCCGCAGCCAGGTGTTACGTGGGTGACCCCTTGGCCTGGTCCAGCCACCCGGGTTCCGAACAATGAGGATCTTATGAGCTGGATCACCCTCAGGAAAACACGCCACATGGCCATAGTGCCGTAACTGACGCTAGCTCACAATACAGGCAATGTGACTCATTCGGGACTCCATGTGCAACTGGTCATTTGACACAAAGTCAAACCAACGGTACCCAAGGATTTTCTGGAGAGACACAGTACCAAAGGAGTCCAGTCTTCGTCTCAGGTCACTGGATAGCGTTCATGTCTCGCAACCATATAGCAAGACAGGAAGCACCAGGACTCTAAAGACTTGGACCTTTGTCCTTTTGCATAGATATCGGGAGTGACAAAAGCCACACACCCTTTTCCAGCGACCTTATGACCCCCCATGCTCTCACAATTTGTCTACTGATTTCATAGGAAGAGTCATCAGAGACATGAATGTCACTGCCAAGGTAAGTAAATCTCTCAACAAAGGTCAACACTCTCTCCACAAAAAGACACACTGCTGATGGTTTTTATCCAGGACACTCGCAAGCCCAGACACTCAGACTCCTTACTCAGTCTCTCGAGTGCCCCGTTCAGAGCCTCCATTGACTCCGCAAAGATCACAGCATCGTCAAAGTCAAGATCCGTGAATCTTTCTTCACCAAAAGATGTCCCACAGCCGCTGGACCCCACGACCTTGCCCAACACCCAGTCCTTACAAACAATGAACAGAGTAGGAGCAAAAACACACCCCTGACGACCCCCAGAATCAACTGGGAAAAACGCAGAGGTCCTGCCTCCACTCTGCACAGCACTCACAGCACCAGTGTACAGGCCAGCCATGATATCCAGCAACCTCGAGGGGATCCCGCAAGCCCTCAGGATGTCCCACAGGGCAGCTCGATCAACTGAGTTGAACGCTTTGTGAACATTGACAAAGGCTGCAAAGAAACTCTGCCGATATTCGCGTTTGCGCTCCATGAGAACCCTCAGTGCCAGGATGCAGTAGATGGTTCAGCGTAAAACCAGACTGTTCCGATCGCTGGTAGGTGAGCAAGTGATCACGGATCCTATTGAGGACGACCCTAGCAAGGACTTTGCTCGGCACAGAAAGCAGTGTTATCCCCCTGCAGTTTCTGCAAACCAGGCAATCACCCTTCCCTTTCCAGATAGGGATGGCAAGTCCCGTTTTCCATGCAGTTGGGATGATGCCAGTCTCCCAAATGGAAGCAAAGATTGCTCGCAATGCCAGGAGGACAGCCTTACCACCAGCCTGGAGAAGTTCACCCCAGATACCACAGATCCCTGCAGCCTTTCCCCACCATAGCTGGTTCACCACCTGTGCAATCTCAGTGAGACTGGGTGGTTTACAGCTAATTGGAGGATCAGCCTCAAGAACTGTGGACCCAGAGATATACAACGTGGTGATTCATAACACACAAATAGGTTATTGGATTTCAACTGTGCAACAAATTCTCAACAGGGTTTAAGATCAAGACTTTGACTTGGCCATTCCAAAATATTCACCTTTCTGTTTTTGTGGCATTCCAGTCTTACTTTGGCCTCATGCTTAGGGGGTCGTCATCATCAGTTATCCTGTAATATTGTGTGGTATGTGTCCATCCATTATCCCTTCCACTTTGACAAGATTCCTAGTTCCAGCACATGAAAAGCATCCCCATAACATGATGCTACCACCACCACCATATTTCACAATTGGTTTTGAGGGATGGCCTGTTCTAGTAACAGTCTGGGTGCTGTGATGAACTTTCCACTTTCTGATGATGGATCCAACAGTGCTAATGAGACATTCAATCTCTTCAGCATTTTTGTAGTCATTTTCTGCGTTGTGCATTTCAAAGACTTTGTTTCTCACATCAGCAGCATGTTCTTTTGTCTTTATTTTGCAGTAATTGTAGAACAAAGACTTAGGCCTTTACAAAAAGTGCTTTTCATATCCAGAAAGACATAATTAGGTACTACAGTTCTTATGAGTCCTTTATGTTTAATTATGGTCAAATGACTGCCACCTTTGTGTTACCTGTGATTATTTTGTCATTTGTGTAAATGTGGAGCTTTAAATACTTGGGCAAACACTAACTTCAGACTTTTTCTTCATCCGTTAATTATCTACAGAAAATGGCTTACTTTTGACTTTGTAAGTGTATTGTTACAGTACAAGAGTCCATATTAAAAATACTGAATAGATTAATATGTGTACAAATCTTAGGTCATGCAGAAAATAATGATGACTTTCAAGGGGGTTGAATACTTTAACACACCACTGAATTTTTAAGTGTGTAGAGATGTGTGTACATTACAGAGGCTTTTGGTCTTACAGAAAAGCCAACCTATTAAAGGTCCCAAAATCCTTACCAGTTCAGAGATCCATCTCTGGATGGAACAATTTTAAACAAGCAAAGAAAAAAATACTTATTACTATACCAAGCAGACCATAAAAAGTTTTAATCATTGTCAAAATTCTCAGCTATAAAATATTTCAAAACATACTTACCCCATTTTTCACTCTCTCCATTTCTAATTCAGCTACTTTATCTTGAAGGCTATGATGTAGCACGGCTTTGTTATGCTCCTCTGTATTTATTCTCTCTTCAAGCTCAGAAATCTGTAGTTTACAGAATGTGAAACACTAATGTAACCATTTTACATCCAAGCATGTGAAAGTGACATAAAAGCAATGATCACTTGAAATATGAATAACTTAAATAATTAAAATGGATAAGAAACTAAATACAATTCAAAATATGTCTAAAGTTCATTTTTTGATTTAGATTTTCATGTGAGGTACAGTTTGCAAAAGAAGATAAAAAAATTATGTTTAATTAATGTAATCAATACGAAAATAACAGTAAGCATCTTTAGTGTTTTTCCTTAGGTTAAGTTTAATGTCAGTGTTGGGCTGTGTTTCTTCCCTGTACTTTTAGCATGGTCTGATTGTGGCTTTTTTACTCTTAATTCTATACATTTGCTCATGTCCATTAATTGCTTGCTTGTAGCATTGGCGTGAGAAGTTGAGAGAGACAGACACGCACATGCATACAGAGACTATTCTCACAAGAAAAAATTAGCACAGAAATTATTTTTATTTCCCAGAAGACAGTTGTGTTATGACTATAATGCATAACAATGCTAAATGGCAATTACAGATGAAGATATTCTGTGGCTGACAGGAAGTGGGAAAGGGCCCACTAGTTTACTTTACTGCCAAAAACAAAATAGCACACATTAAGTATGTGGCGCTTACGGTTTGTTTTTTTTTTTTTGTTTTTTTTAAGAAATTAAATGTTCATTGGTACAGCCTGTACAATATGATAAAGGCAGAAAACATGCAGCATATATTGGACAATAAACTTAGTAAGTTATTAAGATAAACTGGAGATTTATGAGAACCATATTCTTTTTATAACCCAAGCTAAATTCACATTCTACAAGTCAATAAAAATTCCCATTTGTTGTTACGTGGCAGAAAATTCCTGTAACATCCAAAATGAATTTAGTCCTGGATTTACATTTGGCAATGTTAATTGAATGTAATAAATTTGTTTGGATGGTATTAAGTAGTGATACTTTGGAAATCTAGCATCATTCCTATCTTTATTAATAAAATATTTTGAATTGGTACTCTGAATTACCCTAAGCATATTAACAATGCACTTGGAATCGGTATTGGCTTTTAAAAAATGGCCCTTACTTTCAGAATATAAAGAAAACCTAATGCTAGCAGTAGGCAATATGGAAAAAAGTGTCACGTTACAAGTTAATATACAGTACATCAGTTAGTAGGCTCAAAAAATAAGTAAAAGAGAAAATATATAACTAAGCTGTAGAAGGGTCAGCAATTCTAAATCAATAGTGCCAACCAATTTGCGATACAGGTGCTTACAAAATGGATTCTTGGTTACAGGTCATATAGATAACTACAGTACATGCACTTTATATTACAGAATGTGTCAGCATATTTGTATATTTCAGATTAAAAAAAAAAAAAAACACACACTGTTCAAGACTGTTGGTTCAATAACAAAGACCTATTAATCAATGGCATGTGCGTGCGTAGTTTAATGCTGGGTTGTATGGGGTATGAGACATAGAAAAGTTCTTTCTTAAACCATCTTTTGCCATAAATGTCCTGATGTGTACCTCTAATAACAAAGCTTTGGCTTTACTTTTCCTGATATTGAAGGAGCAACATCGTGTGCATGTGGCTAATTACTTTGTGTGAGTAAAGCAGTATTGCAACCAGTAACAGCAGTCAGAAAGTAAGAAAATAATTAACTGGCCTCATATCTGTTAATAGTAAATAAGTGATTTCACATAATGAAGTAAGTGTACTAGTGAAGTCAGGTTCATAGGTCACAAAGTGTCGAGCATTGGTGCTGGGAAGAAGGTGAGGGTACAGAGCAGATTTAAAAAGGAGGGGAATTCAATCAGGTATTGTATTGATAGTTGTGTTAGGTAAGAGGGAAAAAAAGTGGCGAAGGAACAATTTCTTATGAATACACTTAGGAGTAATGGAAAGTGTTATAGAGATTAAAGGCATTCTTAAATGTTTAGTTTAATGTATAATTTCTGACAAATCTGGTTACTTTGCTTGTCCCAAGTTAGTTCAGCTGTGTTTTACAGGAATGTGAATGTAACCATCCCTTGGTCGAGTCGGAGGCTTCTTTCATTAGGCATAATCAATTTATTTCTAGGGAAAATTATCATGAGAGTTCACCACTGCGGTGTTTGTTCACCTCTGCATTTTCAGTAATTGGTGGTTTGTTGGGCGGCATGGTGGCGCAGTGGTAGTGCTGCGGTCTTGCAGTTAGGAGACCCGGGTTAGCTTCCCGGGTCCTCTCTGCGTGGAGTTTGCATGTTCTCCCCGTGTCTGCATGAGTTTCCTCCCACAGTCCAAAGACATGCAGGTTAGGTGCATTGGTGATTCTAAATTGTCCCTACTGTGTGCTTGGTTTGTGTGTGTGTGTGTGTGTGTGTGTGTGCGCCCTGTAGTGGGCTAGCGCCCTGCCCAGGGTTTGTTTCCTGCCTTGCGCCCTATGTTGGCTGGGATTGGCTCCAGCAGACCCCCCGTGACCCTGTAGTTAGGATATAGCGGGGTGGATAATGGCTGGATGAATATATGAAAATAATTAAACTTCAGATGCTACAAAGATACAAGAATGATGCATGTCATCTACATGACTCAACAAATTCCATATTAGGTTGTTTAATAACATTCAGTAAAAAATAGAAAAAGTACACCATATTGAGAAAATCATTAATATTAAAAACATTTACTAGAAATCTAATCTAATAATTGAATAAAATATATTACCTACAAAAACTCAAGTGCCTAGGGTACCGGGCTTAAATTATGAAGGGCATTCAAATATAAACAGGAATTTATGAGCTACACTTTATTTATTGAATACAATGAAACGACTTACACACTATTTTTCTGTGTAGTCTCCTACCACTGCAACTCACTTATTCCAGTGCTCAGGAAGCTTCTTAATTCCAGAAGAGTTGAAGTCTTTTGACTGCATGTTGACCCATTCATGCGTCAATAACCTCCTCTTTCGACTTGAATTTCTTCCCTCCTAAAAATTCCTTAAGCGGACCGAAGAGATGATAGTCCCTCTCCGAACCACTTGCATCAATCATACACTCTAAACAGAGAGACACTCATCTCCAAACTCATTTTTAAGTCTTGAATAAATCTGAGGTGGAATGACTCCCTCATTTGTGGGGGGGTTCAAACGCAGTTAGCACTACTAACAACAATTCCAAACATGCACTATTTATAAGAGCATGAAAATTCCTGTTAATAATTGAACGCTCCTCATACATCATTCCTGAAGAAAGCAGGACGATTCTAGAAAATATTAAAATTGTAAATAAAGATTAGGCTGGATGAAGAGAGTCACCTGGAGTCAATTATGTAGGCTCAGAAAGTAACTAAAATACCCAGATTCTCTTCCACTGGATGGGACTGAACTGGAGATAAAAACAGTTTTGCCAGGGGACTGAAGAAAGCTAAACAGCTTGTTAAAATCCTATTTTAAAATCTCAGATGTGTGATTGTGGATGTCGTGACACACTATGTGGATAATCATTTTTCATACAAATATATACTTGTATAGTAAACTGAGAAGGTGATGTAGGATGTCAGAAACTTTGAATCCTGATAAAGAGTGAACAACAGCAGATTTTCTGATGTTTCTGATAACTGAAAATCCCACAATCAGTGTGACTGGTGGGAAATGCCATGGTGCAGTTCACAAATACACATTTAAACTTACTGCCAGTTTTATTTATGTTTTAAAACCGCTTATGTTTAAAATTAAAGAAAATCAGCTAGTTAAACGGCTTCTGGGTACTGTGCAAGCAGCAGCCTTTTTACTGAAACTCTGTATTTCTCACTCTTTTTATTTTTCTTTCTAAACTTATTTACAAGATAAGTCTTATTAAAAATTAGAATTGATCTGGCCTCTGGCTTTTCACTTATCATAGCCACTAGAAATCGGATAAATGGATTTAAAATTTATTGATGAATGGCAATGTATGCAAACCCAGGTGCCAGCTTGTCTTTACCGCACTCCAAAAGGGCTACGTACTTGGATGGAGTTAGTAAGAGGACTCAAAGGCTACCTTATGTCTGCAACACATGAAACTGTACAAGATACTAAAAAAAAAAAGAAAAAAAAAAAAAAGTAGGTCGTATTAAATACTTCTGTAATCGGCTACTTGCATTGTGATCATGAATGCCTAAGAAGCTCAGTTACACTGTAAGAGCTGTTGTCCAAAGATGGGGAAGGTGACATGTCAGCGTGAGAGTAAAAGCAAGGCAGAAAGGTCTTAGGGCAGGTCTACTACCTATTGCAATGAGAAATGTAAGACTGCTGTCAAATAAGATGGACGAAGTGGGTCATGGAGCACACAAATACAGTGGCATTTTGTGCTTTATGGAGAGCTGTCTTTAACCCGATATATCTGACACTGTTTAATGAGGAATTAATTTCATCATCTTTGAACAGACATAGACCCAGTGAGGTATGAAAAAAAAGACAGGAATAGTACTGGTCATCTATGTGTAAAACGGAGATTATTCAGTTAAAATTACAGTTTGTAGTTCAGACGTTGAAATTCTGTCTGTCGGAAACTATCCATGTTATTTGCCCAGAGGGATAAATTACATCATCCTTATTAACGTTTATATTGCACACCCTGCATATGGGAATGTTGCAACAGAAATGATTAATCCTGTAAGCAACAGTTTAATGATGACTCACTTGGACCCTGTAGTCAATCATGTGACTTTGGAAGGAAATGACAAATTTCTATCAGTGTGTGACCGGCTCCGCTCAAAGAAATAAGCTGGACCTGCTGTATTCAAATGTTATAGATGCCTCAAGTGTCATCTACTGGCTCCTTTAGGAAAGTCTGACCACATCCTTACTAATCTTAATCCCAGCAACAGGCATGTTATTAGACAGCAACCTGTTACCACCAGAATAGTGAGGAAGTGAGGCCTGGAGGCTGAAATGGCTCTGAAAGACTGCTTCCAACTGACAGACTGGGAGATTATGCATGAATCACATGGGGACAGCATTGAGGGACTCTGTCACTGCATCACTGAATATATTAACTTCTGTGTTGACAAAGTGGTACCCACAAAAATAGTGTATTGCTTTCCAAAAAACAAGCATTGGATTACTAAGGACCTAAAAGGTCTCTTGAGTGAGAAAAAGAGAGCATTCAAATCCACAATAAACAGTTCTGTCTCCCTTTCTCTTCACAAAGTACACCTCCAACTACATTTACAAGACGGGGTTACTTGCAGAAATTCTCAAATGCATACTGATTGTACATCTTTAAAGAAATCTCAGTCCCACTCCTACTCACATGTAAAATGATAAAATTGAGCATTAATATTAATAATTAATTAATTGCTTAACAATTCCAGTAGCTACAAAATGAAAAAATCTGCCTGCATTTATCAATCATGAGACCGACAATAATGCACATTTTTACAAGGGGTTCATAGTCATTAATTTACTTGGTCATACTTGAAGTTTACAATTTTCCTGGAAAAATGCAGTATTCCATGTTTTAAGTAAGCAATGAGGCGTCTTCACAGCCTGCCAAAGCATTCGTCTCTTTACAGTATTGTGATTGTTTTATAAAGCACTTATACTGTGAAAGTTTGCAGATAAGCATTTGCCATGTTTCTACATCGGTTTTCTTATCAAAGTGACCTACAGATCTTTGCTATCTGATTTTTGAAATGCCTGGTCTGTCAGCTTGCAAATAAACACAGGTTTTGCTTTCCAAAGCACAGCTTTGCCTACATACGTTGTAGTGATTGCTTGACAGAACACATATCAATAAATGTATACTAACCAGTGTTTGTCATCAGCTCAACAGTTTTTCATATTAAACTGCCAGCTTTCTCCATTTGGGTAACAGAAACTCTTGGCTGTTGAAGATATCTTCACATGTCACCCAGGATTGAATCGATCAGTTTTTATGCAGAGTCTATAAGAGTCTTTCCCAAGTTGTTTTGCTGGCTGTGAATTTAGTTGGACATTTCTTTTTTGAACATCAAATAAATCCTTAATTATATGTTATGTAGCTACTACGCCTAGGAATTAAAAGTGTACAATTTCAACTTTTTAATTTTTGTATTGGCTTCCACTTTAGCTAGACGTTTGTTCCAACTTCCCCCTTTTAATGCATAAAACTATAAATAGCTTGGCTATCAATTTCCTTAAGGAAGTTGCCTACACTGTAGCTTACATGTTGTTATTACAAGATATATGTCTTTTTAAGATCCCTGGATAAATAAAATCACAACCACATATGGTAGTTTTAAGTAAAAGCCCTAAAACCAAATTATCAATCAGCTGCCACATCATTTATTAATGCTGCCACATTAGTCTTTCCTTTTCAGTCATGCTAAAGATTATTTTTTTCGCCTAATTGCTAGTGCTATTAATAAGGCAGCTTATATAACCATTTTAATTGCCATAAAAGAATATCCAAATGTTATTAGTTAGAGTCTTTCCTTTATTCTCTCTCTTTTTATTGTTCTTTGATAAACAATTTTGATAACATAACATTTCTTGACTTTGATGAGACCCTTAAATTGTAACATTACACATGATCAAGACCCTAAGATAACAGAATAAATTTATTTGAGACAGATGTCAAACCCCACCAACCACCCACAATAACTGCAGAAAACATCTGTGCTTCAAAATCCTGTCCATGAAAACAGGTGACAAGACAAAACACACAACAAAGTTCTGAAAATGTGTATACCTATATGTGCTTATTAATTAATTAATTATGTGTAAATCATCTAACTGAAAATCTTTAAAAAAGTTAGCCTTCAATTTGTAGCAACTCCCAGAATTTCAATCAAAAGCCCAGGAAACATTTTTGACACCAAATCAGTAATGTTCTATTAAATGCACTGTTATGTGTCCTATGCCACTCTGCTTTAGTAAACTTCTAAACACTCTTGATTCATACATAGCAGGAACTTGCAGTCAATCAGTAATTTACTGAAGTAAAATATAAATACTTAAAGAAGTCACTTACGTTTGAATGGAGATGTTTCTGAGTACTATGATACTCTATTCCCTGTGAACGGATCTGTACCAAAAGCTGAAAAACTTTTTCTCTCCATCTTCTTAACAGTTCTTGCCCTTTAAATCCTGAACCAGTTAGAGGATCAAGAAGAACCTGTTAAAGATTATTTTCCATTATTTCCCTTTATACATAATAACAATGAGAACTAAACTTGATGCTTATGTCATTTGTAAAATCTTTTCATTTATAAAATCTGCATTGCTGTCTTTATTTACATTTTATCTATTGTGCCTAGATAAACTAAATGTCATTAACATTAGACTAATTGAATACTAAAACTTGGCTGATGCACTGATTACTAGTTTGTGTCTGAAACACACAAGCAAGAACAATTACCAGGCATGTATCGAGTTAAAAAAAGAGTTCTGATCCTGCAGAAATCTGTAATCCGACTTGTTATGCAAGCCAGAACCTGCACGTTTAAAAAAAAAACAAACCTTATAAAATTTCAGTTAAGAATTACTGTACTTTACTGTAAAATGATTTGTGTTTTGTTATTTAAAAATTGATCCACAATTATGTCACTTTATGTTTAAAACTCATGGGGTTTTTGATAACACTACAGTACCTCTCAAGGTTTGAAAAGGCATAACGAAGGTACAAAAATATACCAGTAACTGACAGTTGTGGGATGCTTGTTGTCTCTACTTAGGAATAACTCATGGTCATTTCTTCTTCTTAGCAGCCATACTCATTTAGACAGCAAGGACCCGACACATACATACAGTGGAATGCTTGGATTTTGAAGAAGTGGGTGCTACCACTCTGCTAAACAGCCAGCTACTATTCTACATGCTTACTTGTGACTAAGCTTTTTATGAGCCTGTGGGCACTGACAGTTATACTCTTGGAAATGTGCACACGAAAACATAAAATAACTAAAAATGCTGACAAAGTAAGTACTGTACTATACTATACTATACTATACTATGCCACAGCATCAGTGGTGGCTGTCATGTGTTAATCTGCTTTAAAAACAGTTTGTTTTGATTTTGATAAGATGACTGTTGAACACAATGTTATTGTAGACTCAAAACAACACAATATTGCTGAAAAATAATTTCAAAACTGAAAAAGAAACCCATATATTTAGTGAATTTCATCAAAAACAAGCAAGTATTTTGCCCCAAAAGAATAGGATGCATAAGTGAATTTGAAATATATTCATTGCTTTTCAAGTTTACATTTTCTCTGTTTAATAAATACCCAAATATTCATAAGGCTAGTGGTTTCGAAATTTGAGGGAGTAATAGGGTTGGTGATGGTGGGTGTGCCTGTAGGCGGCTATTATGGTGGCTTGAAAATATGCTGTAAGCAAAGCATAGAGTGGCTTGTGACATGCCTGTCAACAAAACATAAAGAAGATGATGAAATAACCCTGACTGCTATAAACATTACAACTACAAAAAGATAAAAAGAAATATCATGAGGTATATCTTTCCCTCTACTTGACCATTATTACAGTTGGCATAGAAAACAGACCGTAGTGCTTTATGTGTCATAAAATATTAGCTATTAACAATTTTAAGCTACTTGGCGACATATGCAGAGTACAAAGACAAGCCTCTTGATTTCTTTAAAAGGAAACTGCAAAATTGCCATGACCAAGAAAGTCGCATTATAACAATCTTCACTGTACAAGTTACTACCCAAAACGTAGCCTACAAATCATGGATTGTAAAAAGACCCATAGTATAGAGCAGGACATAATGCTCTCTGGCAGGAATGATATTGTTTCAAACACAATGGATGAGACATCTAGCAAACTAAAAATTATCCCTATGTCAAACAATACCATCCCGACATTTATGGCATGTCAAAAGATACAGAGGAGCGGCTGATTCACAAGATCAGAAACAGTGGTTCAAGCTAAAGATGTACAAAGCAACTGAAGGTTTATTAATTTTATTAAGATGGTTTATTGATAACATATACCAGATATGTTGTTTCTGATGACTAGGGGGATTTGCTTTATTGCAAATGTGTAACTAACAGATCCACTGCAGACAAACCATTCAAAGTCATAGCCACTATCTTGAAAGGAGCCAATCTAAAATGGGAAGATTATATTGTCATCTGCATAGATAGAACACAGGCAGTGGCTGTAAATGAGGGGGAGCTAAACTTGCTCCTGAAGCACTTTTCTCCCATGTGCAATGGACACTCTATGACAAAGGGTTGTGAAAAGTTATTGACTCCTTCCTGAGATTCTCTATTTTTCTGCATTAGATACAATTCATGGCTTCAGATCTGTAGGTAGAATGTATTATTAGATAAATGGAACAGTAAACATAGAAATTAACAGTTAATGATGTAAAGATGTCTAACACCCATACTGTCCTTGTGAAAAGGTAATTGCCTCCTTAGTTACTCAGTAACACAGCTGGTTTAAGTTAATTGATAATTGACTCAACTATGTGAATGCAGTCTGATCTGTCTGCAGTCAGTCCTGCTGAATCGGAATCTCCCCATATATTGACCTTTATCATGACAGTGAAGTAGCCACAACAAGGTTTCTAGAAGAACACTACACCTCAAGCAAGAAAAATTCCAGGAGAGATGAGGAAAATTGTTGTTGAAACTTTTCGAGCAGCAAACAGTTTCTAAGACTCTGGGACTCCATTGCATTAAAAGGGGAACCATTTTTTCCAAAAGACAAATGTCTAGAGCAGTGGTGAAATCTTTTCAAGAATGGCCGGATGCAACAATGACTAGTTCAGAAAGTCAAAGAACATCCAAAGAAGTGAAGGACTCTTTGACCTCAGTTAAGGTCAGTGTTTAAGACTCTACAATAGGAAAGACACTGAAAGCAGTAAGGCGGCATTAGTGCTCATCTTGCATGTACAAGGAAAAACCTGGATCACCCTCAAGCTTTTTGGAACAACATTCTTTGGACAGACAAGTCCAAAAGTAGAACTCTCTGGATGACACAGGTACCACTATGACTAGTATAAAGATAACACAGTGTTTGACAGTAAAAATATCATACCTACAGTAAAAATTGGGGGTAGTAGTGTGACAATGTTAGGATGCATTGCTATCTCTGGACCTTGCAGACTTTCCATTAGTAAAGAACCATGAATTCTGCACTTTACCAGATATCTGAACATGATGAAGTCTGGAATGAGATCAGAATCCCCTTGAACGAAGAAAGAAATTAACTTGTCTACAAGTTTAACAATGACAACTTTCTCATGAAATCTGCATACCTCAGTGACATGTTTCAGGAAGTTAAATAAAAAGGCAGTTGCAGAGTACTAGCACACACCTTCCACAGCTTGTAGATACAATTATATCCCTCCAGAAAACTGGAGATGAAGGAACAACAAATAAAATTGGGTAGACTATTTTGAGGGTTTGAAATCATTTATTAAGATCAATAAACTGCAAAACACAGATTCCAAGAGTGAAAGCTCAAACCTCAGCCCTACAAAAATATTTTCAGAAGAAGAGAAGAGAGTTCTGAAGAATATGATTGGATCTGTTGACTTCAGCACTGCAGAACAAGAAAGAAGGAGTATTCACTGCCCTGGCAGAAAATCCTGGACATAGTCCTGTCTGTTACCACATCTTACCTGTGTGATGTACATTCTTTCTCCAGTTGCCCCATTCAAGACAAAATATAGGTCAATGGTAGATGTAAATTAATTACGAGGCAATTGAAAAAAAGAAATACTGCTTTCAGAGAATCTGCAGCATATACCAGTCATTTAAACACTGCAGGACTACAGGTTAAATTTTGTTCAGTCCAGTTTCTGATTACATGTGAGCATTTGTTTGTAACTGATCCAGTTTCTATGGTGGTCATCAACACATTCCTAAGTTTAGTTTTTGTAATTAATCACATCTCAAATCATTGTGTGTTTCACTTTATACCATTACTTAGAAATGTACTCCCCTTCACTTTTTAATAGAGTCCCGTATCACAAATGAAGACAGATGAGTTTATACAACAACAGAATGGTAACACAGTTAATAGCTTCATGGATAGAGCATAATGGGTTTCAATCCTGAACCTGGTGGCTGTCTGTGCGATTTCTCTTCTAATACTTTGTTTTTTCCTCAGATATACTGAGCAAAATGTCTGTTTGTTCATAATATACAGATTTGAAATTTGGCACAGAGAGACTTCTCACCTTAAGTCAGATTTCTGTCATATAGGTTAAGGTGGGAGTGGTGCGGGTCAGAGCGAGTGTTATGAAATAATGGAGATTTATCTATTGACAGAAAACCACAGCAATGTTAGGTTGTGATGGTGGTGTGAAGCTTGACTTTACAAATTACATCTACTACCTTAGCTGTGACACAAGTTAAATGGCCTAATATTTCTCCCTCTCTCCATAATCACAGATTATTTTATATTTTATCATGCCACGCATACATTATTCATGACATGTACACTAGACTGCTGTTTGATAACATACATAAAGATAGACTGCTGTATTAAAATGAATCACTGAATCATAATGACTGGAATAATTATCATTTTTGACTTTCATATTGGCATTACACAGTATATAATTCCATAGATAAATTAAGTTAACACCCAACAAGGAAATAAATAAAAAAAAAAGAAAAAATTTAAAAAATAAATAAAAGTCACTTTCATCAACTCCTCCAGTACAATCTCCCATGGTCCCTAACCATTGACCACAAAGCGGGAATCAACATGACTTTACAACCTTTTATATTCTAGTGATCTAGCTGAAAATAAAATAAACTGAAATTGAAATTTATTTTAAAGGGACAAACAGAAAGCATTCTATTCCCCAAGTGTGAACACGGGTCTAATACCCTGGGTGTTTTTTGTATGACAGGTTCAACACTGGAACTTACTGGTAAAGTAGGGGTCCTTCTGGCAGCCCTTTGCTTTCAGAATAACACCAAGGAGGACAAAATTATACAAAAAACACAAAAGGCAGCAATGAGAATTCAATATCATTTTTAAAAATTAAACTTTTGGGATATTACTTGATACACTCAACTAATTTTAGGGAAAATGATTGTAAACATATACCTTAGAAATATACTCTTACCTTCTTGCCAATCTCTTTTTCCTGTATTACAAGAATGTCACTTAAGGAATTTAGCCTTACATTAAGAAGTTCTGCTGTCATTCTCAAGCTCTCCCTTTCATTTTCAAGGACCTAAACAGAAATTTAAAATCACATTAAATATGGATGTCTGCAGAGAAACATATCTACAATCTAGTTATAATTCTGATTTATTAAATTATGCACCAATTTCAGATATTCTATGTTATTTGGGTAAGGAACATCCCCTGAACATCATTTCAGTAATGAGCTTTGTAAAAATTCTCACAATGTTTAACTTGACACAAAATTACATTCTGCTATAATGTAAATGTATAATGAACTTTCTTTATTAGACGAGGCCTTTTAAAGCTGTGTTTTTACAGTAGTTTGGAAGAGTAGGAACCACATAGTGATGGAGAAGACCAAAATTATCAAGGAATTATCAAGGAGTTTCTACATGTTCTAATGCTGCCATACAGAATGAATGAGGAATACTGCATTAACTTGCATAAGAATGACAGTCCTGCACTATAAGCAGAAATACAGTTTCAGATATGTTATGTCTTGTAACAGCATTGGCTTTAAAATCTACCAGATGGAGCAGTGAAAGGTTTAACTGGTACGTTGCCAGTGAAAATCAAGTAGATAAAGCAGTGAAAGATTAAAATGGCATCTTTCTCAATGAACTTGCTTTGAAACCCATTTCTAGACTCTGCAAGTCTTTTTTTAAATTATGAAATTTAAGATGAACATCACCTAGACTTTCACTGGTTTTAAACTCTTTATTATTCTGTAGCATCTATAGGTGATGTGTGCTTTTCAGGCTTGCATCCTAACAGAGCACTTCATGTGCCCACATGCACGCATGCAAATAGATACATACATACATACACACACACACACACAAATTAAAATATAATAAGTCTGTGTTAAACGCAAACAAACTTCCAAAATACAGACACCTGAGACATGTTTGCGGTTCTTAAATGTCAAATAAAGGTCAATATTATATTAGAATCTATCATAATTGTTAGTGATTTGTGAATCACAGTTTGTTCTTTCCAGTGTTCACACAATTTAGAAAATTTTGTTTTGTAATTTACACTTCTAGTCTCTTTGGAGACATTTTCTTCGTGTTTCAAACCAGGAAAAAAAAACAAAAAAAAAAAACACCACATGAGCAAACAAGTGAAGAGCAATTAGGGACAGGACAGCAACCTGCAGACAGAGGGGTAACAGCATGGCACACTTTGAAGACTTGCAATCACATGCAATTTCAAATATACTTGACATTTTTGTTTGATGCAAAGCACTAATGAGGTAACAATTTAATTTTAGTAAATTCATCTGACAAATGCACAGAATATATGAGGACTATAAGCCTTGATATATAAAGCACTGTTAAAAATAAACTTGTGGAGAAATTACCAAAGAAAACGATTTGTAATTAGGGCTCAATGACATCAAGGAGCTTGAACAGGCAGACTGCAGGTTTAGATCACATGTGCTAAGCAGATGGCAAATCTCGATTTTATTTCTCCGTTTTTACCACCACAGGTTGTATAAAAAGTTGCTTAGGATGTCAGTCTCCATGTGAAAACTTTGCTTTCACTTAGGAACTTAAACAAAAGCCTGTGCTAATAAATAAATATTTTTAATTAAACTGATGAATGCAGATGTGCAGGTGCAGCCATTGTGATTCATATGAAGCCTGAATCAGGTATTTTATGCTTAGGTTTTTTGGTGCAGGTGCACCGCTGTCCTAGGATACCCATATGGCGTCTCTGCATACACACTGTTAAGGTAAGGGTTATAGGCTTCTGCCTTGTGAGATTAAAAAAAAAAAACTTTCCATTTGCACAACATAATTAATAAAACAGAGCACATGAATGTGGTCAGGAGCAGCCAGAAGAAGAAGATGAAAAAAAGAACAAGAAGCAGAAGAAGAAGAAGCAGAAGAATGATTAATAAAACAATAATAATAACAGCAACACTGCGTGAAGTTACAGGCTTTGACTGCATTGCTAAAGTCTGATATTATTCGAAGTGTACTGTTCGTTGTTTGTGAAGTAAAGGCAAACAGGAATCACGGGTGATAAGTTAAACTCATTTTACTTCACTTTCAGTTTACTTCTGGCACCTAAACTAATTTATACCTTTATGAAGCAAGATATGATTATATAGTCACAATCACTTTCAGTTATCTATTATGCTGTTGGTTAAACAGTAGTTACTCAAACGTGAACTGTATCATTAAGCAAAATAACTTATTTTTCGTTTCTGTGACATTATTTTTTCCTGGACATATATAATGCTAGAATTTTCAAACAGACTAAAATGTCCAGGATTTGCTTACTTAACCCCCCCACACAGCCCCAACTTCCAAGTTACTGTGTGCATTGCCCTGCCTAGTGCTGGCTGCTGTCCCAATTATCCTGTTTTATGAAAATCAAAATATGGTCAACCTAATTTAGAGATTTGCATACAGGAAAAAAGCCCAGTGGCTATGCTTTTTCTGAAATGTTGCGAGTCACATGTGTATTCTTCTGAGAGAGCCATGCAAAGTAGCTCTTCCCTCATGTCCCAGCAAGCTTAGTGCATAAGGCTAAAACAATACATGGACAGGTTGCCAGCCAATGGCTGGTTGATTCACACACATGCCCAAATCAAACCAATTTGGCATCTCCAGTACACCTAACTTGCATATCTTTGGATAGTGAGAAGACACCTGAGCGCTCAAAGGAAACCCACACAAACACGGAGAGAACATGTTGTTCTTGTGAATTGACTTTTACATTACATTCTAGTTTCCCCACCTGCACGTCTTCAAATTATTGTGGTGTGAAATTTTGTATACAAGTTGATCAATATTTTGTATGTCTTTATTTGTAAGCCAGACAAAGCAAATGCAATATTAGTGTTTTATTCATGAGAACAGCAATGCTTTGATGTTTTAAAGACATCCCAACCCATCATTCCCTTCGAACATCCCAAACGAAAGCCAAACTACCTGGCTGGTAAGCTTTACTCAGCAAAGATGACTGTTTGGCTTTGAATCACTCTGTACCACGACACTCAACTGGCTGTAGGATTTGAACAGAGAATGTATAAATTTGGTTGCTTTACCCCTCCCACTTTCTCGCTCTTACCATTACCATAAAAAGGACAGCACACTGAAGAACACATCTCAGCAGTCATATTGAGATAGGTATGCTGCCTGTAATCAAGAAAGCTAGAAATGACGACTTAACTAAACACATTTTACTAACTAAAAAGTCTGTGTGCTGCCTGAAATTATATTTCAGCATTTATCAGGTTGTATGGGTGCCAACATTCATTTGTACTTTATTATTATTCTATGAACTCTACCTAATTGCCTGAGGTTATAGATGCAGAAGGGAAGGTGAGGAGAAGTTATAAAGTACAATACCTTATAAACAGTGGTAAGTCTGTAGAATTTGAGGCATTCTGACCAAGGCTACACAATAATGAATACAAAAGGGGAAAGTAGAGTAATATAGAACTCTACCAAGACAAAACAACAACGTACACACATACTCAGCCTACTCTGAATGTAATGTGGAAATTGAAACAGAACAAGCACTGCTGGGGACCAGATGTGAAACAGTTTGATACAAAGCAGCACTCTGAATCTCCACATCGACTTTGTGAAATAGACATTAACATAAATAATTGACAATCTGTAAAAATATTCTTGTAAGGGGAAACACTTTAGAAAACACATAGAAACTGAACAACTGAGCTTTATTGGCAGGCTCCCTATGTGGAGCTGGCATGTGTGTCTGTGTGGGTTTACTTCAGTTTTTCTCACACAATCCAAAGACAGGGTGCAAGTGAACAGGTTATTCTAAATTGGCCCGAGTGTGTGTTCACCCTGTTAGGGAACTTTGACTGGTTTACCTAAAGTCTACTGCCCACTGTTAGACAGAGTTTAGTGCATGCTGGAAAAATAATGACTATGAATCTATTGAATCCACACCACAAAAATGAGAGTCTCTTCCTTCCATTATTTCCTCCAAGGAATGTTTTCTGTCCCTACCAAGTCTGCTTTTACAATGACAGTCCTAATTACTGTAACAGTTTCAATCAGTTCTACATCTCTCATTTACAGTACATTATTGGGTTCAGTTTTTGAAGATGTTATAATAGTAACTAAAAACAAACATGTTTGGATAACAGACTGCTGCAATTTAACTGACCTTTCAAAACTCAATGAAAAAAATTATTGAAGTATTCTCAACAATATTTTTAGGTAACAGAATGTTTCAAGGGTAGCATGCAGTCAACACCATTTAAAAGCACTATGTAAAGAGTGGATATTTTACATTTTCTTGATTTGTTGTCTAGAAAATAAGCTTCTCCTACCTGAACAGTATTGGAAAGCTCTCTGGTTTTAATCTCACAATCATGCTTCTCCTGCTCTGGCAACCTTTTTCCAATGTATGTACGCAAGCTCTGTACTAGAGAAGTCTGAGAATGTAGAGCAGAACTTGAAGTGCTGTTAAAAGGCAGAGTTTGCAAAGTTAAGTCTTGACAATAATAATGAAAAGGATGTATTCATTGCAGAGTATAATATTTCAGCAATGTAAGCAACTACCAGGATCAGAGTAAAAGACAGTTGATACCTGTCATGGTGGCACCCCAAGAACCTGCTATTCAACACTAGCTGTAAGGGAAAATGTTGACTTAAAGAATCAGTCTATAAAATGTTAGCAGGAGGGTTCCAATGTATCAGTGAAAGTTACCAGGAGGCCAAAATGACAAAAGCTCCAGCAATAGCCAAAGGTCCAGGAGTGAAAAAGGGTTCATGGAGGCCATAACTGCTGGGCTGCCTCAGAGATTACAACAAACCTCTCAGTTACTCAGAAAAGGGAGAGGGATATCAGTGAGGCTGTCCTTAGCAAGGTTGGGTAAGTGCTGACCTTTAATAAAATTAGCATGATGACAAGTGGTAAAAGGAGCAATGTGATGAACTTCTCAAACTAGTGGATATGTCCCCACTTGGAATAAAGAGAAGCAGGTCTACATTTAAGGTTGAGATCCCTGCAATTATTAAAAATATCAGAAGTAGCAAAGCTCCAGGGGGCATATGAGAAATCAATATAAAATGCCGAAGCCCTGGACATTATAAAAGTGCAATTAACATACCTCTTCAGTACTACATGGAAGACAGTTCCTCTAGTTTGCCAGAATGGAGCAGTGAGGAGTTTCTAAAAATAGGGCAATTACCGTAGATACTCACATATTAGTCGATCTTGCAGATAAGTCGAGTGTATTTTTAAGCCGAAAATTATGAAATTTGTTACGACTCACGTATAATTCGAGGGTAAAACTTGGGTTTTTTCATGGCCCGTTGTCTTAATAAGTACGGTCTTCTCACCAATACCTGCTACAGTTCGATTCCCCAGCATATCAAATGTCACTGGCGTTTCATCTATGTTACCAACGTTATTGAGATCAAAGTCATGCCTTTGTCTTTGCTTGATAATAAATTTATGAAAGGAACGGACCTTTTCTTCTAGATCTTTCAGCAGCTTCTGCGCGATTTTTGTTCGCTGACGAAGGCACAGCCCATATCTGTTCAGAAACCGCGTACACCAGCCAGCCAATGCTTGAAATTCCAACAAAGGCTTATGTGGATGGGTCCACACCTCTCTTAGCAAAGGCCGTTTTAGTTTTTAAAAATCAATGCGCTCACGACTTAGCGAGTCGCAGGGCAATCTGCGGTGTGGGCATTTTTCACCTAGTGCACAGGTAAGGGACTGCCCACATCCGTGATTGTTCCTGTGGCTAATGTGCTGCAGCTGCTATGTCCTCTCTGAATATAAAGAGAAGCGTGAGTCAGTTACAGAGGAAAGGAAAAACGGAGTAAAAAAAAAAAAAAAGGAAGAGAAAGAAAGACTAGGGTGGCTGGAGAAAGCAGGAGAGAGAGAGAGAGACGGTGCGAGTGGGCAAGCAAACGGGCGCTTGCAGGCAGCTGTGTGGAAGCCTGGGTGTTAGGCCAACACCCGGGAGTTAAAGTTGCTTGCGCTGAGCGATCATGTAGTGGGAGTGACCAAAGAAGAAAAGACTGTCCACGTAAGGCCAGGACGGCAGCGGGAGTCGGGAGGCTTGGAGGTGAAGTCCTTGGTGTGAGCATCCTGGATGCCAAGGTTCCAAGTCTCAGACCTGTGATGAGAGCCAGAGCAAAGCCAAGATCGGGAGGACTCCAGAACTGTGTGTGTGTGTGCGAGTGAGAAAGGACAGCTGTTGAGACAGCGTCTCGCCTGCTGTAAAGCCCAACCGGGAGAAGCAGGTGAGACGCTAGTTTAAAAGAGGCACCGGGCTTATTGATTTTAAAGACTGCTTCCAGCAACGTTTTAACCTCGGGTTTTTAAAGGACTGTTTTTCTATTTTATTGATTTTTAAACCTCCACGTTTGCTTTATGGATTATTTAATGAAGAGTTCTTTTGAATCACTGCACTGTTTACTTTGAACACTGATTTTGATTGACTGTTTTAAACAAAAGCACTGTGCACTGTGCCATTACCCAAATTCTATGGAAAATTGTGTTGCCCCATGGATAAGTCGACCCTGTTTTTTTGAATGAATTTTAAGGCATAAATTTTTCAACTTATACGCGAGTATCTACAGTAGGTGTGTTGGAATTCCCAAGGGATTATAACCCTTAGTCTCCCTGAGAAAGCCTATGTTAGAATCCTGGATAGGTGATTTAGTTGCAACAATTGAAACTTGCATCCATGAAGAGCAACTCAGATTCTGCAGTGGATTAATTCTTTGCCCTTGCACATATGTTTAAGGGTTAAATGAAATTCATCAATCCTGTATATGAATCATCTAGAGGAAGGTTAATGTTAATGTAATGACAGTGTTCAATGTGGACTTCAGGTCTCCTCTCCTGAGATATTCATGGATAGAATTTCAAGGTTCACCCGAAACACAAAAATGTTAAGTTTAGAAATATGACAGCATTTCTGCTGATTACAGATGATACTGTCCTCTTGTTCTCATTAGAGTGTGGTCACCAGTGGGCACATGAAATAATTTGCAACAAAGCTTGATGCAGTCAGAATGAGAGTAAACACCTTTAAATATGAAGTGATTGGTAATTTTATACAAAAGAGCACCTTGTTCTCTTCCAGGAACCAGGGGTTCAGTAGGAAGGGAAACAATGACTATAAAATCAGATTGGAAAAGAGTTTTACAGATCTTGCAAGAGAGAGTGATGCTAAAGCAGATACTGTCTCCTCACGTAAACCTTTGAAATTGTCAGTCTATTAAAAACTGTTTTCACCTATAGTCTCATGCTCTGTGCAGTGAGGGAAAAAATACATCAATCAAATAAAATAAGGCTTCAGTGCAGGGTTATCAAGTTCACTCTCCATAACTTGGAAGAACCTAAGGGTAAGGTGGTATGCAAGGTAATTTCCAGGATTTTTAAGTTTCATGATGACAGGCAATCACATTTTTTATCAAAAATAAAGTTAAAAATGCATGTTAAGACATATACATCTATTAAAATTGTATTTCACTCTGGCTTTTTATTGGATGCGCTTAACAAACTAAGTATCAAAGCTGTAAACATTTAAAAGGCAAATGTAATCAATATGAAATAACTTCAGTGAAACAAACAAGGTTTAAAGCAAAAGTACAGAATTAATAATACACAGTATTATGTTTGGTTAAATTTACCTTAGTTCCTCCTTCAGTTTATCACACTCACTATTAGCAAGTTTAACTTGCTCTTTCAAGCAGTTCATTTCCTGCTTTGCAATGTCCAGTTCTTCTTTAAGTGTTTTCTTTGTCTTGGTCAGCTCTGCTACTTCTGTGGCATATTTCTCCAGGACACAATTGAGCTGAGGGCATAGAATAATAAACATAATTTTTTTTATTACCCAGGATTTTTTTGTGTTATACTAATATTGGTTTTACAATGTACTTATTAATTTAGTTTTATGTATTATCTTTTTACTTTGACTCAAACTCTTGAAAAAACATCAGGAAAGCCCCGATGGATTCTATGGGTGCTGCCAGGTGGTGCTCCAGGGACTGCAGAGCCTGATTTCATTGGGCTTCTGCCTCATCCAGAAGTGCTTCCGGACCATGCTAATGGACCACCGGAAGCTCTCCTAGGTGCAGGATAAAAGGAGGCAGCTGCCACTGTTGCAGGAGCCAGAGTCAGGAGGTTGAGAACAAAGCTGCTGGAGGAGAGAGAGAGAGACAAAGAAGGCAAGAAGAGAAAAGAAGGCAAAGTGATGTATCATTGAGCTTTTATACCGAGTGCAGGTGGGGAATGTTTGGGAAGAGTTTCCCACAGTTGAATTAATGCCTGTGTTATGCTGGACTTGTACCTCATGTGTGTCTGTGTTGGGTTTGGGGAACTGGAGCATCCCATGCAGGCCACAACTGGTGTCATTGGCTGGGTTTCCCGGCCATTTGCAAGGCAGGAACCAGTATTTTAATTTGTTGTGGCAACCTTGACACAGCAGCGCAACTGCACACATATGGAAGCACGGGAGCACACACTCAGAGCCTCACGGAAACACTGCTCCCACCCTCATGGGGAAGAAAAGGACCAGGTGAGGACCAAATGAAGCCTAAAGACAGCGGGCGACCAGATGCACACCATCATCCCCAGTGACTGGATCAGGTATGCCGGGAAAGGAGGCCAGTGAGCTCCAGATGACAGATTCTGGAAGAGGTAGGTGCTGGGCCCATGGATGATATTTCCAGGAAGTATTGGACTGGGCCCGGACCCCTGTCTTTGGCAGAAGCACAAGTTATCTGTGGGACGCGCTTGGATGAGCTGAGCAATGAGGACCTGGGCCCGGCTGCTTGCAGAAAAGACAGAAATGGGAGGATGGCCTGGAGCCTCACCCAGGAGATAAGAGTCCGCAAAGGGAGGAGGGAGGCGGGGAGTGTCCAAGCCATACTCCCCGGAGAAGGTAAGGAATCAAGGTATATGAGCTGGAGCTCCACAGATAAAGACAGAAAAGCAGAATAGGCTGGCATGCTTGAGGGCTACCCTGACGTTCCAGGTGTCCGAATGAGAGACTCATGTTACCTAGCTGGTGGCTGGTGGAGAGGGAGGACTGAAGTGCGAGTCCTCTGCCGGCTGAAATGACTGACTATGCCTTTGACATGAGGGAGCTAGAAAGGGCACTACACGGGATATTCTGCAGGTAGTCATCCTGCTAAAGTGGACAGGACTGTTGAGGCGCTATTGAAGATGGCACAGGAAGCTTGACGTGGGACTCTTCTCTAAGGTAGACGCAGCAGTACAGGTGAGTGACACTGGTACCATACATGAAAAAGGAACCCAATGTCAATCGTTCCCAGATGGTTTGGAAAGGAGAAGAGTGGCAGGGGTTCCAACAGCGGATGTGGACGTGGTGACCTAATGAACATCTGACTGGTCGACTGACTGCCCCGTGGTGGGGGAGAAAGACAGAGGGCTGGACAAGATAGAGCAGCTTCTTGGTACCAGGATCCAATCAATGCCAGCACCCTTTCAAGCTGGCAGTATTGGCATGCAAATCAAAGGGGATACAGACAGCACAGGGTCTGTCATTTTCTAACAGACACGCAGACTGCCACCACACCCCCAGAGAAGGAATGAGACCTGCAAGAAAAAGACCAGGTCTCCAAACAATGTAGCACGTGAACTCACGCGTGTTGCAGGGTCTCTGAGATGAGCCAACCTTAGCTGGGCATGAGGCGGAGCAGGAGTGTCAGTCCTGCTTCCGATCCTACTGGTTGCAGGAGGTGATGCTATGAGTGTCATTGGCCTGGACACACTTGGAAGCACTGCCCTTATAAAGGTGTAGGTAGAAGCCACGAGACGTCGTCAACACAACGTCTCCCTGTCTCTCTCTTGTTTATACTTTGCCATAATTGACCATCAGACACAGATGCCCAGCTGAAAGCAAATGGCAGGCACCTTTCAATAAACTTCAATGAAAAGGTGCATAAGTTAAAACATCATAAGTAACTTTGGAAGATAAGAAAAACACCCTGTTTTTGCATGTTGCTTATTAAGTAAACGAGCTGAGATGTTGCTATAGTAGATATTCAGTATTTAATATAAATGACAAGCTTGACAAGACTGCTACATATACAAGAAAAATTGTAATCTATTTCTGCTATTACTGTTCAGTTCAAGTAGTGACTTCAACAGTTTAAAAAAACAAAACACACAATTCTGTGGAAAAAACACTTTCAAAGTTTCAAAATGGGTAGATGACATATAGTAAGCATCAGTAAATATCAAAAATATAAAATAAGAGTATATGTTTATGTTACTCTTACTGCTCACAAAGTGAATTTTAAAAAAAATCATTTTTGAAATTAATTTAACACTTGCTTAAAATTGCGGCAGATTAAAAGGTAACAAATGACACCAGAGCACGGTTTTTTGATTCTTGCGTTCTTTCATAATACTGGACACTTTGAACTCAAATTAACATGATAAAATTTAACTCTGTTACAGACAGTAAAATTATACGCATTAAGCTGACAGGTACAGCATGAATGATATACAATTTGACAACCATAAAAAAAACTGTTTCTACATTTTCCAAACTCTGTTCATGTGGATATTTTCGACAATACAAAACTAATAACTTTTAACAAAAACTAAAAGTTAATTGCTGAAAAACTAAAACTAAATAAAAACTAAAAAATATAAAACTTGAAAAACAGTAAAATAAACATTACCCATAGAAAAGTCTACCCAGAAATGGGGAAAACACGCAAGTTCCATACAGACAGTGACAGAGTGCAGGATTCAGTCCAAATGCCCCCGGTTGCTTGATCCAGCAGCTCAATACACGTATCACCATGCCACTAACTTTTAATTTATGGAGAGCAAAAATACAATATTAAAAAGGCTTAATACTTCTGCTTGAAGGTTTCTTTGATAGTATAGATTTTCTTCATTTACTTTTCAATTTTTTTTTTTGTTTTTGATGTTGCCAAAAGTTATAACGGAAGTTTAGAATCATAGTTAATACTCTTTATTTGTAGCATTTCCTATTCACAAACCTCAAACCAGTACCATGAACAATGAGATTATTCTGAACAATTTCACTGACAAAAATGAAATGTTTTTACCAGGCCATTTTCTCAGGTTTATGACATATGTTGTTGTGAGTTTTATGCTTGCATCACTACACATTTGAAATATAAATTGGTAAATAACACTTACTGAAAAGTGATGACCACAAGTCCAACCCCACACCCCCACCAAAAAAAAATCAGTTCAACATTTCAGAAATCCTGTAGATAATGCTTTTTTGAATATCATTTTCAAAGAACCACTCAACAGAATTAACCATTGAATAGGACTGGCAAGTACTGCAACAGTATACTCAAAACTGAAGATTGCACTCCAGCTGCTCCTGTATCACTCAAATGTATGCAACATTGTTATGCAGACTTCATTACCTTTTTTACTAGGTAAACTAAAAAAAAAAAAAAAATTGGTCCCATGTGAGTCCAGTGTATTTTTCTATATGGTAGTGTGGTGGTGAAATTTAATTAGTGTAAGTGATATCAGACTAAAATCTTAAAATGGCTACTTCAATCTTTGGAGTTAGGCTGGATTAACTGGAGGAAGTGGTAGAACAGAGGTCACTCAGGAAGTTGCTTACCATTCTGGACTATGATTCTTAACCAATGCATGAGATTTAGGTTAAACAGAGGAGCGCATTCAGTAGCACTATGTGAGGCACTGTAATAAGTCATTCCACAGCTAACATGGTATAGTTCCCTGTGTTCTGAAAGGTGCCAAGTTAGTGTACTTTTCTGTTAAGACGTCTGCTAGAGTATGTGCAGTATACCATACCAATGACTGACAAAAGCATGCACTGTGAAACTGCAATTTTCTTTAGGACTAATGAGGTTTTAACAATTAGCATTTAAAATAGCATTCAAAGATCCTCCCACCTCTGTTTTATGCTGCCGAGTATTCTCCTGTAGCTGTTCTTGGATCTGAGCAATCTCGCGTCTCCTGCCTTTATCAGCTTCTTCACTTTTCCATTTTTCTTCCTCTATTACTCTCATGATTTCATCGTGGTGCTTCTGAGATACACCTTCCAGTTCCATCTGCGCTTGTTCTACCTCTATGTGTAGTCTTTCAAGCTCACTGTCCCTCTGAAAAAAATATCAATATGAATAAAAGTAAATTAAGAAAATAAAGTGCGCTACTTTCAACATATCCTGCTAAAGTACAGCAGGTACAAGTACAGTGTGCACTTAATAAAACCTCAACTTTGGCTTTAGCAAAAAAGGTCTACAGAAATCAAAATAAGTCATTCTAACATCAGTCAAAAAATTAATGGAACTTTAACCAGGTACTGAAAAATGGGTTGAAGGACTTTGTTTTATAGAGTGGCATGCAAAAATATGGGCAAACTTGCTAAAAATGTCCATTACTGTGAATAGTTAACTGAGCAGAAGATGAACTGATCACCAAAAGGCATAAAGTTAAAGGTGACTCATTTCTTTTCAGAATTTTAGGCAAGATTAGTGTATTGTTTTTGTTTTGTTCAATTGTACAGTGAAAAGGAAATGGAGCACAATGTAAGAGTTTGGTCACACCAAGATATCGGAGGTCTCGGATAACTTTTACCAAGGTCTCAGACCTTAATGAGCTCTATAGGGCTTGATTTGTTCACAGATATCATTGTGAAACACCAGGTGATGCACCATGGGCTCCTCTAAACAGCTACCTAACACTCTGAAAAATAAAATAATTCAAACTCACAAAGCAGGAGAAGGGTACAAGAAGAGTGTAAAGCGTTTTCAGGTAGCTGCTCCCTCTGTTTGTAATGTTACTAAGAAATGGTAGTTAACAGAAACGGTGGAAGTTAAGTGGATGTCTGAAAGACCAAGCAAACTTTCTGAATAAACTGCCCATTGGATTGCTAGAAAGTCAAATAAAAACCCCCGTCTCATGGCAAGAGACCTTCAGGAAGATTTAGCAGACTCGGAAGTGATGGTGCACTATTCTATTATGCAGCCACACTTGAACAAATATGACCTTCATGGTGCAGTCAGCATAAGAAAGAAGAAAACCTTTCCTGCATCCTAGCCACAAAATTCAGTGCCTGAAGTTTGCAAATGAACATCTAAACAAGCCTAATGCATTTTGGAAACAAGTCCTGTGCAATGTTGAAGTCAAAACAGAACTTTCTGACCACAATATACAAATGTATGTTTGGAGAAAAAAGGGTGCCAAATTCCAGGAAATGAACCCCTTAACCAGGGGGATGCAATTGATCATGGTTTGGGTTGTAGCCAGCTGCACGGGGAACATGTCATTGGTATAGGGAAGAATAGATTCAAATAAATACCAGCAAATTCTGGAAGCAAACATCACACAATCTATAAAAAAAGTTGAAGATAAAGAGGATGGGTTCTACAACAAGATAATGATCCTTAACACGCCTCAAAATCTACAATGAAATACTTCAAAAAGTCGCAAGTTGTCAGTTTTAACATGACCTGGTCAGTCTCCCGACGCAAACCACATTGAAAATTTGTGGATAGAGCAGTGGGAGCAAGAATATTGCAGAATTAAAGCCTTTTGCAAGGACAAATAGGCAAAATACGTCAAATAAGAAGAGAAAGACTCTTAACTGGCTACAAAAAGTGTTTTCAAGCTGTGATACTTGCCAAAGGGGGTGTTGCAAATACTGACTGACTATGTCTGGTGCCCAAACCTTTGCTTCAGGTCCTTTAATTTTTTTGGTATTTTTTACCTGTGAATGATGGAAATAAAAATATAATCTTAAAATATTAAAGAAATGTACTACTCACTTAACTATTCACAGTATTAGACATTTTAAGCAAGGGTGCCCAAACTTTTGCATGGCACTATATGTTGTCACAAATGTGCGAATAGGAGGACGTTGTGTGGACCAAGTAAAGGTAATTCCACGCCAGGCCAGGGTGCATTAAACCTTCTCCTGCCATCGCTACAGACCAGCCGCGGGAAAACCTATCGGATTCAAGAACGTCACTTCCAGTTCCGGCACCTAGAAGAGTGTCACTTCCAGTTCCGGTGCCCAGGCTGATGTCAGAGAAACATCACTTCCGGTCAACCCACATCACTTCCAGTTAACAGACATCACTTCCTGTCAGACCATTTAAAACCACCATCTTTTCCAACCTTCAGCAGTTCTGTCTTGGACTCTCTACAGTCAACTTCATTGTTGCTTTAAAATTCAATACCTTGCAGCTAGGAATATTATACAGGTGGCTGCCCCAAACCTTTTTACGTGTGTCAAGTCTCTTCATTTCACAATGTAGAACTGATTAAAAACAGTGCTTTAATATGAAAATTCAGTTGAACTGTAGAACATGCCCTGTATTTTTAAACAATATAAATTTTGTACAATATAATCACATCAAAAATATAAAATCCAGATGGGCATTTATAGCTACTTTAATATCTGAACAATCATTTTTGGTATTAAATGTTACTCGATTTTTGAAAAACCCTTCCAATTTTTTCTAGACATTTAGAATTCAAAAAAAGATATCTTTAGTAGAGTATACATTACGCACATGTAACAATGAATTTTGATACTGGACGCATATACAGTATACTCAAGCATGCAAGCATAGATTCAAAAGCCTTCATTTTACATGTCAGTTTTATTTTTAGAACTGTAAATGTTATATAATTAATATATAATTCTGTAGCCCTCCTTACAATATACAAGTGGACTACACTGGACTTTGACTAGAAATTAGCATTAAAACCACACTTTGAGCTTCTCTGTGGGCTTGCTATAAAGCACTCCTTTTGGTATACAACATCATGATTGTTCCATCTGATAAGGCTGTATCAAATCACAACCATATTTTAACAGCTTTGTATTAATGTTGTTGGGGCAATGCTGTCACCTAGTTAGCTACCTACCTAGCTAGATGTTTGGGCCTTTTTGTAGGGCACATTTGTAATTATAGTAGAGGGCTTTTGTAACATGCTAAAAATTACATTTTTGTAACAAAACTGGCACTTTTGCAACAGGACGTGTTACTTTTTTTTTTTTTATTAACCTTGTAAACTATCATTTCACCAGTTTTTAAATTTAAACCCTCTTAATAATTAAATCTTCATATTGCTATTCAGTTCACATGCTGCTTTGTTTATGACTGATGCCTTTAAATTTCTGCATTTGTTTTTAATTTGCAATTTGTATTTATTGTCCATTGCTGTATTCCCCTTTCTAGTAGTTGCGTAATTCTACTCTCTATAATTCTGTAATATTCTCTCTCTATATTAAATACTAAGAAGGCTGCCTAATTAAAAAGAGACAGTGGAATGCTGACCAAATGCTTGCACAGTTTCCAGAAAAATAATTTTACAATCAAGAGGTGATGCCTTGCAGTCTGACAGAAAGGTAGCCATGTGTGCCTTGCATTTTAAGTGTAGTCCTTAAATGCACTCCTACTACGGATGTGTGATACTGGCAAAAAAAAATATCTTGATATTTTCTGGAACTTCGACGATAAAGATAATTAGGTGATATTAAACACCTATGATGCAGCTGAACTCTTAAGACAGACATGGGGTTGATTGTGTTGTGTTGCTATATTTGTGGTCCTTGCTGTTTTGAGAGTTTGTTAAATAAAATGATTTTTTTACCCTCTTACAAAGCTTGAGTGCTTTGCAAGCTGTGTGCTTTCCAGTAGGCATAGTGATACAGGGACAAAGAACTTGAGGTTTATCAGAGGAAGGAGACCTCCAGGTGAAATACAATATTTGAAACACTTAGATACACTGACTTATGTTACATGTTAAGTAAAAGAAATAATAGACGTAACCTTGCTGGAAATGGATACATTTATTGAAGGTGTCAAGATTTGCTTGCTAATATGAAGTGTAAATTGCTCCACACATTGTGTTTGCTATCAAGTCACAAAGTTTATTTGGCCATCAAGAATGCTCTGAAATCTGACACAAGCACCCGAAGCACCTGCAGTGACGTGTGCGACGCTTACCTGAAACTGAGACTAAAGGCTTCCGAATACAAAAGTCCATCAGATTTAGATACAGGTGAGGCCTGCCTATTCAGGCCTAGCATGTCTACCCACTATGCAAAATTATTATCTGGTTATTTGGGACTTTTCAGAGCATGAAAATTACTGCAATTATAAAGATCATTATAATCGTGAAGTTAAATCAGTAATTAGCAAGCAAATATGATTATAGTTGAAGAAAGCTCTGTTTATCAATATCTTAATTATGCAATACCCTTTATACGTGACATTCATTTTACTGTGTATCAAACGATCAGTTCATACATTTTTCATACACTTTCATAACTAGAGCTAAAACAAAACACATTAAAAAGCAATATCAAAATACAAATGTATTTTTCATTGAACATTTAATATGCCCATTGAACTTTAATTGTCTGTAGATTGTGTGTCAAAGCTAAAATCAAAGCAAATGTATTACATTTCAATGCAAGACCACACTTCAGTCATGCCAAAACTATAATGTAATCAACTGACCAATTCTTTTATGAGATGGGGCAAGGGAAATGAGGGAAGGGATTGGCAGTCTCATTATACTGTATCTGAAAGTGATAATCTGTATTAAAGTATAGAGCTTTAACTTTTTGAAATCTCTTCTCCACCTCCAAAAAACATGCTTTGAGTTGTTCAACAACTGTCCTAGATCAATATACCTGTATACATGCATATATCCAATTAGAACTTATTGTGAGAACTAGCCCATTCACCTAAACAAGTTTGTCAATCCTATTGAACAACATTTTTACGCAACAATATTTGAAGATCTATTATAAACTTACATTGTGAAGTAACTGTATTATTTTCTTTATTACAAAAAGTGTCTTTGGATTAATTATTGAAAATTGACATACCCAAATCACAAAAAGGCAAAGTAATTTGTATATGCTTTTTGTTTGTGTTCACAAACTGAAACTTACATTTCTTCATAGTTCTGGCATCTCAGATTGGACATGAGAGACAGACAGCACACAATATGAATCTTGAAAACAGATGCAATTAATCAACCACTTAAAACATTTTTGACTGATGTGGGTGCAAGAAAATAAAGATGTAATGTGTATCAGCTACATTTTAATAATTTCAATCATTAGTACAAGTGACACCTCCAAGTTATTTTTTTCTACAGTTCACAGAAGTAATTCACAGTTTAGTGAGAGGCTTAAACATATGGAGGCTGTCACTTAAATTAATCCTTCATCTGACTGTTTCCTTACTTTCTATATACTTCCTTAAATTTCTCTTTAGAGGAGCTTTTACTATAAATTGTTTTTAAACATTAGTTTCAACTACGTTAAGTCAAGAAAACATTACCAAAAAAAAAAAAAAAATACTATCTCCGTATAATATCATAATCCAAAAATCAGACAAGGTTAGGGAAACAAACTAAAAAACAAGGTCTACAATAAGGTGACTCATTAGCGGTGTTTGTATTATTCCCAAATATAACACCAATCTGCTACAAGATTTTGAATTCTGCTTTCTGAATCTTAACTAGGAAAAGAAAATCACTACACATCTCTCCAGTTTTGATGTCAATACATTGGTTACCTGTAGCATTTAGAATTCACTTTAAAATACTGCTTATAGTTTACAAAGCCTTAAATAATCTCGCTCCATCCTATACTTCAGAATGTCTTACACCTTACACTCCAAATCGTAACCATAGATCTTCAAATGAGTGTCTGCTTATTATTCTGACAGGTAAACTTAAAAGAAGAAGTGGTGAGATGGCCTTCTGCTGTTATGCACCTAAAATCTGGAACAGTTTACCAATAGAAATTTGCCAGGCTAATACAATGGTGCACTTTAAAAAAACTGCTGAAAACACATTACTTTAACATGGCTTTCTCATATCTTCATCTTCGTTTAATCCTGATACTCTGTATATGCATTTAATTATCAATATCATTCCTGATGGCTTCATAATCCATACTAACCCATACTTTCTCTGCTGTTCTTTATCCTGTTTTCTGTGGTGATGATCTGCAACACCACCACCTGATCAAAGCACCATGTTGTCCTTACACTGATGGATTAAAGGCCAGAAGTCCACATGACTATCATTATCATCAAGTTCTTCCATGTGAACCCTGAATAAAATGAGGACTGACTGAGGTCATTTATGTTAAGTAGAATGCCTAGAAGGGGCTGGGCGGTCTTGTGGCCTAGGAACCCTTGCAGATTTTTTTTTTTTTTTTGTTTGTTTGTTTTTTCGGTCCTCCCTGGCCATCAGACCTTACTTTTACTCTATGTTAATTAGTGTTTTCTAATTCCATTTTCTTATTTATTTTGTTTTTTTTATCTCTTTCTTCATTATGTAAAGAATTTTGAGCTATATCATTTGTATGAAAATGTGCTATATAAATGTTGTTGAACACCCAATGCAAGACACCAGTCTGAAAACAAAATTCAAAACTTTGATACATTAAGCCCAATGTAATTACAAAAATAAACATATTGTTAGTTAGCTTAGAGATTTGCCATAAATACCTGGGCAGTTAGTCTTTTCAGTTCTAACTGAATTCGTTCAAGTTCTGTATTTGTCTCTTCCTTCTCCCAGATTAGCCTCTTGAGTTCAGTTTGGTGCTGAAATTTAAGTCTTTCTTCTTTTATGCATAACCTATCACGCTCTTGTCTGGATTTAGCCAATTCTGACTGCAAGTCTTCCACCTGGTCCTGAAGTCTTAAACAAAAATACAGTATTAACACATGATTTCTTTTACTGGCTTTAAAAACACCAAGACTAGCTTTAGATAAAGAGAAAAATAATAAGTGAAATTTAATAGTAGCAGGAAATATGTAATATATCAAGTGAAGGAAATTTTAATTCTCTACTTTATTGGTTTTAATGAAATAATTTGTCATAGTTAATAACAGTACCTGCATCTGAACAATTCTAATAAATATTTTGACTTAACCTTACTGCAAGTATGCAAAGTCATTGGAATGTAACAGTGGGTTAGAAAGTAACATTAAAAAAATCATTCATTTACTATTTTCAAACTTTAATAGCAGTATCAGTATTTGGAACTGAAATATCAGAAGAAAGAACCAATTTACTTGTATCAGGACTTTCACAGAACAAGGAAATTGCCATGACCAATAAAGATTAAAAGCATGTATAGATTTCTCTTCTGCCCCAAAACCTAAGTATCTTTTTTCAAAAATATGACATTGAAAAAAAAAGGCATTTAAGATAAAACAACACATCCAAAATAAGAATAAATTAGGACCACCTCAGAAGCAGTAAATATGTTGCATAATGTAACAATGCATCTAAAACAGGAATGATTAGGACCATATCAGAAGCGGTAAATGTGTTGCTAGTGTTCCACTGGGTTTATTGAACTGCAACTGATTTCAGAGCGGTTTTAGGTTTTTAACCAAAATGTCAAGTTTATTTTTGCACAGCCTATGTTTACATGGTTTAAATAGATAAAAAAAATTAAAAAAAAAAAACAAAAAAAAAAACACAACACTTGTGTCTTTTTTTTAAGCAACTATTTAAAACAGCCAGAACAGTGTACAGTTTCAGTTAATCTAATTCAGTGTTTCCCAACCTCGGTCCTGGGGACCCACAGAGTTTGGGAAGCACTGATCTAATTTATTGCAATAAATGCAAGGTTTTACATGAGATATGCTTCTTATGAAAAAATAAAAGATTAAAATTTGAGTTTACAGTGGGTACAGAAAGTATTCAGACCCCCTTCAATTTTTCACTCTGTTATATTGCAGCCATTTGCTAAAATCATTTAATTTTTTCTCTCATTAATGTACACACAGCACCCCATATTGACAGACAAAAAAAAGAATTTTTGAAGTTGTTGCAGATTTATTAAAAAAGAAAGACTAAAATATCACATGGTCCTAAGTATTCAGACCCTTTGCTCAGTATTTAGTAGAAGCACCCTTTTGAGCTAATACAGCCATGAGTCTTCTTGGGAAAGATACAACAAGTTTTTCACACCTGGATTTGGGGATCCTCTGCCATTCCTCCTTGCAGATCTTCTCCAGTTCAGTCAGGTCAGCCATTTTTAAGTCTCTCCAGAGATGCTCAATTGGGTTTAAGTCAGGGCTCTGGCTGGGCCATTCAAGAACAGTCACAGAGTTATTGTGAAGCCTCTCCATCGTTATTTTAGCTGTGTGCTTAGGGTCATTGTCTTGTTGGAAGGTAAACCTTCGGCCCAGTCTGAGGTCCTTAGCACTCTGGAGAAGGTTTTTGTCCAGGATATCCCTGTACTTGGCCGCATTCATCTTTCCCTCGATTGCAACCAGTCGCCCTGTCCCTGCAGCTGAAAAACATCCCCACAGCATGATGCTGCCACCGCCATGCTTCTGTAATGGACAAGTGATGAGGAGTGCCTGGTTGTCTCCACACATACCGCTTAGAATTAAGGCCAAAAAGTTTGCTAAAAGACACCTGAAGGACTCTGGGATGGTGAGAAATTAGATTCTCTGGTTTGATGAGACCAAGATAGAACTTTTTGGCCTTAATTCTAAGCGGTATGTGTGGAGACAACCAGGCACTGCTCGTCACTTGACCAATACAGTCCCCACAGGGGGGGGTGTTTTTCAGCTGCAGGGACAGCTTTTTTTTGTGCATTGGTTTGAACATGTGCATAGGAGAGAGGCTGGGTATATTGGGAAAAGGATGTTAAGAATACAGCGGCAGGCAAGGGGAAAACAGGAAAGCCTAAGAGAAGGTTTATGGATGTGGTGACAAGAGGACATGCAGGTGATGGGTGTAAAAGAGCAAGATGTAGAGTCCAGGAAGATGTGGAAAAAGATGATCCGCTGTGGCAACCCCTAATGGGAGCAGCTGAAAGAAGAAGAAGAATAATATTGTGACACTCATGCAATTTTACACTTTTTTCTTTTGTTTAAAATGTCAAATGTCGATTCCGATATCTTCATCTATGATGTTACTCTATTGGAGTGGTCATTACTGACAAATGGTATAAAACTAGGAAATTTAAAGTTGGGTACTATATTAGATTATACATTATTGCAGTTCCATGTGAAGTATTATTTTAGGTTTATGTTCTACCTTTTCATCCATTTCAAATTAGAGTTGCAGTACCATTTCTAACTTTTCCATTTACTCTTGCGGTAGATGAAGCCTCGCCAGCAAAGAGGTATTTGTAGAGTCCCTCCACACATTAAATAGAGTTGTGCAAGAGTAGTGGAAAGATGGAAAATATTTGTAGACGTGACAAGCGAGATCAGGGAATATAACAAAATGCATTTTAAATGGTGCCGAGATACAAGGCACTAAAAGTAGGGACTTAACTGTGGCAGAAGAGAGTGACTCATCAAGATAACAAAGTAGCCTCTCGTTGACATCAGAGAAGTGCCAGACAAAATCCAGAGTAAAAGAAGTGGGGAAAAAAAGGCTATGCCACATGGTGCTGATGATTGTCTGAGTCTTCCTTGACAGCTGTATATTCCTCAGGAAAAGTATTCTTAAACATGTAATTGTTCTTATTGGCGAAGTATTAAGAAATATTTTATTATGCTTAATCTTCTTCTTTTCTTCTTCTTTCGGCTGCTCTGTACACTAAATTATACCATACTTAAGTGATATTTGGGATCTTACCTGTAATTGCTCTGTTAATATATATTATATTTCTATAAATATAAAATGCAAAGTTCACTCACTCACCAACAAAAATACTGTTGTTACCCATTTGGGCAATAGGCAGCCACTAAGAAAAGTCCATAGTTAAAGTACAGTTAACAGTGTATCCAGTTACCAACAGCACTATAATTGAGGCTCACCATCTTAGGAAATCTCCTTGGAAAAGCAGGGTTATACAGCTGGTGACTCAATCACAGGAGAATTACTCCTTAGCCAGTTTACCTGCTCAAAATGCTCCCTCTCTCTTTGAGATCTGCAGCCTGCCTTCTTGTCTCCTTCCTCAAGAACTCCAATTCTGAAAACAGAGTATGATCTGCTGGTGCTAAAGGTAACTGGTATATTTCAGTCTCTCCTTCTCTATCAAGTGATCTAGGAATAAACAAATAAATAAATAATGCACTTTTAAAAAAAAATGTAAAGAAAAAAATAAATCAGTCTCAAATCAATTTCAAAGGGGAAAAAAGCTCTATATTGCTGAAATACTTTTCCTAGTACAATAAAATGAGTAGACAGAAACTAAATGAACTTCAAAATATGTCAACCATCCATCCATTATCCAACCCGCTATATCCCAACTACAGGGTCACGGGAGAGTGCTGGAGCCAATCCCAGCCAACAGAGGGCGCAAGGCAGGAAACAAACCCCAGGCAGGTCACCAGCCCAATGCAGGGTGCCGCACACACATACACACCCACACACTAAGCACACACTAGGGACAATTTAGAATCACCAATACACCTAACCTGCATGTCTTTGGACTGTGGGAGGAAACCCACACAGACACGGGGAGAACATGCAAACTCAAAGTATCAAAAATGTAACTTCTTCAAAGCAAGTCCTCTTCATTAAGTTTAACAGGGCTATGATGGACAAAATTTGTTGCAAATAATTAAAGTGATTAAAAGATAAATCATATGCATTTTAAAATTACAACCAAATGAAAAACACTACTTCTCAATCAATCAAATTTACTTTTAATCTTTTAGATATTTTAAAATATATTCATATTATAGATTAGAGATCTTTATTGTTACATATACTGCAAGAGTGGGTGGCACAGTGGTGCTGCTACCTCACAGTAAGGAGACCAGGGTTCATGTCCTGGGTCCTCTCTGCATGGAGTTGGCATGTTCTCCCTGTGTCTTGTGTGGGTTTCCTCCAGAGGCTCTGGCTTCCTCATACTGTCCAAAGACATGCATGTTAGGTGAACTGGCCATCCTAAATTGGCCTGTGTGTGTGTGCGCGCGCATGTTTGCTCAACGATGAACTGGCAAACTGTCCAAGGGTTCATTCATTCCATGCACCCTATGCTAGCTGGGACAGGCTTCAGTGATGTGGACACCAGGAAACTGAAGCTGCTGTCTGCACAGAGGAACTATTGATGTTAAGTGGAGCACTTGTGGGTGGACAAATCGGTAATACGGACACCCAGTACTACCAGTTTAAAACTCTGGACAGCCAAATTTTAAACTCTCAAAGCTACTGGAAGTTCTAGATTTTTGGTCCATGCAATATTTCCTCACAAATAATTTGATAAAAACAAAAGACCCAGTTCTTCATGTATGATCTAAACTTTGGTGTCGCTTTTAAAACAGCTGCTCATACTGCTCCAAAATGATGTAATCCCCATCTAATGCCTGGTTGCAAGGGCAGCACATAAATAATAATGTCACAAAGAAACACAAGCTGGCAACTGGCCATCAAAGCACATGTAAAACTATTTGAAGTGCTTCTCTTCATCATGCTGTTATACACTCTCGAGAATACTTTACTTGCCCTCCCTTCACTGCCTTTTTTTTTTTTTTAAATGGGTCTGCACACACACTAGTGAGCAAAATAGTGAAATTGTGCAGCAAGTCTATAAAGCAAGTAAGAAAAAGAACATCATCAACTGTAAAGCAACCAGAGTAGTGAGGACAAGAAAGGCAAAAGTTAATTGTATCCTCTTGTCCTTTACAGCAATAAGTAACACATACTTTGTTGTGAATTTAAAAAAAAAAAAAAAAAAAGGCTAGGAAAAACTGTACTGTTTCAATACGTTACAAGTGAAATAAATCATTATTAGAAGTAGCATTATGACATAAATATAAAATAACTTTTCAAATACTAAAACATTTTTTGGTGGATTAAATGTGGAGTACATTCAGCAAAGTAGCGATGACTGCAGGTAGGGAACAGCATCACAACCAAGTCAGAGAATGTGCCATGCTTTATGGAGCGAGCATCCAAAAACCACAAATAAAAGTGGTATTTTGTTTTCAGGCAAGACTAATTTTAGGTGAGAAAGCATAGTAAAAGACTGTTTACTATTCAGCTTGCAATATCTAACAAATGGTGATGCAGTGCAGAGTCATTTCATGAAATATACAACATACAAACAAATATGTACACTGATGCAAGCAGGTAAGTCTTTTGAACTAACCTTACCACAGCTGAGAAAATGACCTAAATATTCAGCAGCTTGTTGATCACATGTAATGGCTTGAATGTTCCAACAATACTCCCATCACAAAGTTTCAAGAGTTCAGCCTTAGGAAGTTGACATTAAGCTTTCCAAATCAGAGAGCTATACTCAATTACAAACAGATCTTGCTTTACGTAGTCACAGATTGAAAGCCTTTAAAAATATAAAATGTCATCATTAAATTAATATATACTCTGGAATTTCTAGAGGTTGTAAAAAAATACTCATTATTATTAGACCAAAAACTGCAGTGTGAACATCCTTATTTAGATCTAAAGTTTACCTTTCCTAACACAAGGACCTTTTTATTGATCCAAATGTGACAAATTTTAATTGCAGCTGTATACACAGATCACTGGCTGTGGTCAATGTATGGTGTATGATACTGCAAAGGAAATGCTGCACCTCAGAATAATCCCGAAAGTCAAACTGATGACATTTTTAAAACAGAGAAACTAATTGGTGGTCTAAATTAGATCTGAAAACAAAATTTAAGGACACAATATAAATGCATTATTTCAGCTAATTTTGATAAAATATTTTTGTGTACACTGGAAAATGACCATGCATCATCATGAAATAATCGTTTATTTGCTAATATATTCTCTTCCATGCCAGGTATGTTTATATTGTGGCTGAAGAGTGCTATGCACTCACGTACAATAAAACCTTAAATACAAGCATTGCTGGAGAAAGCTTCAGGTAACCCTCCACCTAATATATAAAGCCGGGCTACCAGAAAGCATACCTAAACTATCATGTTTGCAAAGCTGGCAGGCCAACACACAACTTCCAGTTTCAGTGAATGCTGGCGGGGCTGGTCGCCAATGCTCTCTAGTAACTAGACTGATGGTTTTTAGCTAAGACTGGTGATTTTGCGGATTTCTCTGCATTGCTATGTATGGACTAGTTTCAGCCTAACCCAGCTTCAAAACTTACCTGGTTTGTTTTCTGGATGCCTGAGCCGCTTGTGTCCTTGCCAACAATGTGGACTGGTAGGATATTCATCTAGTTTATGTTTGTTTGGTCTTTCCTGCAGCTCACGGTCCAACCTGCGATGGGCCTGCTCCAGTACTCAGCTGCTGATCTTCTTCAACTGCGTCTCTACCAGTCTGCCTCTCTGCTGTCTGTACTGCACTTTGACCCGGACATCATATTTCTCCCTCGTCGGAGATAGACCAGAACAAGTTAATTCCTTGCAAGGTGTCTGATGTAACTCCTGGCGCCCTCCACGTAACACAGATAGGGTTGCTGACCACAGAGTGTTGGACAGCCTAGCTCAGTCGGCTACCACCACTGCCAAACACGACAGCACCATTGTAAGCTTATCTACTGAACATCTGCTTACTCACGAGCAATTGGCATCACATCCAGGATTTCCTCATTGACAGTAGGTTTGACTTACTCTGTTTAACCGAGACATGGCAACAACCTTAAGCTTCTCTCAACTTAAATAATCCATCCCCACTGGGGTTTGTTTACATTTGTCAACCCCATGCCTCTGGCTGGGGAGGTGGTCTTGCGATAATTTATTGCAAGAAGTGAAAAGTCCTGCCATTGTCTGCTGCTGCTGTTAATTCTTTTGATTCTGTGTGTCAATTGTCTGGGCTTATTCCTACCTTCATTGCAATGGTCTACTGCCCCCTAAATCAAAAAATGATTTTTTTGAACAACCTTGCTACCTTTCTTATGCATTTATCTACAATTTCTTCAAACATAAATTCTTTTGGAGGATTTTAATATACATATGGACAACAGCAAAATCCCTCTCACTAGAGACTTATCTTGCCTTGAGAGTTTTGGATACCAGCACTATACTGATGTTCCCACTCATTCTAAAGGGCATATCTTGGACCTGATCTGCTCCGATAGATAGATAGAATTCACTAAGGCAAGACACCCATGGAAAGCACGCTGGAAGGGGCGTGGATTCACTAAGCCACCGACAAGTAAGACACCCATGGCGCACGCAGGAAGGAGCCACACCCACCAACTCTAAGACCAATTGAATACGACGACAACTCGCAGAACCACGCCCACCAACTCGGATGCAATGACACAGGAAAAACAGCGTCATTTATGTTCGTCTATTGTAGAGTGCACATGCACCTCTGAGCCATGTTGACTGTTCATAGAGGCATGTTTCTCGCGAAAGTGAATCGCTATATGCAGCGTGTAAAACAGTTTGCGAGGGGCATCCCATGGTCTTACAGTTCGTGAGCGGGTCTCTGTCAGTTGCTCTTGCGACCGGGCACATGACCAGGCAGTGTGTATGCTTTGAGTGCGAGGGTGGACGCGACAGGACCATCTAGAAAAAAATCATGTCGCGGATGTGAATCGCTGTATGCGGCGTGTAGAACAGTTTGCAAAGGGTGTCCCATGGTCTTACAGTTGGTGGGCGGGTCTCTGTTGGTTGCTCTTGCGAGTGGGCACATGACCAGGCAGTGTGTATGCTTCGAGAGCGTGGGTGGACGCAACAGCACCATCTAAGAAGAATCATATTTGTCGCGGATGTGAATTGCTGTATGCGGCGTATAAAACAGTTTGTCGCAAATGTGAATCGCTGTATACAGCGTGTAAAAACGCTGTATTGTATGTTGCCCTCTCCAGAGTTACATCTTTTTATTCACCTACAGTCCCATCCTCAAAACCAACCCCATTTGGACAACTGGGTCTTTCAGGAAGCGTTCACCCATCAATACATAATTATGCAGCGTGGGTTGGCTAGTAATTGATTATTTTCTCATTCTATTTTAATGCTATACTTCTATTATTATTAAGCTTCCCTGTCTCATATCTTTCCATAGTATACCTTTTGTGAAAGTGTTTCTTTGATATTTGGACTTCAGGCTTCACACATTATAAACTTCATGTCTACATTTTGTCAATTTTACTAAAACATGAAAAACGTTTCTTTTTTAACGATGTGTAGATCGTTGTAGACACGGAACACACATGAAATGCATGTTTTCTAAATAACGATATAGTATTTATAAAAGGTGGGATTTAGCTTGACTTCTCACTCTATACAACTCCAAGCAACTGACACGCATGTAAACAGACTTGAGCTGAGAAAATTGTGCGCCGGTGGGGGATGTGATAGCAGACTGCTTGCTGCTTATCAACACATTTAAAGGACAAAAGACGCTGACGGAGAGGTGTGAAGCGTTTTAAGGTGGGATGGATCTACAAGTTTTTTCGTAGGCTCTGGTAATTCTAGTGTTAATTACTATTCTCATCCGCCTTGACCCGAGTGTGGCCTTTGATTCTATTTGTCTCCTCATTGGTACAAAATCAACACTATCCAAAGCCAATAATCTTTCACTTGTTACTGATAACTCTTTTGTTTCCCCTTCACTTCAGGTCAAGGGTATGGGTGTCATCCTTGATAGTACTCTTTCCAATCTCACATTAATAACATCACCCAGTCTGCTTACTTCCACCTACGTAATATTAATCACATCCGCCCCTCCCTCACTCCCCATACCACTGCCATTCTTCTTCAGTCTTCTCACTTCTCGTCTGGACTATTGCAATTCAATCCTCTTTGGTCTCTCTAATAAATCTCTCCATAAGCTTCAGCTGGTCTAGAATTCTGCTGCTCGCATCATTACTTGAACCTAGTCTATTCACCATATAACTCTGGTCTTGCAGCAGCTTCATTGGCTCTCAATTAAGTTTCAAATTGATTTTAAAATTATTCTATTAACATTTAAGGCCATTTAGAACCTCGTCCCTCCATATCTGTCCGACATTCTTCATGTTGACATTCCCTCCCATAACCGTAGATCCTCCTTCTCCATCCACCGGACCACCCCTCTCGGTTATCTAACCACCATTGGGGGCAGAGCATTCAGCTGTTCTGCTCCCAAGCTCTGGAACTCATTACCCAATAAGCTCAGAAATACTGAAACATTCTCAACTGTCAAATGTAAACTTAAAACCCATCTGTTCAAAATGGCTTTTTCTCAGTGATTACAATGGCTTTGTTTGGTTTTAACTTTTTGTATTTTCTGGTGGTAAGTTCTGTTTATAATGTGCTTTTTTATTTATTGTTTGTTCAGTGTCCTTGAGTGCTTAGAAAGGCAACTTTGTATAAATAAAATGTATTATTATTTACAATTTGTCCACACCTGGGAGGATGACTGCTTTTGTATTTCTGAAGTTAACAGTGGTCTCTTTTGCCGTGAGGACATTCAGGAAGAGGTTGTTGTTATGAAACCATACAGTCAAGTCTTTTACTTTCATCCTGCAGGCAATCAATCAATGCTGCTGAAGAGACTAATCATAGGGTTGTCATCTGCGATCTTGATGAGGACGGTGCCGTCACGCTTTAATACAGAGTCATAGGTGAAAAGACTGTATAGAAGTGGGCTGAGGCAGCAGCGCTGTAGAAAACAGATACAGGTGAACAGCGTGGAGGAGTTCCTGTTGCCATTCCTCAATGACTATGGTTTATTTGTCAAGTGGTCAAACCAAAGTGTCTGAGCTATAGCACCAGGCTGGAGGGCACAATGGTGTTAAATGTAAAGCTATAGTCAGTAAACAGCATCCTATCATGTGTGGCTTCCACTTCAGATGTCCCAGAGGAGTAAGTAGGGTGAAGGCAATTGCATCACTCACAGATTTGTTACGTTGGTATGCAGACAATAACAGATCCAGATTAGCAGGGATATGGTGGTTAATGTGGATCATGACCAGTTTCTCTGGAACTTCATCACCATGAAAGTTAACATGATGGGCCAATAATCATTCAGGCAGAAAACAGAAGATTTTTAGGCACAGGCATGGCTCTGGCTTTCTTAAAATATTACATAAAGACAAGAACAAGTTGATGATGTCAGTGTACACTGGTGATATCTAGGTGGAGCATGCCTTCAGGACATCGGATAGGATGTCTTCTGGGCTGGTGGCTTTGTAGTGTTTAACCCAATTAAAAGTTTTACAAATACAGTATTGGCCTCTGTGACCTGCAGGACAGCACCACCTTCTGGTAGCACTGGAAATGCATGCCACTATACAAAAGGGGCCTCATTTATAAAACAAGGAGTATGCACAAAAAGAGACTTGAAACGTGTGTATGCGCTACCCTCACAAATGTTAGGATTTATAAAAGAAAAAGTTAATGGGTGAATGTACATATATTTACATCAATAGTGACCGAAGTACAACCAAAGTACACGCAACATTGCAGAGAAACTGGAAAGACACCCTTGATCAAGTAGGGAAATGCAAGCAAACCAGCTAAATGACATTTCACATGTATAATAATTCTTATCACCAAGCTGTTATTATAAATGTGAAGTAACATGAGAAAGAATAAAATGTCAAAAGTGATGAATATGATGTACAGACTTTATTTTAGCTTCCTTTTAAGATAGACAATGCTGTATATTTGTACTGAAGAACTTTTCTGGTTATGTGTCATTTTATATTGGCTACCTGTAGTCACATCTCAAGGACCTGACCAAAAGCTCAGGAATATGTCGTCCAAGCTTCATTCTATCATGACACCATGTTGGAAGCCATTATCTGACTGGCAAAACATTACATCCAGTTTTTGATTGATGAGGGTTGCATGTATATAAACCATAACATGTTTTATTAAGTAATGACTGAATTGGCAGCTGTGTCTGGTTCCCTTAACGTAATCTGAGCACTTTATTGCACTAAAGGCCTTTAGCGACAGTTAAACTGCTTTTGTTAACTGTGAGCAGTTACATTCTATTAACGCACAAGTAATCTGTGATGCCAAAATGAGACTGACAAATACTGTGGTTCAGGAGGGCTTGTTTTATTATTTTGAGTTGCCCAATGGGCAGTGGCAGGATATAGTTAAGATTATTGCATTCAGAGTAAAAATATTTGTCAGTACCTGTGGTCTAACCCGGAAAAGTGTCTCCAGTGTTGCTTACAGCATTATCAGGGTCTGCACGATCTCTTTATGATTTTGCTTTTCACCTTTACAGATGCAGCAACATTTAAATAGAGGAGGCCTGAATATTTCTAATTACACCTCACTGTTTTAGGCATTATTTTAACTGCAGACCACATAATTTGGAGACTAACTGAAGGACACAGTGTGTTGGCACTTGAAAGCAGGATTTTAAAGCTTTGTAATAAAATGAAAATTAAAAATTTTAAAAACATTAAAGATGGGGTCTGTAATTATTTTTACCTGTGGGTCAGGTTTATTCTGCACTGTTCATTCCAGGCAATACTGTTTAGAACTACGGCTTTAAAGTCTAACTTTCGTCTGTCTTTCAAAGTGTGCTGCCATAGCAGGATACTTTCTTTTATTATGTGGGATTTTAAAATGATATTTCATCACAATTACTATATAAACTTCTTAGTGTTCGAAGACATAAATCGTGGTGCTACTCCTTTCTCTATGTGTTCATATAATGAGTTAATCATCATTACTTTTTACTGTTTACAGAACTTTAATCTTTTACAAAATACTGAACAACTTCAAGTATTTGCATTTAAATGACTAAAATGTCTTTTTTTCCCCCCCATCAATGTAACTATATTAATACACACATATAGAGTTAGTTTATTTAAACACGTTTTATTGGGTTATATTATATACAGTACCATATTGGAAGGAAAGGGGATAAAGAATAGTAACAAAATTACATACTACTCTGAACAAAATAAATATATTCACTTACATATATTTACTCTTATAGAGGAGGAGTCCTATGTGACTCACGTGCTTCACTGTAAGGTGGTTACAGTGTGCTACAGACTATCTCATATGAAGGCTTTCTGAAGATCCACACAAGTATTATATGCTTGTCTATGATTACATGCTTTTGTTGCTTCCTCATACGATTTCAGCATATTAGTGAAAGATCTTCCTTGTCTAAACCCATGTGGAGTTTTATTAATACACCTGTTAACATGGGATTCTCAATCTCTTTCTTAATAATGGCTTCCATTAATTTACCCAATATCCATGTTAAGCTTACTTGTCTAGAGTTACCTGAAATAGTCCAATAAATAATGGAATGATACAGCTTATTAGCTTTCTGCCCTTAATAATGTCCCCAGTATAAAGAGTATATTTCAGGAAAGTGCAAAGGTTATAGCATTTACTGTTTGTATACGTAAGTTCACCCTTAATATTCCTAGAAAAATTCACCTCCTCTTTGACCTCTTTTAGTACTATAATACTGAATGAATCTTGTACTTTTTCCACTCTTTGTCTACCATTTAGCTTTTTTAATATGATATTTAGCAGTTGCTCTCATAAGCCTTGAGGGAACACTTAAGTTATTTAGACAGATAGAACTTTGTCCCCAGGAGGAAATTTAGCTTTTTAAAGGAAGCTCTTCAAATAAATATAAACACACACCAGAAATAACTGTAAAGCAAGAAAATTAAAAAGAAAGAAAATGTATGATTTGCCTATCACAGTGAGGCATTATAGAGATGTATTGCTGGTAATATAAAGGAGCCCCACTAGTGTTTCTTAAACACACTTCTGATTAATGATTAATTTGCTGAAAGTACTCTGTGTTACAGTCAATGTCAATTTATTGATACAGTGCATTTAAAACAACATCAATAATTCTGTAGCCAAAGTGCTTTAGAATAAAAAAATAAACAAATATGATGAACAGAATTAAATACAATAAAACACAATACAACCAGCAGTATGTTGAAACAAACAAATGACTAACAGGAGGGATACCACCAGTATCACAGAAGGTCATGGAAAATTAGAGAATAGAAATGCATCTTCAGTCTAGTTTTAAACCATTCAATTGAAACTGACTCCTTAATGTAATTAGGTAAAGAATTCCACTGATGAGGTGCAACAACTGCTCACCTTAGTTCTGCACTTAGTACGAGGGACACGAGAGACAACTGACCAGTAGATTTAAACTCTCTAGATTGCTGGTGTATACCACACAATTCAGATAAATAGGCAGGAGTATACCCACTTAGTGATCTAAAGACCAGCAGCAAAATTTTAAAAATCAATTCTAAAGCTAACTGGCAGCCATTGTAAACAGGCTAAAATTGGAGATACGCAAGCAAATATTTTGCCCAAACAAAAAACAAAATAAACAGCGGCATTCTGAACAACAACAGTTACAGTAATCAAACCAAGAAAAGACAAAAGCACAAGTAACTTTCTCAAGATCACAAGGAGATAAAATAAAACGGCTTAACCTTGGCAAAAACACAAAGTTGGAAAAAGCAACTCTTGATCACAGAATTAATCTTGTTTCTTAAAAAGTTGCTGTCAAAAGTAACCCCAAGGTTCTGAACTTGAGGTTCACAAAGTCTACAAAAGAGCCAAGAAGTTCAAATCCAATTTGAGCTTTGGATCCACAACCAGTTATCAGCATTTCCATTTTATTTTGATATAGATCCAAGAAAATTGTCATTCATCCAATGTCTTAGTTTAACAAGACAATTGTGTAGACGATTCACTGTAGTACTGCGTACAGGAATATAAATTGGTGTGTCTTCAGCAGTGAATAACAGTGGAACAAAATAATAAACTTCCTAAAAGTAGCTCCTATAGGATGAAGATATATAGAAAATAAAATAGGACCCAAAATAGATCCATGAGGAACACCACATTTAACAGCAGCAGTAGGCAAATAAGAAGAACTGAAAAGTGTCTACCAGTTAAAAGCAGCCCCTTTAAGCTCCACCAGATGCCCAGGACCAAGAGGACAAAAACTGCTGCCCCACTTGAGTCAGTAATAAGAGAGATGTCATTACATGCTTTCAGGAGGGCCATCACAGCACCATAACACCTAAAGTCACATTGTTAGATCTCAAATAAATTATTTGAGTTAAGGTGATGGATGGATCAATTATATATAATTCTAACATTTTAGCCACAAATGGCAATTGATAAATCAGGCACAAAATAGCTAACAGACCAGGATCTGGGAGAGAGAGAGAGAGAGAATGTGCAGCATTGCTCATAATGGCACTCAGGTTTGATTTAATTATTTCCTTTGCTATGACCTCCTGGGCATCCACAGTGTGTCCTCTAATTTAGCTTGTGGATTTGCTGGGCCTCTTTTAAAGTGATGTTACCAGCCTAGCACACCACAGTGCAGAAAATTGCACTGGTCATCAGAGAGTTATAAGAGATGTTAAGGATGCCACTGCCCACATTAAAGTAATGCAGTCTCCCAAGGGAAAAAAAGCCTGCTCTGCCCTTTCTTATATAGTTCCTCTGTGTTCTGAAACCAGTCCAACCCGTTGTTAATGTGGACCAACACCACCCCATCCCCCAACTCACCTCTACATGCATACCTTGAATAGTGACCAGACATTGAGGCTCTCTGGTGCGGCAAAAGTCAATAATCAGTTCCTTGGTTTTGCTGATGTTAAGATGCAGACCATTCAGTTCTCCACCTGACTCCTATACTCTGTCTCACCCCTTTATCAATACACCCCTTAAATGCAGAATCATCTGAGAATTTCTGCAAGTGACATGGCCTGATGTTATGTTTGTAGTCAGAGGTGTACAGCATGAAGGGAAAAGGAGACATGACTGTTCCTTGTGATGCTCCAGTGTTGCTCACATCTGCATCATAAACACAGTCCTTGACTCTCACAAACTGTGGTCTGCCCAACAGTCAGTACATTATCCAGGACACCATAGGATCATCTACCTACATATCTCTGAACAAGGATTGCTGGATGGTACAGAAGCCGCTAGAGAAATCAAAGCACATAATCCTTAGACTGCTGCCAGTTTTGTGCAGATGAGAATAAGCCTTTACAGAAGAGTGGCAAAAAAGAAGCCATGGATGGAAAAAAATGCCCTTGTCCATAAAGAACTTCAAATTATGTTACGTGAAAGATACAGAACAGATGTGGCAGAAAGTCTCTTCATATCACAAGACTAACATAGTTTATACACTAAGCAGTATGTGTGGCATAAATATTGATATGAACGTTTGCAAATTGACATTTCAGTTTTTGAAATTTTTTTTTTATTTTTTTTTAATGCTTTAAAATAGTCTTGTTTTTTGACTGGTACTTTGGAAAAACAAAGAGTTTCATTTGTAAGTAAATATTTCCAGTCAAATTGATAAAAAAATCCCCAAGTGCCGATAATCATTTAAATGAAAAAGGGTTGGTGAGCCTGCAAATAGTGCACATATCTGTTTGCTGAAAATGTTAGGAAAAATTTCAACAAATGCTATCCTTTAAATACAGGTTAAACGTGGTTTATCTTTAAGGCAGTATTTAGAACATAATAAATGTGGAGTGCGTGTGTAGATTTTGAAGGCAGCACTAAATAAAAAGAGTTCCCTGGGTACATTTATTAGTCAGTTACTGGCCATTATGAACAATGCTGCCACTCATCTCTATGATACACTATCGTTAAGTACTTTAAGCCAATTAATTACTCATCGACAGTATGTCCTTTAAGCAAAGGGCAATATGTCTCACTGTGATTGCTCTTCTATCAGTAGGGAAGTCAAAAGTTTGATTTTTTTCATTCTATTTGTAACTCCTCTGTGTGTGTCTGTATATTTTTCATCTTCTGTAAAAGCTAAATTTCCCCTTAGTACAAAGAAAGTACCGACTATTTATGCATCTGTGTAAAAAGACCATAAGAAATGTTTTTCCTTATCAAGACTTACACATTATTACATTATTAAAAAGACATTATTAAAAAGAACTTAAAAATACAGATTCTCTATAGATCACCTTAAGCTATTGCTATATCACAACACACAGAGCCTCTTCTTTTGTTACAAAGCAGCAAGTTCCAATTTGGTACACCAATTCAATACAGACATATGCAACTTGAATATGACCTGGGATTGAAGGCTTACCCACTAACTCTACTTTTTTTGACCCATCATATTTCTACATTTAAAAAAAAAAAAAAAAACCACCACACAAAACACACCAAGGTTATTATAGTTAACGAAAACTAAAATCAAAACTGAAACTATTATTAAAAAAACATTTTCGTAAACTGAAATAAAATAATTAACAAAACTGAAATCAAAAACTAAAACTAAACGAAACTATTAAAGTAGCTGGAAAGACTAACTAAAATAAAATAATAATTTACTAAAATATTTTTAGTTTTCATTTTTGAATGAATATTCTTACCATTAGTCTTTAAACCTTGTAAGTTCTAACTCTAAAACAGAGTCATCCACCATGAGCCGCCCGCACATATTCATCCAGTGAACGCGGCTGTTCACACACATTTGCGGTGACAGAGCGAGCAGTGGGTGCGTAAAGCGTGAGAAATAGAAAGCGATTTGTGTGCTGCCTTTCTTTGTGCTTGTTGCATATCAAGGTATTAATTCAAATGGCTGAAATCAGAATGTGCTCGTTAACAAAATGTTTACCATTTGGATAGAAAAATCATGAGTGAGTAACGTTTCAGTTTATTTCTCAGGTGTCTGCTTTTTGTTGACAGCAATTCACCTGCCACTTCGCACAGAAGAAATTGTTTTTACTTTCTCATATACGAAGTATAGAGAAGGTATAGTAATCATGGAAAAATTCGACCTCGATATTTTGATGAATCTTAACGTTATAGACTAACCAGTGTCCAACAATACTGTTTTTTGGAATTGTGTGTGTGTGTCTGTGTGTATACACGATAACTCAAAAACGCAACTAGATAGATGGATGAAGTTCGGCATGTGGTTGTTACACCATAATTGCAGATCTGTATTAACTTTTGGGCCAAATCCATCACCCGGAAGTGGTACTTTACCTGAACAAATACTCAATGTTTTTTATTTTTTTATATATGCTGCAGAGTCCGATTTATTCAACTTTACTTTTATAATAATTGTTCAATATATTATTAATTTGATTTGTTGTTGATGGCTCCTTAATGTACATAATATAAAAATATAATCATTGTCTTGCGGTTTACTCTTCAAATATCTGTCCCATATCTGGGTATACAAGAAAGTTGAGGGGAGACTACTCCCGGTTTTTGAAAATAAAATGCCACTAATCGAGATACTGACTAGGTCATCATACAAATCGGCATATTGTTACTGGCCAATCACTTTTGCTTTAAAAACATCGTTTAACAATGAAGCGATGCAAACAAAGGTAGAGCCTGACAAGTGATGAAAAACTACTAATGGGTTTTTGTATTTATTCCATATTTATTAATTTATCATTTTAGTTCATATTCACAACTCAAAATACCTGATATTGTGAAAGTAATTCATTAGCAGAATTATAAATATATACAATATATTTGTCTCCTTTTTTTCAATGTTTTTCTCTCTCTCTCTCTCTCTCAAAATAGTTGAAATATCAAATTCTTTTTTGTTTTTAACATCAGCCATATCATACATATTGCATACCATGGATTTTTCCTGCCTTGCATCCAAACCTGCTGCAGTAGGCTCCAGGTTTCCTGCAATCCTAGTCTGGATAAACAGGTTTAGATAATGTATATGTTGTTCTTAATCTCAGACACTGTCTCTGTTGTTTTGTGCCTGTCCATACTCTTATTACCTGCTCTTGCCATGCTCATTATGGGTTTACTGTCCTTTATGGTGGGCTATTCAAGACTCACTACCCCTAACCTTGACACTGCATGCTTGATGTTCTTTGTTTCCCTCAATACAGCTAAGTGGGGTCTGCACACTGATTCAAGTCTAAGAGCCCTGTTCTTCCCAAGCCCCTGTGATTTTCAAGAAAAAATATTTAAAAAATTATAAAATTGTGTAAAATCGTTCATATTCAGTGTCTAGTTTTGATTATGCTTGTTTTTATCAGACAAAAACAAAACCAGATAGTAAATCAGGCAGTATAGTAAGCTTCCACTAACATTAAACTCATATCCAAATTTGTTAAGTGTACAGTTCTGTCTGATTGTGACACAAAACTAGGTGGTCCATGCCATAATTACTAAAACTAAAACTGAAACTAATATATATAAAAATAAAATAGAAATGTCTTTGGGAAATAAAAACTAAACTAAAACTAAAAATACATGATGAAGGAAAACTAAAACTAAACTGAATTTCCAAGTAAGGTCAGAAAAAATATAGAAATAAAAACTAATATAAAAAGGCAAAACTATAATAACCTTGCAACACACACACACACATCATATGATACAGCCCAATTCTTATGCGTTTTCTGATGGAAATTCCTTGCCTCAAGTAGGTATTTCTCTAGGAGTCTTAAAGATAAACAGTGACATAAGTAATTAATACCCAACAAGATTCTGAACTTTTCAAAGTACTGTTTTGCATTAAGAATGTCCCAACCACACATCTAACTCCCCTGGTCCTGGCTCCTCTATTGTGTTTACTGGTTTCTAAGCCAAGATATAGTAGTGACAATGACACTCAAAGCAGCAGCTATGATTGGTCATTTTATAGTTCTTTTCTTTGCCAGCATCAGTGGATAAACCCCCAGACAAGCTGCACTGAAAACAATCTATTAAATAGTGCAGGAGCTGACATACTGTTGGCATTCAAGTTCATCTATCAGGTCCTATCTGACAAATTTTTTGCATTTTTGTCCAATCAAGGCACATTCAAAATCAATACTGGATCACTTGCAAAATTTATTTGAATAGGCAAATAAAAAAATACATATGAGGGAAAAATCAAAAACAAGTCACTATTAACTGTAATGTGAATATAGCACAATTGATAAAGGGCCCTTACAGAACCTTTTCTAAAGTGATGCTTTTTGATGTATTACTGGATCTATAAACAGTAGCTTTATAACATTAATACACGTGAGACATGACACTTAAATGTTATATAGCCACCACACATTGTACACTGCAAGAGAAGAAAAAAGCAGGACCAGTACTATCACAAATACTTACTTCACAGCTGTTTAGCAATTCCTCTGGAAAATTCTGTAAACCAAATATTACAAAACACACTTAATATAATCCAGTGCTGGCAGACGCTGCCTTTAAAAGCCAATGCTTTTAGATGTTAGAAGAAACTACAGTAAGACCAACGTTATGTTAGGAAACCACTTAATAAAACTCGCCAATCCTATCCACCTCTTTTCTTCAAAACAATTATCAAGTCGAGTTTTGGTTGTCGCTGGAGTCTTACCGTCCACCACACTACACGATAACGTATTCCATATTTCTATAATTCTCCGTTTAAATAAAAATTCTTAAATGTTAATGATACATTTCGCATAAACAAGTTAACAACTATACTAAAGAGATAGGACACTGTGAACGCTTGCTATTAATTTTGAATGATTTGCTTTTTAATAAACTAAACTCACCTTGCTCTATGGCATCTCTCATTTGGAATGGTAAACATCGGCTTTAAATCTTTCCTTTGTTGGGTCTTCAGCGTTCTGGTATCATTTTGCACATCCAAAATAGCCGTTTGTTCCAGGGGATCAGCAATCCAGGGATTAAGCACAACCGATGACTGCTGGAGATCCGAAGGAATCATCTTCCATAATGGTACCGATCTAGATTCGCCACCACCCAAAACATTATCCAAGACGGAGGTTGAACACGTTCTGGAGGTAAAATGAGACGGAGGCACAAGGCCTTCTTGACTGTCTGTACCTGAAAAACGAGCAATTTTAAAACTTATAACAAGTGGAAATGAGAAGTTGTTCTATGTATACATCTTATGTGATTAAAACAAAATTATATCGGTCATCAGCTTTGGAGAACACATATTTCCAAGTAAGCTGGCTGGCCATCAAAAAGAACATTGCATAATACTTAAATATAAATTTATCTCAAAACACAGCAATACATTTAACAGATGCAAACAAAGCTATACCACACAGTTAATTCTTATGTGCATCTGATCAGTAATGTCGCTTTTATCACCAGCATATCACAACGTTTTGAAAATAATCTGTATAATTTTTAATGATACCTGTTTTGCTGGGTGCACAGAAGGCAGTAGGAGGATTTAATTTTTCGCTTGTGGTTTTCTTTACATCCATTACAACATAAGCAAGTCTACTTATGATCTGTGTAATGTTAATACGTACTTCCTTCTTCGTCTTCCACTTTAGTCGAATACACTACGTTACTAATTACTCCAAGCTTTACATCATCACCGGCGCCAAAGTAGCCGGGAAAACAAGTTAGTCGCACGTGGTAATCCTTCCGGCTATGGGCAAGACCAAATTTACTTCCGTTACAGTATGTTTGTAGTGTTCCTTAATGTAAGGTACCTCCATTTTTATCTGGTTGTAACTGGAAAACATTCCGCGTCCATTTGGGTTTTGGCGCGTTTAATGGAGGAAGGGGCGTGGTTATCTTTGCCCGTGGCGAAGAGATTAAAGATTGACAACAGATCGTAACCAATCATAACTGCGAAGGAAGTGACTTTAGCAAGTAGGCGTGGTCGCTCCCTGCAAAGCTCAAATTAGAAGGGCGTTCCGGTTGCGATGGACGCGGGCTGTCGGTAAGGCGGGCATAGCGTGAAGAGATCTCGCGCTAAGTGCTAGGGCGCGCCAAGTTTCAAAGTGCTTCCTGGAGAGAAGGTGCGCAATAACAATTATCACTACGATCGACAGAACTTTGTTCGAAAAGTGAACATTTTCGATTGTATTGTGTTTTTGTTAAACGGGTAAATGCACGAAGTTGTTAACTTATGAACAAAAGAGTTCGCGGCTATCAGAAAACGCTGGTAAGTGCGAACGTAGAGTAGCGTTTTCCTTCATTTGTTCTTGTCATTGATTTAATGCAGTTTGACGATTCAGTTAGGCACTTCGATCACTCACACCGGAAACAGCTGGGGTTGTAACTATCACTGGTATTTAATGTGTTAAATAACTTCGACGTTGAATTAAGTAACTGAGACACTTCTGCTTACTCCATAATACTCTATAGCATACTGAAAGCTATCTTACCTCTGTGTCTTTTATGAAATACTCTTGAGTGTGCATATAGCGATATATGAATCCGCATAGATAGCGATTACATTGGAAGTAAACAGCTTATCATGTTGGTATTAAAAGTGTTATATATATATATATACACACACACACAATATAATGCCTGTTAATTTTTTTCTTAATCAGTGAATTCCTGGAAAAGACGCCAAACTGTCATTCATAAGAACTGATTTCTGTGAATTTTCTAGCGACTCTTTTGTTCGTATGAGCTGCTGCAGTTTTTATATACCAAGTTTAATTTTGCTACAAAATCTGCACACAAAAGTAACCTTAATTCGATATTTCTTCTTAAACCTGAACTATTCCTTTTTTGGTTCAGCAGTCATGTTTTTGTTATTTTTTTGGCTCAATTTTTAGGATAGTTATTATTTAATAATATGCTGATGATCACAATCATTACTGTACGTCAACACATATCTTGCTGTATTAATCGCAATACTTACTGTTTTAAGTTTTTAAATCCTACGTTTATGATGTCCAATTGCTTTGCAGCTCTGAAGATGGAAGACGTTGAGATTTGAAGGTGCCATTTGTTTGTTCTTCAGTACAATAGATTGTAAAGTAAAAAGCGGTGCTTGGTGGGATGCTGTCAGAGGTGCAGCCATGTTTCCAGCTTCTGAGGATTGGTTCATCCCCAATCTCTAGCTGCGTCTCCAACAAAGATTTGTACACCTTTCGGCCCGCCTTGGCCCGCTGTGTATTTCGTCTTGGTAGACAAGTGGACATTTGTGATGTGGTCCTGCAGTCTGAAAGTTGTCTTATTTCAAGGCTCCATGCAGAAATTCAGGCGGAGAGGGATGAGGAGAACACCACTGCTGATTGGAGAGTTTTCATTGTGGATCAAAGCACAAATGGTAAGATTTTCAGTTTGAGACCATTCATAATTCTGTCACAGCTAGAGAAAGTATTATTAAATGGTTAGCAGTATCTATCCCAAGTAATTATTGTCACTTTTGAAAGAAGTGCTTTGTTTTGTTTCTTTCAGTATTTGTTACTTTGGTTTAAGTTTTCTTGGTAGTTTCAAAGTATTTGTTGCTTTTATTCAGTTCATGTGTTTTTGTTACACTTAAAAGAGAACATGGGGTTTAACGCTGTAGTGCATTACTATAATTACAACTCTGTTCTCTATTTCAATATATGGATATTTTGGATCAAAATTTACTGTAATTTGCTTTAATTCTCAGTTAATGATCAGCTCTACAGTCGTACAGGCACAGCAGGTCTCGTAATTGTGTTTGGGCAACTTTTGGAAGATATATGTAATATGGCTAGTTTTAGTGTAGACTTTGCTTTGGAATCCTTGCAGTAAGCTATAATTGTTAACATTTAACAAGGTGCCTTTCAAAGTTTCCTAACAGAAGGGGACTGGTGGTTCAGTCCCTGCATGCTCTGTGCTCTACAATGGAAACGGACACCTGCAAATCCATTAACAAAGTAATTACAGGTTTTAAAACTAGCACCATTTACAGGTGAATGCTAAAGTAATTCTTCTGTAAACATCTTATTTTCTTTAGAGCTGTATTATCCTCAGGCTACCATATTTATGAAAAACATTTCATAAACATGTTGTTGTGAATGCTTTGGTTAGGATTGTAGGTGATTTATGAGGTGCTGCTGTATTTACCACTTAGATGAATTGATTGAAACTTTTGCTTACCATTTGAATTCTGTTTTTCTAGGTACATTGGTGAATGACATGCGTTTGCAACGAGGGGAACGTGTGGAGCTTAATGATGGGGATACCTTGATTTTTGGATTGCAAGAAGATCTAACTGGTTGTAATGTCTCTCCACAAGATCACTGTGAATTCTATTTCCTCTTCCAGAAGGTTCAACTGCGACCTCAGGATTTTGATGCAATCACCAAACCAAAGGTCACTAATTCTGCTTCCTTGAAAAGTTCCTTGGTGCCACATGGCTTCACCCCTGTCTCCCCCAGCAAAGAAGGTGTGAAAGAGCTCACTCGCCGACCACTGACTTCATCACCAGGAGGTAGAGCCACACTTATACTTAATTCAATCGGTAGCATTAGTAAACTACAAACACGACCACTAACCTTTCATCCAGAAAAATCAAATGTAGCTGTGAGACGGCCAAAACTTGCCTTCACGTTGCCTCCTGTTAGCACAAGTGAAGAAATTTTCTTACAGATGCCTCCATCATCTCAGCCATCATCATTGTCCTCCCCTTCATCTTCTGGTGGAAGAGCGTCCAAGAACAGGAGGAAGTCGGCACACACTGTATTACCAGAGTTGGAAGATGAAATCCAGCGCTTTTCAGAGGAAGTAATGCAGAGTGCAGCAGCCAAAAGAAGACTCTGCAAATCTGAGTCAGATGCTGAACATGAACTGTATGGCCATGCACAGACCAACACTGACGGGCACCTTCAGAGTGATGCAGCACCACAGGGGAGGCGTAGGAGGGTCCATAGTGATATAGTTTATCACTCACCATTAACAAGGGAGAAGAATAATAAAGAATGTAATAATGTACTTAGTCCATCATCACCTCCTATACGCCTAAAGAGTGAACAAGAAAGAGGAATAGAAACGCGGAAGAAGAGTACTGATAAAGCACAGGGTGAAGCAAATCGAAAAATGCTCCAAAAGTTGCATATCACACCTACTGGGTAAGTAAGAGAGCAGATGGAAAAGATTTTATTAATAACATTAACCTTTTCAAACCAGCTTAATTCAATTTAGGGTTGCTGTCCAAAGGATCATATCATCAGTAACTTTAATTTCCTTTATGTCTATTACTTATTTTTTACTAGATTTCTGTACAGTTAGCAGTGTTGTGGCTAATATACAATCTATTTTCTTTAGATATTCAGATTTTTTTCTCAAATTCAAAAACATTTAGTATGGCCTTTCTAAATTACCGCAGCATGATAATTCTGTGAAAATCTTTGCATTTCATGCATTTTTCATACTTTCTATCCAGGGTTAGTACCTGTCTTGTACCTGATTCTACTGAAATGAACTCCTGTCCCTTACAACCCACATACACAGTTAATGCCACTACCATGCAATGACTACAATTGTAGTATGAGAAAATGATGTTCAATATAAATTGAAAACATAATTTTGAAACATAAACAGGTAAATGTAATGTCAGCAACCATTTGTTTGGTAATATATAAAGCTGAAAGATCGGTTTCTACCACTAATTCACTGTATGACCTTTAACCAAGACAAGTTACATGACCGTGCAATTGTTTATTCCTAGAAATGTACAGATTCTTTCATAACATGAATGCAAACTAAACCAAAACCCCTTTTTTAATTTTAGGAAAAGGCGTGGAAGACCAAGAAAACATCCAGTTGACCAAGTGGTTTCACATGCTCATTATGGGGAGATGTCCCCTAAGGTTTCTGGTTGTGAAATTTATCATTCTCAATGTCCTGTTCAGAGTGGAAGAACAATGAGATGGCTGCCCTCTGAAACAGTTAATGGAGAACCGTGTGCTGCCCAGCATTGCCATTTCCCACAAGAGGAAACCGTGCAGTGGGTTCAGTGTGATGATTGTGATGCATGGTATCATGTGGCATGTGTTGGATGCAGTTACAGCACAATTAAAGACTCTTCTGCAGAGTTCCACTGTGGCTGTCAGTGACTAATATGGTCCTATATTAAAGCCGACCACAGCACATGCCAATGGAAGATATTATACATGTTGCTTTTATGATATATTAACAAACCATACCATTTTCAAAGTCTGCTTAATCCAGAGTAAGGTTATGGGTTGAGGTGTGGAGGGGAGGTTAGGAGTCTATCTCAGCAAGCATAGGGCGAAAGGCAGGGATAGTTTCCCTGGACAGAGCACCGGTCCATCACAGGGTGAGCACACACACACACACACACCAGGGCCAATTTAGCTTCACCAATCTACCTAACCTGCATTTCTTTGGACTGGGGTACCTAGAGGAAACCTCCGCAGACAACAGGGAGAACATGCAAGCTCCATGGAGGACACGGAGAATGAACCCTGGTCTCTTTAACATCATGCGTCTGTGCGACTGAGTAACAAACCTAGCTGTTCACAACCCCGTTATCTTATGGATATTATGTGTATAGTTTGAAGTTGCCATAGCAAGTAACAAATATGTATTACCTTTTGAGGAACCAGGATATGTTACTTGATGCAGTATGTTTGCTCTTAACTGATATACAGTACAAGTATTACTGAAATAATGCAATAGGGTGATTAAATATTTTTTAACTTGTTTATTTCTCTTAGCTTTGATATAAGAGAAGACACGCTCATTTTCCATCTATCATCATAAAGCAAGTTAAATTTTGCTTCCTTCCTTGTTTACATTCTGTCATTAACATTTCCAAAACTTGCATGGATTTGCAGGCTCAATGCAGACATTTTGTATTAGACATCTGGGGCCTCAAATATAAAACTTGCTTTTGCTCGGAAACCTGTAAGCTGTTTCTGTGCAAAAGTTTTTATTTGTAAAACACAGACTTAGCTTAGAAATTGGCTTTAAGTTTCAACCATTCGCAAGTCCTATGCAGACCTTTTTGGTGTTTGCATTTTAGAGACTCCAGGCAGCAGGACAATGAAGTGAACAAAAAAATCTGGTTTCATTGTCTATTTCAATAAAATGTCAGTTCTATTTTGATGTCGATCCATCCATTTTTTTTAAACCCAGTTGTTCTAAACCTATAACAGAACAGGTACTGAATAATTTCTGCATGGTGAACTCTATAATATAGGGTCTTTTTCAGCACACAATTCCAAGTGGACAGCTCTAGGACAACAACAACATTTATTTATATAGCACATTTTCATACAAATGACGTAGTTCAAAGTGTTTTACATGATGAAGAAAGAGAAAAAAGAAAAAATTAATAAGAAAATAGAATTAGGGAATACTAATTTTCATAGAATAAAAGTAAGGTTCGATGGTCAGAAAGGACAGAAAAAGCAAAAAAAAAAAACTCCAGACGGCTGAAGGAAAAAAAAAAAAATCTGCAGGGGCTTCTAGGCCACGAGACCGCCCAGCCCCCTGTAGGCATTCTACCTAACATATACATAAGGACACCTGAATCAGCTTGTAAGTCAGTCTTTATTATGAAAAGGTCATGCATACCATTAATGGTATTTAAATTACAGAAAACGTGTTTTTAAGTTTGTTTGACTATATATTGTAATTGTGGCAAAATAAGCGCTTTCTTATTTTAAGAAGTTAAAGTATGATTAGTGTAACATTCGGGATGTGAATTTAACTGATTTGGAAGTTGTAATGTTGCTATTTGTTTGCTTCATCACAGAGACACATCGCATTTTTGTTTTTTAAATATTTTATCACAGTATGATGTGTTAAGAGATTTCCTTAGACCTCAGTGCTGATGTTTGTATTGGCAGGCATACGCTGCTACTACATGCACTAATATTTAATTGCTAATGCTACCTACTGAGGATCTGTTTGGTAACGGGAGTATCTTTAAGGGAAGTAAAAGAGAACGATGCTGTATGCAAGTCAAAATAACTTCTCAAGTGAAACCTAAAAGCGTTTTCTGACCTATAATTAAGTGTACAGAGAAAATCCTGTGTCTGTTTTAAGGATTGACGACATTCATCTTAGAATTCTTTGGGCAGGGCATATTATAGCATTTATTGATTCATCCTTTACACCCACGTATCCAGGGCAGGGTGCAGCTGGAGACTATCTTGGTGATCTACAGGTCTGTTCTCAGCCTGTGAGCTGACTTTAGTCTTGGAGGAAAATCGCCTGGTCAAAGCACCAGCATATTGCAGGATGAACACACAGTACATTAATTGTTGCCTTAACAAATGAGGAGAAAAACACTTTATTTGAGACTTATTTTAGTAACATAATGCATCCATTTGTGGTGTGTTAGGGGAGCAGGCCAAATATCCATAATGCCTCAAATTCACATTTATTGAAGTTTTGTTTTCTGGTTCTTCCATGGTTTGAATGTAAAGATCTCACTCAGGAACATTGCCATATTTTATGGTGATTAGGTCATAACTGTTCATAAAGAGTGCTTGTTAAGCTATGCACAGTTACTGACGGGAAGTGACAGGGAGTGGTTGAAAGTGCTGTTTTTGCCTTTCTACCGTAAGCAAACTTTTGGTAAAGAATCTAAACAAAGTTTTATACATGAGGCCCCAGGAGTATATTTGATTTATCTGCCTCTGTAATGTATGTAATGAGTCTGTTAAATACATGTTTTTCATTAATATTCAGAAGATTTTTAGGAGGGCCAGGTTTTGTGAATTTTAACTTTAGTTTGAAACTGACTTATTTAGTTTGATTGAAGTATGAAGGCTTGAACAGTAAGGTAAGTATGGTTCCAAGTAACTGGGCAATTTGAGCAGTAAATAGTATTAATATATATTTACAAGAAAGCATAAATATATTGTAAATTTCAATAAAGACTTAATGTTTTTCATGAGAAAAAGTGCATGTGTAAATGATACAGGGAAAAAACACTACATGTTATAGGCCATTGTTAAGTCGTATAAAGTCAGAATTGCTGAATCCATCGAAGAACTTAGTTTACAAAATAATTTAGGCAGAATTAGATTCAGTGATAATTAAACTAGATCTTCTATAATTGGCTTAAATAATACATGATTGTTCTAAACAGAAGTATGATTTGTTTTGCTCCAATTTTATAGCACTTAAACAAAAACATAACTTGAGCTCTTTGTGCTTGTTTTATTCCAGTATTAGTATAACATTGTAATGTTGTATAGTCAGGGGCAATGTGTTTTAAATGTTTAAGAATTGGCTCATATTACCCATAACTAGTGGAAGACCACATTCACAATATTGATTATTAGATAATTATGCGTGTTGCGTGCTAAAAGCATCACTGATTGTCTGGGCATATATTTTGAATAGTTTCATTTAACCTGAAAATGAATGGTTATTTTCTTATTAAAGCACCTTAATGAATATTAATCCCTTTTACTTTATATGTGCCAACTGTAAAATTATGATTTAATGATCAAATGTGTGTTTTCTAAATTGGTTTTTATTATGCAATACAAAGCAAATGTGTTGGACTAGTGTTCTGTCCAAGGTTACCTTCACCCATTACTACAGCGCTTTTTACAGCCCTCCACTTTTTCTTTCTCTCTCTCTCTCTTTTTTTGTCTGTTTATCCTTAAACTAGCTGTGTTATCCATCTAACAGGTGAGATTTTAGGTAATCAATGTAGACATCTTTTTTTTTTTTTTTTTATTTATTAATACATGCATTTTTAATTTTTGTCTGGTATAATATATACCTGAACTCTTTCCCTTACAACATCCTTTTCCTGTTCGGATAGAGCCACTCATTTTTGTAGCTCCATTGCACCATTGTTTGTTGAGCTTACCACTCTTACATTCGTAGTGTTATCCTAGGAAAATGTGGCATTGATTACTGCCATATTAGCTGGGTTTATTGACTCTAGCTTACTAGTGTTGGGGCTTTGGTGTCCCAACGTGTGCATTGATTTATCATTTTTTTTGTTATCATCCATTGGTCACCACACAAAGTTATCAGTCATTACACCTGTAATTTTTGTTCTCGTAGCCCAAGTGGGTTCTAGAAAGTCACTACATCACTGCTGTTGACAGCCTATAAGGTTGGACAACAGAGCAGGCCAATAAGACCAATTTTCTTTTTTCTAGACCTGATCTGGTTTTTGTTTTTAAGCACCTTCTACATCAGGGATGTTAAACTCTGGACCTGAAGGGCCGCAGTGGCTGCAGATTTTCATTGTAATCCTTTTTCTAATCCATGATCAGTTTTCACTGCTAATTAAAATCTTTTTCCCTTCATTTTAATAGCCCTGTTTTTAAGGATTCAATGCTCTGAGTTGATCCTTTTCTTCATTAAATGACAGCCAAACAGAAATGAGGTATGAAATGAGCCAACAGATGAGCAGGTAAACTGGGGCTTCAAACTCCAACCAGTTTCTTGAGGAAAAGCCAATTCTTGCTGTTAATCAAACTCATTATTTAATTCCATGGCTTGTTGCTGCTCTCATTCTGCCACATGAGACATTTCCAAAACTGCTGTTTTCTGTTCTTTCTAAGAGCACCATCAAAATGTTTTGGTGACCTGAGAGATCAACCTTGCTGAGACCATCACCTTTCATTATTTTCATATATTGTGTGATGGGTACAGGGGAGCTGGTCATGTGGCAGTTTGTTTTGTGTCTCATTATTGTTTGGCTGCTAATTAAGGAAAAAGAAACAACAAAGAGGCCTGAGTCAAGTTATTTAAAATTAAGGCAAAAGAAGTAAATTAGCAGCAAAATCTGGTCACTAATGAAGAAGATGGCTAGAATGAAAACCTGCAGCCAGTGCGGCACTCTAGGGCCGGAGTTCGACACCCGTGTTCTACATGTTTTGCTTGTTTTTAAAATTTTTCTTCCAAACCCTACCAACCAACACACATAGTCACTCGTCCTTTCAAGCTGATTTCTGCTTGTCCAGCAGTTACTGTCTGTTGGATGTATTCGGAGTTACCGTTTGTAGTACAGCATCTACGGGAATATACTATGTAATGCATGAAATTATAAAATGTATCTCATTGTCATTCTAACAGGTGGCGCATCATAAACATTACCACTGCTTTTACGAATCCCATACGAGATGTCGTATAACAGGGACCTAGCAACCAGACAGACATACACACAGACACTTCTCCTTTTATTAAGGTGGATACTTCAATTGTGCTGTCCAGATTTTTTTCCACTGAATCTACTTGTATTTGGATGTTTCCTTCAGTGATTGGTGGTTAAATTTGTTATGTACTTTTTCCAATTCTTGCAATTACTGTAACACTCTTTGTATATTTGACAGTTAATAGCCTGTGCTTTAGACTGTAACTGCTTAAATACCAGCATATATGTCTTCATTTATCAGTATGAGCAGGTGTGTGCAGCATGTATTAAAGGTAAATATGTACGTATGTTCAAGCCAAATTATTAAAAATATAAACATCTTAAGCTTTAAAATGACTTTTGAGCTTGCATTTGTGGTATAGCACATTTCTAAGGATTTATTATGAGTAGATGCATATGAAGTTGGATGGTTAAGAGACATATATTCCTTATTTTGAAAGTTAATGTTTTAATAATGACTAGCTCTTGTTTTCTGTTAGCTTGACTTGTGTTCTTTTGGTGCACCAAATAAATAATATATAACTTCTTTTTATTTTGTTTGAAATTGCTTAGTTTTGAAGAGCTGCAATAGTTTAAGGTTTTCCTGGCAACCAGCTATTTAATTAAAAGCTAACTTTTAGAGAGAGACAGCAGTGATACTTAGTCCTAGAGAGGGAGGGTGACTGCATTACAGTTAGTCTCTTAATTAATAGTAATTTTCTTCTTTGAATTAAATCCTTTGTTTAATTCATCTGCCGTATAAAAATTTCCAATATGTTCATAACTGTCTTCTGATGCACTGAAGCATCTTGGCAATCTAGTCTACAGATTGAAGTCTAGTCTGCAGTTGTCTCTGCTCCTTAATAAATTAACTTTTAAAATGTGGTAGGTTTGCAGTGTAAGTACAGGTATATGACCGAAATTTTAATTTATTACCCACACTGTGGATTGACAGTTAATCACATCTGCAACTCTTCTGCATTTTTTTTTTTAAACAGCCAATTTAAATTGATCAAGACTCCTCAATAGACATTAACATAGACCATTTTTGCAGAAGCTTGTTTAACAACATGTCACATTTACATACTTCCACATTAATAGTACAGCAACCTACACATTTACATCAAATATTCATAAAAAAGCATTATGCAGAATACACTTGGACCATAAACAATTAAGTGCACGTGACTTCCACCCTAATTCAGATTTCACTGGGCCCTATGTATCCTATAGATGATGATGGCATATTCTCCAATGAATGCTTGATAAACAAACAATAGGGTTTCCAGTGTATTTTCCACAAGGGCCCATAGTAGTTGAGCACATTTCTTTCCAGAGTTTTATGTGATGTGAGCTATTAAGGCTGGAAGTCTAGTTTACACTCAATGGGGGTTTTTGTTTTGGTATTGGATTAAACCTTTTCCAGGCTGAGCTTCAGACCAAACATATTCCAATGAACTCCACACAATAGACTGGCATACAGCTTAGGGCTGACCATCAGTCCCTGCAGCCATGGCAGTGTATTTGTTTTTCCAGTTCTCCCTTTACCAGGTTAGCTGTGATTGTCTATGACAAGGAGACAGTGGGTACCACGAGTGGAAGTTTCAAGAGGACTTGGTTGTAGGAGCAGGTGTCTCTGGAGTGGCTTTTCGGGTTGATTGCATGAGTGTTTTGCAAAAGAGAGGAGATGACAGCAAAAGAAGTTTGTATGGTTCACTGCTGCTCATGCATCTGCCTGCTTAAACCCAGTATTATAATTCATAGAACCACAAACCTCTTTCACATTATTTTGTTGCAGCTTGTCCACCTTCCTTCTGTAAGCATTTTTTCCTGTTCCTCCAGTCCTCCTCTTTATCACCTGTTTTAATTTTTTTTTTTTCTCTCCTTAATGCTCAGTAGAGACTTTAACTAGTGAAAGCACTTTACTGTCTTGGAGTTTGGTGTTATATGTGTAGAAGCTGATGCAGTCTTCTATTGGCAATGAGCAAAATGTGATTCCATTTGATTAACAAAGTATTTCTCAGTCAGTTAGCCAAACAAAATCTTGATGGGCCACAGTTGTCTCTGGTATTCATCTTCTTACTGTCGTAGTGCTTACTGGGTCTGGCTACGATACAAGCTCAATAATGTGGCAACGTAGTACTTTAAAGCAATGATCATCCCTAACTTTAACATATAGGAGGCCTAAAGCCAAGCCTCCTCTAGTTTAAGCACTTGAACACAATTAAAAAATAAATGTGAGGACAGGAGATGGAAAGAGAAGCTTGATCAAAGTTTCAATAAGGTAGTTGTGAGTATATTGAGGTGCCACATCCTGAACAAGAGGGAATGTACCCAGTTATAATGATGATGTGATCACAGTTGCAACTGGTGCTATAGATTTAGTACTTTACACTTAGTTCCATGTATGGGCTGCAGTCTTGTTCTTAAATGTTGTTATAGCCAGTATAGCAGAGGAAGTCTCACTCTGCTCCACATACTGTATTTGCACTACCTCTCCTTGGTGCCCACCATAATCAACAGTCATGCTGGGCTGGCAAGTGGTGGGTGGCAATAGGGGAAAGACCCATGGTTTTTTGGGAGAACTCCACAAGAGTGTAAGTTCTGCTAGAGGGCTGCTTACCTTATAAGTTGATAGATAAATTAACCCAAAATGGGGTGGTGATACCTAAGCAACAGCTAGATAGCAGTATGCCCTGTATTTTTAGGGAGTACTCTGGTCGTAATTAAGCCATAGGGTTTAATTAATAGGGAAGTCTGGGGGACTGACAGGAAACTGGCAAATTTCCCAAAACCACTGGGTGGCAAGAAAGTGCCCCCCTGTTTGGTACACAATTAGTCCTTCTGTATGGTTTTGGAGAGCAGGTAGCACTGATGTCAACATCTTTGCCTGATGCTTTCAGTATTGGGTCTCTGGAGTGCAAAAATGCCTGAAGTCACCAGAGTGGGACACCAAATGTATTCCTAAATACAATACAATACAGTTTATTTTTGTATAGCCCAAAATCACACAGGAAGTGCCGCAATGGGCTTTAACAGGCCCTGCCTCTTGACAGCCCCCCAGCATTGACTCTCTAAGATGACAAGGAAAAACTCCCAAAAAAACCTTTTGGGGAAAAATGGAAGAAACCTTGGGAAAGGCAGTTCAAAGAGAGACCCCTTTCCAGGTAGGTTGGGCGTGCAGTAGGTGTCAAAAGAAAGGGGTCAATACAATACACAGAACAGAACGAATCCTCAATACAGCATACAAATAAATATTTTAGAAGTACGGAGCAGAATTTAACAGTAGATGATATCACATAATAAGTTTTGGATATTTTTTAGAGTCCTGGAGACCTCATCCATCAAGCTGCCTCCCCCATTTGGCCATTCCACGGCTGAAACAGTTCTGGGCCATCCAATCCGATGAAAGGAGCCCTCTTTCCCATGATTCCTGCAATCATCCATCAAGGATGACTTTACCATAGGTAGGCAAAACAACTTGGCAGGTGAGCCGTGGCACCAAGTGCCACATTTCAGTACAGAGAACAGAAACAGAATAGGTGAAGGTTAGTATTCAATTATAACTATCATGTTACTTCTGTTTTAGTGCTAATAACTAACAACAGAGATGCAGTCTGTACAGTTAATCAGTAGCTCTAGTCAGGATATGCTAAACTGAAGTAGTGAGTCTTCAGCCGGGATTTAAAGGCTGAGACTGAAGGGCATCTCTTATAGAAGCAGGCAGACCATTCCACAGTTTAGGGGCCCTGAAACTAAAAGCTCAACCTCCCACTGTTATTTTATTAATCCTTGGAATCCTAAGCAGACTAGCATCTTGAGATCTTAATGTGCGCTCAGGTTTGTAAGTCATGATAAGTTCAGACAAGTAAGCCGGACCTTGGCCATTTAATGCTTTATATGTTAAAAGGAGGATTTTGAAATCTGCCCTAAACTTAACTGGGAGCCAGTGTAAGGATTTAAGAACTGGAGTTATGTGTTCATATTTTCTTGTTCTTGTAATAATTCTTGCAGCCGCATTTTGGATTAACTGGAGGCTGTATAGAGAACAGTTTGAACAGCCAGTGAACACCGCATTGCAGTAGTCAATCCTACTAGAGATAAATGCATGAATTAATTTCTCAGAATCCTGTTTATTTAGAAAGCGCCTTAATTTCCTAACATTTTTAAGATGGAAGAAACATGTTTTGGACAACTTTGTAATATGTGCTTTAAATGACATGCTAGAGTCAAAGATAACTCCTAGATTGCGGGCTGATTCAGTAAAATTAATTGGGATTCCAACTGAGTTAAATGATGACAAAATATTGTTGTGATCAGCATCATTCCCTCCAACAATTAACATCTCTGTTTTATCTGTATTTAAAGACAAGTAGTTCTCATCCATCCACTCCTTTAATTCACTAACACAACTAATTAAAGACAACATCTGAGAAACTTCATTTGATTTAAATGAAAGGTATAACTGGGTGTCATCTGCATACAAGTGAAAATTAACATTGTTTCCTAATGTGAGATCCCAGTGGAAGCATGTAAAGTGAAAACAGTAAAGGTCCCAGTACTGAGCCCTGCGGGACACCATATTGAACTTCTGTGTATAATGATGGAGTACTGTCAGCACATTTCTGTACATATTGGAATCGATTTGATAAATAAGAACTAAACCAAGTGAGCACGGAGCCTGTAAGTCCAACATCATTTTCTAGCCTGTGCAGTAAAATAGAATGGTCAATGGTGTCAAATGCTGCACTTAAGTCCAACAACATAATTACAGTGGAGTTTCCTTCATCAGAGGATATCAGAATGTCATTTACAACCCATGTTAGTGCAGTTTCTGTACTATGACCAGTGCGAAAACCAGACTGGAATTTCTCAAATAAATTGTAATGCGTAAGGTGTGACTGAAGCTGACTGGCAACTACTTTTTCTAGTATTTTAGAGAGAAACTGTAAATTTGAAATAGGTCAATAATTATTTAGTATGTGTGGGTCTAGGTCTGACTTTTTAAGTAAAGGTTTAATGACTGACACTTTTAGTGCATCAGGTACGGTGCCATGCAGTAATGAACTATTGATAACGGTTAGAATAGGCGCTGCAAGAACATCCATTGCACTTTTTTCTAGTTTTGTTGGCACTGGATCTAGGGAACAAGTAGTGGGCTTCATTTTAGAAATTAAAGTTAAGACTTCCTGCTCAGTTACAGGATTAAAATTATTAAAGTGCTGAATGCAATGTGAGACAGGGTCTGCTAAGCTAGTATTTGGTTTGTACTGTGATTAAGAGATCTGGAATCTTATATTTTTAATTTTCTCATTGAAGAAGTTCATAAAGTCTGTACTGCTAATATCTGTTGGTATTTTGCACTGTTGATCTGAATTCCCATTTGTTAATTTAGCCACTGTTCTAAACTGTACCCGAGGATTTTTATTATTGCTATCTATTAATGTAGAATAGTATTCTGAGCGAGCTTTAAAGAGGGCTTTTTATATATTTTTTTAACACTCTCTGTCCATGCAATTTGAAAGACATGTAGCTTTGTTGTTCTCCATCTGCGCTGCAGTTTTCGACACTCTGATTTAAGAGTTTGAGTGTTTTCATTAAACCAGGGAGAGTTTATAAATAACCCCCTCAGAAATGAGGTACTGTATTAAGAAGCCCTTAAACCAGCAGCCATTTGTATTTGGAATCATGAAGTGTGTAAAGCTTGACTGGCCGGAATGTAGCATTACCAGAATAAAAAAATATTAACAGGATTCCCACAGGCATGGAAATCCTGGAAAAGTTTTGGAAAATTGTCAAATGACCTTTATTTTTTGGAAAAGTCATGGGTTTTTTAAATAAAGTTTTATGTCTTGTAAGTTTGTAAATTAGTAAAACCTTGAAAAGAGGAACGCATTTTTAAAGTTCTTGAGTTAATTGTGTAGTGAACCGTAATGCATATGCCAAAATGCCTGGTAAGTCTGTGTTCAATAATATCTGGTTAACAAATGAAAGATACAAGCTATGGCTCCATAATGGTGAAGACGTAAGAAGTGCAAAATATAAATTATGTGGTAAAATGTTTGACGTGAATAATTGGAGTGAAGCTGCGCTAGCAATTCATTCAAAAGGTTAAAAAAAAAAAATTGACAATGAGAAGGAAACAAGAAAAACGACTGGAATTGACACCTTGTTCAACTCCTCTTCATCTACCACAGCAGAAGGTAGCATTATTCCCTTATGCAGTGAAGCAGCCAGCCAAACAAAGAAATCCATATCTAACACTGATGTACTCTCTGCTAAAGAGCTGTGGGCACTAAAAGTAATCGAGTTGCACTATTCTTGCAAATCATGCACCGGTCTTGAACAGTTATTTAAAACAACTGTCACTTACAGCAAAATCCCAGCTAAATTTTCATGTAGTAAAACAAAATGTGAACATTTTACTACATTCAGTATTGCTCCTTATTTGAAATCATTGCTTGTCATAGAAGCAATGACAAGCTGGGTCCACCCTTTATTTTGATGAGACCTTTAATCACTGAGCTCAAATAAATGGATGTACATGTTAGGATTTGGAATGGTGAAGAAGTGCAAACTAGGTTCATAGGCACAGAGTTTATGGGGGAAGTGACTGCTCGTGACATTATAAAGAAATAAAAATTACACAACACCATGGCAGAGTTTGAACTAAAAAATATTGTCAAATTATCCATGGATGGGTCCAGCATTAACTGGAAAGTGACTCTTTTACAGTCTGAGCCTTTACTTGATATGAGCAAAACACTGGTCAACATTGGATCATGTGGATTTTACATTCTCCCCAATGCATTTCACAATGAATGAAGATTGAGCAGTTGGGAACGGGACCATAATATTTCCAGCATTTAATTGCTATTCAAAGACAGTCCAGTATTCAGAGAGAACTCTGATGAAATCATCGGTTGCAACACATTTATGCTGAAATTTTGTCAACACCGCTGGATAGAGAATGTGGCCAATATGTCTAAGAGCTTCAAATATCCTGAATAATATTGCTATTTGATAATCACCATAATAATATTTGAATTTTAATTCTAATACTGATTTTTAAGCCCTCCTGCTTGCTTCGCTCGCCAACACCCCCAGCTTGCACTATGTGCCAGCCACTTTGCATCTCTGCCGCTCATGTATGTGGATTTCACTTTCACCAAACAACAAATCTTTTAATTCTCACAGATACGCCTCTTCATTTTGAAGAAACAGTGCTTTTCCCTGATGGTAACACAAATTAGACGATCTACAAGTCTCCGACTTAAAGTTTAAATCCAAACAATATATTCAATCTCTTTTAGCTGTTCTGTTATTTCACCAAGTAATAATTTTCATTTGCTCTAATGCGATTTTTGCTGTCATTTTTTTGGACTTTCGAATTTTAGTACTTCCATTATCTCTAACCTGCTCTGCATGTGTAATGTGCCAACGTTTTTGAATTCTTTATGATGTTCTACTTTGCCATCTACTCTTTGTCTTTTATTTCTGGCCCCAGGCATGGTTAAATCTCTTGGGCCAAATTATTATAATAGAGAGATTTCTTTTTTTAGTTACTAGGCAGAAAATGTCAGTGAATGTATTTATTATGTGCACATGGTGTGATAAATCAGATATTTCAAGGAGATCATAATCTTTATAAGCCCTATGCTGAAATTGGATGAAATAAAGCAGAGATCATTGTGACTGATCACAAATAACACCTCTCAGTATTAATATACCACTTATGACATTCAGTTTTTCATGATATTATTTGTACAGAAAATAGTTTTTTTATGAAGAGAAGCATTTTATGAATGTTGGAAAGTCATAACAGTTGACCTACCTGTTTTGACTAACCATTGAGAAATGCTGCCAATTTTCTAGGAATGAACAAATTGTTGAGATTAAAGGGTAATGCCATGCAAAAGTATATTTGTAATAAAAGTTTAAACACTGTTCAAGTTGTTCTGCAAGTTGTAGTGCACAGCTAGAAACTAATAATGCAATCATTAATCCCTTAGTGGGGTCCGGTGTGCACAAGTTGAACTAGGGGAGGATTTGCAAAGCAGGGGCCTAAAGATATTATTAGATAACTAACACCTTTCCAAATCCCACAAACCTGTCACATCTGTATTATTACTCTAGCAGTTGTAATGGCAAATTTATTTACAAAAGTGCAAAAATTAAGTCATGGAAATTTGCTTAGAAGCTATGCAAAACTCATGGAATTTTTTTGAAATTTTTTAGGAATCCTGAATTAATGGTTTTGCAAGGTGGATTTGGAAAGTTTTCATTCTTGGGGCACATTGCTTTGGTTGGACAGCCAAAAGGATTAGTCACTCCGTTTGCAAGAACAGGACTGGAAAGGTGTTTAACCTGGCATTGATAGGCAGACGTTTTTGTTCATTTTTATTTCTTTATTACTGTGCTCCCCCAATTATTTATTTCTCACTTGTCTGTTTTGTGTTTATAAATTACTAAAATCATTGCTTTTGAAAATGAGCTAGTGTGTGTCTGTATTGTTTTAGGGATGTACTCTGTACCCAGATAATGATGTTGATAGCCAAATGTCATAAAAGTACAGTAAATCATTAAAACACCAACAATTGACAGTTTTGTTTGCTTTTATTACATGGGATGCTGCAGTGCTTGAAATGGTTGTGCAGACTTTTATTTTCTATTTTTGCCACATTTGCATCTTTATACTGTATATAGATTTAGCTTGCATTTGTGTATTTTGATTTTATTTGAAAAAGCATTTTATGTAATATTGCACTTTATATGAGATTGATTTAAAGATGTGAGCCAAGGCCATTTTGAAGAACCAACTTTTAAACAAATAAATTCAAAGGCAGTTTACAAGATTGTTTATGTGATTAAGAGCATGCTATTGTTTTATTTTTATATAATAAAGATAAGCAGGGACATAAAATAGCATGTCAAGTGGTAACATAATTCATTGGAGTTATTTTTGTGACACCATTTGAACAAGATGAAGAGGAGAAGCTACCACACCCTGCTGATATTTTTCCATTATAGTTGAACATCTGACAGCTTTGCTGTTTGATCTTCTGAAGAGCCAGCTGCGATCTTCAGAGAATGTGCAGTGACTAATTGTTACAGGGACTAGAGCATGAAAGGAGCCAACAGATGTGCAGCTAAACTGGGGCTTCAAACTCCAACCAATTTCTTAAAGAGAAGCCAATTCTTGCTGTAAATTAAACTCATTATTTAATTCCATGGCTTGTTGCTGCTCTCATTGTGCCACAGCAGACATTTTGAAAACTGTTGTTTTTCTGTTCTTTCTAAGAGCACCATCAAAATGTTTTGGTGACCTGAGAGATCAACCTTACCATCACCTCTCTTTAATTTCAGATATTATGTGATGGGCACAGGGGAGCTGGTCATGTGGCGGCTTGTTTTGTGTCTCATTATTGTTTGGCTGCTCATTAAGGAAAAAGAGACAACAAATGGGCCTGAATCAAGTTAATTAAAATTGAGGCAAAAGAAGTAAAATATCAAAAACTAGTCACAGATTAGGAAAAGGATTAGAATGAAAATCTACAGCCCCTGTGGCCCTCCAGGCCCAGAGTTTGACACCCCTGGACTGAACCGTGCTACTGCTGCTGTGCTGCCTTCTCATGCCATTAAGTTAAATCAACATTAAATGCCAAGTGAACTGCTGCTCTATACCAGAATTCTGGTGCCCTGTCCTTCAGTTGCTGGTATTCAAGTGTGTGTTGTTTAAATAAGGACTTGGCTGTTAGTGAAAAAAACTTTTTCATTGAGTGTGTGTCCACATACAAAATGTAGCTATTTTTGCTGTTGTGCTTCAGGAAGCAGTCTTTGAATCAATAAACACAAAAACAGAGATGCAAACTAAAGTAAACAGGAAATGCAAAAATACTGTACAAACAAAAGGACTGTCACATGGTTACTAAGGGCAAAGGTATCAGGATTTTGTTGGAAGTCATCAAGAGGAGACTGAATACATACAGAACATGGTGCAAGAGGTGTGGACCTTACCCAGCCATCATTCTGCATCCAGTGAAAACGACCAGGCCATAAACTCCCTATCTGCAAACACTTTACCAGTTAAATAACAATCAATATTATTACTATATTAATATTACTATATACAAAAACAGACCTGGAGGACCCAGCACTCTTCAACAGATTGCAAGATCCATCCCCTTCCTCTGCTGAAGCGGCATGGGTGAATGCTGTGTAGCTTGCTAATCTGATTTACGCTCTCCTTTGTGTTCAGCCCAGCAGCATAGCCAGTACCCCTGTACCCAACAACAAACAATTGTTAATATCGGGTATGGGAGAATGCTGCAATCTACACCTTTCAGCTCAGTTGGCCAGTTTCCAGTTGCTTCCTAACAGCTCAACTGCTTACAAACCTAACTCACCCCCTTAACTTGGCACATCAAGACAGTACTTTGTACCTGGCCACAAGTTGATATTCTTGCCTGCATGTTTCCATGTTTACAACAGTTGTGTTTGTAAGTCACCTTTAATGTTATTTAAAAATTAAATGCCACCACCCATATTTTGGTGCCCTACATGAGACTAAAGCCAGCCCTGAATGTATAAGAAAAATGCCCAATTCAAGTAATTATAGGATGACGTGCTCCTTTCCTTAAAATCTCTCTAAAGTGGGAGCTCACATACTATATATAGCTTTTGAACCACCAGCATAAACATTCATTTTAAAGAAAGCCTATTTTCATTTTTGATATGTCATGCCAATATTTGTTTGTATATTTTATAATAATGAAGATTAACATATTAAGTTGATACAATTACTCACCTCAATAATTAATTGCCTTTGACATCATTTTTATCATTATAATTGTCAGTATTTTTTTTTACTAGTAAGATATTGCAATACAAAATGTTTTGTAATAGAGGATCGGTCAGTAAAATCGAAACACTCATGAAATGTGACAAATATAGTTTGGTATTCATAATGATGATTTTTATACAGATGGGCATGGTTACGTTGTAATATTAGGTTGCTTTCAACAACCCTTTAGGATCATCCATGGTGTACCCATTCTTTGAAAATCAGGGACATGGGAGAGCATGGATTGTCCATAACAAAAATTGGTAAAGAACAGCACAAACCTCTTGGCAGTTTTTAACAGTTACAGAACTACAATAGCCAACTTTGTATGTAGTTAGCTGAAGCTAATTATTATGATTTCAACTCATTGTAGTACATGCTTGACCATTGCACAAACCATTTGAATTACTTTTTTTGTAGGTAAATTTTGAAATGCATTAATCTAGAGCTGTATTAGTGGCATTTGGTAATACACTCTAGGCTTCCGAAGCATCATAAATGCTACAGACTGTTCTCAAGTGGGAATAATGGCACCACCAAAGTCATTAGAGGCTGACCATCTAAAAGACAGATCATTTCATAGCATCAATGCACAGGTACGTTCTTTTAAATTATACTGATGTGCATGGCTTGTCATATTGTGCAATTCGACATTCTGTTGAGAACAAATTCCTTAAGGAGGAGTAACACTGGGGCATCGCACTACAGTAATGGCAGAAGCTGCAGCTTTCTTTTGGGTAGCTAAATACAGAATACATATTTCTAAGTGTTCTTGTATATAATTTGCACTTTCTTTCAAATGCAATTCACATTGCTACGGAGTATTTAAATTACAGTGAATCAGTTTCTATTTGACATTATGCTTTTGCCATTATAGAAAGACATGTGAATGCAGAGTGAGGCTACATGTCCTTTTTGCCTATTTATTTCATACCTTTGATTTCATGTAAACGTCATTTCTCCCTAATGTTTTGGTTTAATAAAGCCCACTACTTTGGTATATATATCTGGCCTTTTTGTTACAGGTTAGGAAGCAAAACAGATTTCTTAGCCACAAAACACTACCTATATCTTATACTAACATTTTAGATAAATTGCATTCACACAGCGACAGGAGTCTGCAGCTGCTCTTAACAAAATTGTCATGATCTGGACTTTATAATTTTTCAGCTTTGCCATGGCCTCTAAAAATAATGTATATATCATTTTTGGGATTTTAGAGGTCATCACATTTTCAAACATTATACATTGGCTCTCATTATCAAATAATAATAGCTAGGATTCTGATAAATATAAAGAATAATGCTCCCTTATGATTAAATCACTATTATGAGAATAAAGATAAAACTCGTGAAATTTAATATAGTGAAAGGGAATGAAATGCTAAACAGAAGGAATGTATTTTTCAGATTTTTTATATTTTTAACACAAGTACACTTACCAGTTATCACACTTAAACCCTAGCCTATGCCAAAACTATATATTGACTCTTATTATTAAATAACAATAATAACTAGCATTCTGGTAAGTATGAACAATAATGACCTCTTTCAATCAAATGCAGACAAAATAACTTTTTTAACCTTTCAATCACATTTGATTTAAATTTTTTGATCTTTCAGATCTTTCATGGAAAAAAATGGTGGTCAATCAGTGCGGCTTAAAAACTAAAGATTAATGCACTAGATGAAAAGGATGTTGCTTATCTCCAACTCACTTTGTTGCTTCGAGTATTGTAAGTTTATTTTCATAAAAACTATTAAGGAAACATTTTAAGTAAGAACAGTCAATGCTCAGAAATAGAAAAGAAAGTATTCAAAATGGACACAGAAAAAATAACATCAGTTTACATGTAGTACTCTGTTCAAGACAAGAATAGGAGAAAATCTTTCGACCCATTTGTTGAACACCCTTAATCCTTTTCTAGACTCAAAGGTGGTCTGGTGCTCATCTGGGAAGAATGGAAGGGACAAACCTTCCCTGGACAAGACTCTAGTCCATTGCAGGGCCTTAGAAGAAAATGCATTTCTTTAAACTGTTCCTATTAATATCAAAATTTTAAACATTTAAAGTTATTAATTTTTCTGGGTACGTCAAGACAATCCATTCTAGTCTTCTACAACATATTGCACAAACAGGCATCTTTGAGGCCACAAAAAAGTATCAAGCATGCTTTATTTACAAATAGACATGTCCTTCACCCACCAAAATGGCATTTATATACGCGTATATACATAGGCAAGAAAAAAAGTAAAATAAATGCATTGTGCTGCCCCCTTAAAAAAAAAAAAAAAAAAATCAGTAAAACCAATAAAATAAAAAATGATATTTACAGGTAATTTGAACCCTATCTAATAACTATCTTATTCGTCCTACTATCCTACATATTCATTTTTTGTTTATATTATTTCTGTTATTTTGCTATTTCTATTATTTCATTTTTCATGTATATGACAGCACAATCTGTATTCTCCTACACTGTGTTCCAAACCACCTCATTTTAATTAGGTGGAACCAACCATTTCAAATTGTACCCTTTCAAAGTCTCCACAAAGGCTTTTGCCCTTCAGCTTAGCTAGGTGCCACTGCCCTGTTTATATTAGATGGCATAGACTGTGAAAAAGTTTCTGTGTCATGAAATTGTGGAACATAGAGTGTGGAAGGGAAGGTCTGGCTGTTGTAGCGTTGAGATGCCATAGGATTAGGCATAGATACTGTAGGCATATTAAACTGTGTTGTTCCATCAAACTCATCTGCTCCTGGGAAAGCGGATCGTTTGCCTTTTTGCCTTCTATTACTGAACCATACCCTGACTACCTGCAAGAAAAGAGAACAAGCATGAACATTAAATCAAATTTATTTTTCACCAAAAAAATCACATATACAGTAGTTTACGATATGACTTATGTACTAGATATAAAAAATATCATTTTAAAATATCTATCCACTCCTTTCCCATATTCCTGTATTCACCTGATCATAACTGGATTTTTTGGGGAGCCAGAGCCTATTTGTGCAGAATTAAAAACACGTACACTACAGGATGGTTACAAAGACATCTATCCACAACTCTAAACCAATTTACTTAGCTGCATGCTTTAAATCACGAACAAAAGTTTAATATTGACTGTTTTAATAAAAAAGATAAGATGAGAAGCTCAGTCATCGGGGAGGGGCTCAGTGTAGAGATACTGCTCCTCCGTATCAAAAAGAGTCAGATGAGGTGGCTCGGGCTTCTGATCAGGATGCCTCCTAGACGCCTCCCTGGTGAGGTGTTCTGGGCATGTCTAACCGGGAGGAGGCCCTGGGTAAGACCCAGCACACACTGGAGGGACTATGTCTCTCGGTTGGCTGGGAACACCTCAGGATTCCCCCCGGAACAGCTAGAAGAAGTGGCTGAGGAGAGGGAAGTCTGGGCATCTCTGCTCAAGCTGCTGCCCCCGCGACCCGATCTCGGATAAGCAGAAGAGGATGGATGAATAAAATGTTTATTCATTAAACTTTGATCCATCTCCACTTCCCACTAAAATCCATCTTATGTCAAAACTCATTTGGCATTTCTTATAGCCCACTCTGCTTCTGGTTAATACATGTTGATACCATTTTTCCTTAAACATTATATCAGCACATCCAAAATGAGTAACCTTTTCTTTTGTTTACATTTTTAAGACTCAAATGTAACAATGCATCAACATGCAATGTTCCTTATAGGTGTACTGTATTATTATCCAGAAATTGCTAAAGTAGAAAACATTGCTTTGTCCTGTCACTTATGAGTAACAAAAAGATCAGCTAATGAATTAAATAAATTTGTAATAGCAATACATAAATAACTTGATATTATATAATAAAAATAATTGAAAACATTGAAATGTATTGACAATTGCATCATTTAAAGCACAGAACTTTAATGAGGTAACTTTTAAAATTTACATTTTGTACTTACTGAGAAGGACAAACTAAATGAGTTCACTGCCATGTTTTGGAGTGTTATTATGACAGATTTAATGACTATTAGCAGTGCTCAAATGCATTAAGACCAAGTAAATATTCACAAATATATAAGTAGTTGTTCAGTGATTTTGATTATTGCTCTTAGATTAGTGAAGCAGCAATTTTAAGTTATTTTAATTAATGAATAGGTAGGTATTCCAATGCCATCTGGTAGATATGCAGTAATCCTTCCAGCAAGTCCTGAGCTTGACCAGAGTCTCCGTCCAATTGGCTGTGCAAGGCATTCATCTCAAGGCAGACATACTTAAACACTTCCTCAAGATATCCCAAAAATGCTTCAGCTAGGAGCTCTACTCAAAATTGTCATGCAGAATAACATGGATTGTGACCTTGCTATGGATGAAAGACCAGTGAGTCTCAATCAATGCAAAAGTTCACTCACTGGATGGCTCTTAGTAAATCTAATCTAGAACAGACAGACCATAAACCTGCTGCTGGAGCAAGGTCTGAATGTAGTGCTCAGCCAAGTCTAATAACTGAGTGGCCCAGTTAGATGGATCAGACAATGACCAAACAAGGTCTGTGTTCGCTGATGTGTCCCCTCAACACCTGCTAGGAAAAGGGTGTTCATCTGAAGAAATACCATCTTGGGATAAGTACATATTGGACAGGCCTGAATATGCTTTTCTCCATGATAGTCATCAACTTAATACAAACATTTATGTGTTGCAGATACTGTATGTATGGTTTTTGATGTTCTGTCTCCTAGACGAATTTATATTGTATTAAACTGCATATTTCAGTAATAAAATCATAATATTTTAGAGAGAGAGAGAGAATTCATCAAGTCAATCTGCCAACCACTGAACAGTTTAAATTATTTATACACACAACTACTAAAAATTGGTGAATGAGATTTGAACATCTATATGTTAGTCAACTAATCGAAACTGATATACTAAAGGAGGCACTGAGGGAACAAGCAAATTTTAAACTGTAATATTTATACCTCAACATCTGACAGTGAATAAAGGAAGCAATCAAGTACATGTCCAAATACAGAGAGAAATACTGTACTGTGGAAATTATAAAACATTAAAAGTTCTTACATCCTTTTCCAGGCTGAGGTCTCCTGCTATGTGAGCAATTTCTTGTGCAGATGGCTTTGGACACTTTACAAAGTAAGACTCCAAAGTGCCCTTGACATTGTTCTCAATGCTAGTCCTCTTTCGCTTTCGTGCTTGAATTGCAGCTTGTTCTAGATTACAAAGCTGACATATAAAATTTAAAAGTTAAAACATAATCATGATATTTACATGTTTTCTTAAAATGAAAATAGGTGATTATTCAATATATGTTAATTGCTTCTCTAAACAAAACATATGGACAGCTCCTTAAAGGTAACTTCCCTTTTCCAGTTTTAAATTGTATTATTTACATTATACCATAAAAATAAAAAAACAGAAATATTGTATGAGTAAAACATAATACAATACCCAATATTTAAACCACAAATTATATTTCTTAACAAGAAACAGTTAACAAGAAACAGTAGCTTATCTGCTTAGAATTTGGCAATAATTTTTTGTAGGGCAAAGTTGGATACAGAGGTACAGTAATTAATGCTGCTGCCTCAAACCTTTGGCAGACTTGGGATGGATTCCATGTTAAGTTCCTGTTTTTATGAAATTAACACGTTCTCCTTTTGTCTTAATACTTTTTTTTTTCCTTGTGTCACTCGTTTATCTCAAGGATGTGCATATTAAGATCAGGTCAAGCTAAATTAATTTGGGGTGTGTAATAAGCCTGCCTCTTCTATATTAGTTTCTCACCCTGGCAAGCCTAAGAATGGAATCACCTTTCAAAGTGAAAGCAAGCGCAAAGCTATAAGATAAATCCCATAGAAACACCAGTATTAAGTGCAGACATATAAATGACCCCAACACAGATTAAAAATTGGGACTTAGGAGTTGTGAGATAATCATTTCAGCAATTAAATTGTTGAAAAATAATCACTAAAACATCACATGCTTTAACAGTTCCCTGTTTATATATATATATATATATATTTTTAAAATAAACTGCTTGTGTTAAATCTGAAGCAATAGAAATTTTCAGTTAGCACCAGCTGAAAATAAGGCAAGGTGCCTTTTGTTTAAGTTAAATACATGACATATAGCAATAAAATATACAGCATATTCAGGACTAAAATATAACGACACAATCCTTGATAACCTGAAGGACTAGCAGATAAAACTGTACTAGTCCTTTCTGTAAAACACTTTAAACAAGCGTCAAGATTAACTGAAATTTTATTTTAGGTAGCATCACATTTTTGGGGAGCTTAAAATGAACCAAACAGTCCTTCAATTAAATCAAGATGCATTAATAGAATTAGCTAAATATACATGAGTTGAAGATGCACAGAAACACAATGATCCTACGGTGAAAGGGAGGGAGGTTGGAGGAAATGGTTTAAATGCAAGTACGAATATAAGATGAATAGTTAGGAACTTACAAATCTTCTTATATAATGCGCTACCGAGGTTGTCTGTCAGTGCAGGATTTTAAATTACCTGTACCTTGCAAACCATTTGGCCTATTGAGCTGAAATTTGGTACACATGCTACATGATGTCTACTATCCGCTTTCAGTGTGATTATTGACATCCAAGATTATTCCTCTTTTTATTTTTATTTTATTGTAGAATCAACTCTCGGCAGAGACCAGCAGGGCAGCCATACGGCGCATGCGTACAGGTGCCATTCTCATCCCTACCTCCTTCACTGTCACTTCCCCTACCTCATCATATTTTAAATCATTCTTGAGGCAGATTGAAGACTTAAGTGCCAGCTTAAGTGAAAAATTAAGGAAAACGTACTAAGTAATTGCAACACAAAACACTGACTTAATCAGTTTTAATGCGAAAAGATGCTGATGAAAGAAGAGAAGAAGCAGGCTGCTAGGGTGGTGAAAAGAGCTGCTCAGGAAGCAACAAGTGGATCAACCTCTGAGCAAACGAATGTTAAAACATACAGAGAAAGAGTATGAAAACTATGAATGCTCAAGTCAAGTGTATTCACTGCACATTATTATTACTAGTTATTTAATAATAATTGTAGACAGAAAGTTCTGTTTAGATTAAAAATACTGAAATCATATAAAAGGCAGGAGCCAGTTCACATTTATTCTAGAGTATTTAAGAAGGTTGTTGCATACATACATAAACTCTGGACATACAGTACACATTTCAAAAATTACTACACACCAAGGAAATTCCTAAAGATTAGAAAGTAACACATGTTGTCCCTTGATATAAAAAAGTGATCAAACCATTCTAAGTAACTATAGGCTAACAGGGGAAAGCTTAACATTCATCATGGGTGTATTAAAGGAAGTAATTATTAAAGAGAAGACCAATCAGTACATATCAAGAGTAGGTGCATTCATGAAAATTGCCTTTCCCGAGGTTTCTTCCATTTTTCCCTACAAGGTTTTTATTGGGAGTTTTTCCTTGTCTTCTCAGAGAGTCAAGGCTGGGGGGCTGTCAAAAGGCAGGGCCTGTTAAAGCCCATTGCGGCACTTCCTGTGTGATTTTGGGCTATACAAAAATAAACTGTATTGTATTGTATTGTATGAACAGTCAGGGAGAACACTAATATGCTGGAATTGTACGAAGATTTAAAAAAAGCATAATCAGCGAGGCACAAATGGTATCATTTATCTTAGTTTTCGTGAGGCTCACAGTTATTATTATTTTACTTTTCAGAAAATTTTGGAATATAAAATAGTGGAATATATTTGATAAACATTTTATTACTGTATCTCTGAAACTTTGACAGAATAGGAAAGTCATAACCAGGGTAGATAATTTGAATGAACTATGATTACATGCAACTTTAAAATTTCTTGCTATTTAAGGTTCTTTTTAAATCTAAAGAGCCAGTAATTAATACAATTTCACCTCTTGTAAATTCTGGTTGCTATCAACCTCCCGTAGCCAACGATCCAACAGTGGCTTCAGTTTGCACATATTCTTGAAGCTCAGCTGGAGTGCTTCAAAGCGACAGATGGTTGTCTGACTGAACATTTTCCCTAAAATCAAAAGAAAGTAAAAAAGAAGAAAAAAAAAAAAATCAGAATTCTTGTCAAATGCACATTGAAGACCAATAATGTTAAACAAGCACTATATCTAATCATTTATGATCTCAGTAAAAACAATTTGAAGCTAAAAAAAATGCAATTTTAAATTACTTTGGTTAAAACTGAAAAATCTTTGTAAAACAAAGTCAATTGAATGAATTTTATGCTAATAAAGCATACTTTTAATTATAAGTCACATACTTTTAAAGACTATTACAAATACAGCACTCTTATCCACTGTCCACTTTCAAAAACACTTATTTAGTTCATTGTCTTAGAGATCTGGCATCTCTCTCAACTGTATTAAGTGTGAAACAAATCCTGGCCGGGGTACAAGCAGGACACACACTCAGAATTAACACATACCATAAAACACATGTCCTCGGGATATGGAAGGAAAAACAGATCCTATGGATAAATAAAATTAATGTATCTATTAATGATTTTAGATTTTGTACTAAAAATAAACAGTTTGTTTTAAGTTTGTGATTGTATCTTTTAATTCAGTTAAAAGTTAAATATCATGGGTACATACATTGAGGGAACTGCATGGGTTATAGCAAACAAGAACAGAAAAAAACTGCATAAGCTTGGTTCTTTGTCCTATTTTAAACTTTCATATTGAGTGAATTTTAGACTTTTCCTTCTATACTTCATTAAAGAGGTGGTCAACTTAAAATTGAATGTTTTTCATAAAGCATGGCGCTGATACTACACAAGATATACATGCTCAGGATATAAAATGCTTGAACTTGATATCCTGATCACTTGAGAAGTACTGTATTTCATTGAATTTTTGTGCCCACAATTTCTTAATAAATAGAATTTAAGAAGATAAATGTCTTACCATACAAAACACCCAAAGCTAGGCCCACATCAGCTTGTGTGAACCCCAAGGTTATCCTCTTGTGTTTTAATTCCTTTGCAAATTGCTCCAGATCATCAGCAGTAAGGGTTTCCTGTCAATAAAAAATACTTTATAAGAAAACAAATCTCACTACTGATAGGCATTTCATTTAAATCAAGTCCCTAACGGCCCCCTAGCCCTTTGCCCTCTTTGGCCTAACAGCCTTTTTCTGCTTTAGAAAAAAAGACCAAAAAATAAGCCAATGTTAATTTTTGCCACTTGATGATTCTATTTCAGTGTTTACTATGGCTATCCCATTATGACCTCACTGATCTCTACCAAGTACATGTGCTTGACTACTGTTCATTGTAAAAAGCAAAGCAGCGCAGGTCATTACATCAGTAAAGGTCATGTTAAACATTCTTGAATGACTGTGGTGAGAAGATACCAAAATATTTTCAGGATAACTGAACAATGAGAAGTCAAGCAAAATGACACCTTTTATTAGCTAACTAAAAAGATTGCAATATGCAAGCTTTCTAGATTTCATCTTGCCTGAAGAAGGGGCCTGAGCTGCCTTGAAAGCTTGCATATTGTAATCTGTTCAGTTAGGCAATAAATGGTGTTGTTTTGCTTGACTTCTCATTGTATACATGATGGCTAACACAGTACAACACACTACTACAGGATAACTGTACCAAAGAACACATCAAAGCTTTCATATTTGAGCACTTTGTGATTTAAAAAAAAAAAAGTCTTTTTTCATTTGTTATTCCAAGTATACAAACCAATAAAATCACCATGTTACTGTGTGAATAACTAGAGAGCTAAAGTTGGATGTTTGCTACTTGAACCTGATGTTGCCTAAGAAAGTATTGGGTTTGGGCTGATTTGCAAGTACAATGATGTTTTGTAATACATGAAAAGGAGTTTACAATTATTTTGTTTTTAAATGCATTTTTATGTAATTCCTGAATATTTGTCCCCTGACAATCACTTTTTAGAGAATAAAACTTTCATTTAATGTACTACTAAGTGAACTATTGTTCTTAATATGGAAAAGGATTACAATTGATATTGCATGTAATTGAGTGGTAATTCTTTTATTTGCTTTGTCCATCTATCCATCCATTATCCAACCTGCTATATCCTAACGCAGGGTCATGGGGGTCTGCTGGAGCCAATCTCAGCCAACACAGGGCGCAAGGCAGGAAACAAACCCCGGGCAGAGCGCCAGCCCACCGCAGGGCACACACACACACCCACACACTATAGGGGCAATTTAGAATCGCCAATGCACCTAACCGGCATGTCTTTAGAGTGAGAAAACCGGAGCACCCGGAGGAAGAAACCCACACAGACACGAGGAGAACATGCAAACTCCACGCAGGGAGGACCCGGGAAGTGAACCCGAGTCTCCCAACTGCAGGGCAGCAGCGCTACCGTTAAGTTAAAAAAAAAAAAGGAACCGGCCCGACGTCGTAAACTCTGGCTATACATTTTCAAATCTGGAACTGGATGCATTTGCCCTTATAATAACCATAATTAAACTTTGTAAATTTGACACTAAAAGCAATGCCAAAGTTATATTTATTTTGTTTATATACTCCCCAAACATGCCGACTCTTCCGCAAAGTGCAGGGTTTTTGCCCAGTGTGTCACCGAGGCGGAATAATAATGGTCGATACGAAATGGCAACGTTTAGACACTCCAAAAAGGTACGGACGAGTTTAAATAAATATGAGCACTACAAATTATTCAACAAAATATTTTAATTATTCTATATGACCGTGTTACGTTCATGTTACCGACGATATCTATACAGTCGAGGCAATTAACTGGTATATTTCGGTTGACTTGTTCATTTTCATTTCCGCTGTTAATCTTGAACCTGCACATTTGATTCCCTTATCTAATAATTTTTGCTTAAATCTTCAAATTTGCACGTTGATAATTACATCCATAAGTGCTGCAAACCTTGATTATCGCTTTATAAAACTTACCTCATCGCCACTGTCACTCGATATCCCTTTTCCATCTTCATTCTCCAGGCTTCCATTTGCTTTTGGGCTCCCTTTGCTGGTATCGCTGGGGCTGCATGGCACAAGATTTAGCTCTCCAGTTCCCCTCAAAGTCCTTGTGGAAACGGGGCTACTGTTTGATACCAGACCTGTAGGGCCACTTGGGATTTGAGAAAGCAGGCAAGAAGTCCAAGGGTGATAGAGAGAATTCTCTTTTTCTGTTTTCACCACTTCCCCTCCTTTCAAAGAATCACAGGCTTCTACTCCAGGATTGTGATGTAGCATCATTTCACCATGAGGCCAAGCTTCAGTCCCTGGGAAAGTATACCAGGCCCTGGGAAAACCAGATGAATTTGGAAGATCCTCATGAATTGCTTGTCCATACTCAGTACCTTTATAAGAAAATCCTGGAGTAGGCGTAAAACCATCTGAAAAAAACTGGGGTCCATTTTCTTGAATTAAATGTAGCCCATCTACAGAATGATGGAAAGCTCTCCCGATGTCCTGTCCGACAAGGCGTCCTGTCATGTTCTTTAGGAGGTATGCTTCTATTTTTATAGAGTCAATAAAATTTGCTTAAGAGACAAATGCTAAACCATGCAAGCTCCTTACAAAGTTAGCAATTAAAAGCTTACCTCTTGACTCACTGATTAGGTCCTAAATGACCATATGTAAATATCCTCTGGCTGATTGGCTGCATGAAGAAGGTTCCCTAAATAGCCTCCCCTATCAGAGTTGCCTGAAGTCAGGTCTTTACTATCTCAACATCAAAGCCAAGATCAATCACATTCAACTGGAGCATGCTGGGAAGAGGTTAACAGTCTTTCTTTACCAATGGAGCTCATTCACAAATTTTCCTAATCTCAGCCTATAGTGGCAGTCATAAATATTTATGTAGACAACCAAATTAGTTTTCTAGTAAGTTAAAGAAAAAAATGTAATTATTTCTACCAAGTTTGGCCACATAAGAAAACTAAACCCATGTGATGGATTATTTTAGAAGGCACCATTGTAAATTTTGCTCATTTTTGTATCTTTATGCTGTCTATTATTATTAATTTGCCTTAAAGTATCCCAGAAGACACTGTCCTCCAGTAGTTAGACTTTGTTTTAAAGGCACTGTCTGCATCCTGCAGGTCAATGACTTAATCAGAGTGTAGTTTCCTGCAGATGTTTTACACTTCACCTGGAACAATGGATTCCAACAGCATATCTCAGTTGGCCTACAGATAGACGTTAGCAGCTCATTGGATCATTGTGCCCTTGTAAATTGTTCATCCATTGCGTCGGAACTAGGTGGAATGTGTCTTTTTCAGCCAACACTCTATTCTAAAGTCTTTGCTTTCTTACATAGAATAAAATTAGATTTTTACTAGAGGACTTGCATGGTGCAAGTGTCAGTTCATGTATAATTTCCATGTACAAATTAATAAATAATTTCCATGTGCAAATTTCAGGCAAAAATCATAACCCCTGTAAGATGATTACATTTTAAATATTTTTAAAACAATAATAAAAATAATTTTCACATATTAGACAACTATTACACATATTCTTTGCATTTATTGCAAATGTATATACAGCATCTATGTGTGTGTTTGTAGGTGTACTTTAAATTCTTTAACTGATTTTATGGCAATTAACTTCTTCTTTTTTTTGTGAATGTGAATTATTACAATTTGACAGTGTGTACTGTTACAAACGTTAAAATATGTTAAAATTAAAATTTGCATTTACAGATTTGATTGCATTTTATTTATACAATTATAGAGCAAGAATCATTAGTGGTGAAAAATAAAAATGTGTGTATGTCTCTCACCACGACAAATGGTAATAAAAATGACATAAAATGTTCACTTCAGCACTAGTTTTACCTAGCAGTCTTGTTCAGTATGTAAAGCTTAATGAACTTTTTTTTTTTTACAAAGTATACAGTTGTTTTTAATTTAGTGTTTTATTAGAAGATGTTTTGTAAAATAATTGAAAAAAGGCAAAAAAAAAAAAAAAATCCAGTAAACGTATCTTATTAGCTTTCCAAAGCCAAAGTAAATCCTGAGATTGATACGCCCATAAAATGCTCACAATAATCTAAGTGGTCCTTCCAACTTATTGAAAAGAAATGAGTCTCAAAGAACAATGAATCAATTTATTTTAGCTGGTCATAAATCAAGGGTCTGCAAAGATTTAGATTTAAATGACAATAATTAATGTTGGCCTTATGTTACTTTGGTAATTGAAAATATTTTCTCTTCATGGTAAATAGGGACTTCTAATTATAAGCAGCTAGAATAAATGGAATACATTTTATTCATAACATTATGAAAAATACTGTGAAGCAAAAGATAAGTGAACTCTATCATTTGTTTCTAAAATAATAGTTCTGCAAAAGTTATGTATTTAATTAAATCAATATTCATAATGCATTCTACATAGTGCTTAAAGTGCAGTTAAATAAAATAAATGTAAATTAAACAGAACATTATGACAAAGTGGTGAAAGCGTTGAAATTGCATAGGAAGTAATTGCATAGCATAACTTCAGCAAATTATGCATGGATCCAGAAATCCTCTTCAAATCAAAGTATCAGACTCCTAACAAATGTAACAAGACCAGGATCTAATTCCATGGCTCATCTCATTAATTTCAATAATGTGGGATATTCAAATTAAAAGATTTTAAGGAAATTAGTTTTGATGAAGTTATTATATGATTACTGTGGGTGACATACTATCCTAGTGTAAAGGATTTTTTTGTTTTATGCCCCCTGCTCCATGGTGGAATGTTTGCCTTTGGTATGAGAAGGTGATGGAACATTCTGGAAATTTGTGTTGACTGATATAACTGTATTCTACCATTATTTTCAGCCTACTAACAAATATTACAGTACATGCATTTTTTAATTCCCAACAGAAATGCCATTTTGAATCTTAATTTCTTTACATTTTTTCAGATACTTTTTTAAACAGATAAGAAAATGACATTTATTTTCAAAAAATATGTAGAGAGACATTATCTTTTAAAAATATAACTCAGTGATTACAGGTGATCAGAGGAATTGCTTTACTAAATGTTTTAAATTGTAAATAATAATGATCAAAATGCACCGGCATCAAGGGTAAAGATCTGAAGCAGCATCATGTTTTGAGGTTTGTAAGCCTTTATCTAATGGTTGATAACCCAACTGGGTAAATTCTAGGTATTTGTTCATTCTGTTTGCACCATTTCCCTGCTGCTTGTGGCAGTATTAAAGAAATGTATAAGATTAATCTTATAAACACTTTCTCTTTAAAAGAAAGCGAATGTATCACAACAAAGAAAAAATCTTGGAAACTGACATCAAAGATCAGGAGGAGGAAAACGAATTAAGGTTCTCTTTAAAAGCAAAGCCTTCCACACTGCTGTTTAGCATTTTTCAAACCCCCACTTAGCACAGACCATGGGCATGTTAATAAGCCTCCACCTCTATGTCCAGTTAGATCTTAGACAATGGAAGCTAAAGCTGATCTATACATTCCCACATTTTGAGGCTCCATTGTGTGTCTGCAAAGTTCAAAGGCATTGGCCACCTGAAAAAGCTGAGACTGTTCACCATCAATGCTGCAGAGCTTTCGACATACTACCCCCAACACACACACTCTGAAATGCACTTACGTGCAGACTCAGCAGACAATGTCCCCCTGCCATTAAGCTCTGCCTCAAAGCCACCATCAGCCTTATGTGGCTCAATGGCTCACCCGGAGAGAGCTTCCTGATGGGTGATTTTCACCTTTTCCTGGACAATAGACTTCAGCAACACCTCTCTCCTGGCCCAGAGAAAAAACATTATCAGCTCGTCATTCTTTTGTCTACACTGTAAGTGGCCCTGTGAATAGGGTGATTTTCAGTCTGATGAACAAGGCAGGAATGTTTTTAAAGGACAAAACCAGATAGTGAACAACAGGTCAGCATGTATAAGGACTGACATTCTGTAAAGAAAAGGAAGCTACAAGGAAAAAAACCAGAAAGACTGATTCTTACTTTTTAAGACCTTTCAAAAAAGTTTTCAACCTTTCTTGATTTGTTATTTTTAAATACCACATTAAACTGTGCATGGTGTGTGATTTAAAAAAGAATTACTACTAACAACCTAATTTTGAAGTTTAGTTTTTTTAAATTACAGCTGTGCAGTTGTTTGAAATTCTTTTCATCAGAAACACAGTGAATTAAAATGAAGTTTTCATTTCAAATGCAATATACCAACTGTTTGAATAGACACAATTTTATTGCCAGACATTCACTCACAAAGCACCAATTTAAAGTCACCAATTAACTTTGACCTGCTTATCTTTAAGATGTAAGAGAATATACAGTACATACATTTAGAGAAAATCCAGGCAAATACAGAGAGATAGCGTTCCATTTACATTTGGACAGTAAGATCCTAGAGTTATTAGGGTAACCTCTGCGCCACTATGATACCCTTATTCACAAAAATGAATGCTGAATTTAAAAAAAATCTAATTGACTTATGTGAGTAGCATAATAGATAAAAATGTTGAATGTTTTTGAATTGTAGTGATTTAATCACACTTTGTATTGCATTTTTGCACTTTTTTCTCCAGAGAAACATGCAATGAAATTAGAACATTAGAACAATCTAGACAAGAGCAAGCCATTCAGTCCAACAAAGCTTAACAAAGTTCTATCCACATAAGTTCTCCAGAATAACATCAAGTTGAATTTTGAAGGTCTCTAAAGTTCTACTGTCTACCACACTACTTGGTAACGTATTCCAAGTGTCTATGGCTGCCAGTGTAAAGAAAAACATCCTAATGTTTGTGCAATATTTACCTATAACAAGTTTCCAACTATGTCCCCGTATTCTTTCTGAACTCATTTAAAAGTAACAGTCTCAATCCACTGTACTAATTCCCTTCATAGTTTTAAACACTTCAATAATGTCTCCTCTTAAACTACTTTTGCCAAAACTGATAATGCTCAGGTCTTTTAATCTGTCCTCAAAACAAATCCTCTGTAGCCCTGGCATCAGCCTTATCTCTCTCCTCTGGAGTTTTTTTAGCAATTCTATGTCCTTTTTGTAGCCTGGAGACCAAAACTGCACACAGTACTCAAGATGAGGCCTCACCAGTGCATTATAAAGCTTGTGCATAGCTTCCTTGGACTTGTACTCCACACACTGTGCTATATAACCTAACATTCTGTTAAACTTCTTAATAGCTTCTGAACACTGTCTGGAGGTTTGTAGTGATGAGACCACTATGACTCCTAAATACCTTTCATTAGGTGTACTTTCAATTTTCAGACCTCCCATCGTGTATTCAGACCTAACATTTTTACTTCCTATGTGTAATACGGGGAGATTCACTCGAAAGAGGCCCTGAATATTCTGTAATAACTCTCGCTAGGACAAAGCAGTCTAAATGAAACAATGTGCAATGTGCTCCACAGCATATGGAGCTTCGAACAAGCCAGGATGCCTTTGTTGGACATCGGTCGCAACGTTTAACCTACGTTGGCAACTTCTGGGTTCATACTGCCTGTACCCCTTCACTCAATCACTTGACTTTTTATCTGGATGGTGATGTACAATATTGAGCAGCGCGTCTTCATGGTGCAAACCTGTTGGGTCATCAATTTGTTTAAGCGATGTCAGAATCAACTGGATGACCGTGAGTTAATGGAAGGTTACTTTCAGCAAGATGGAGCAATGTGTCACACATCAGCAAGGAGCATGGCAGAAGCTGAGTCCTTCTTCGGCAACAGGGTAATTTCAAAAGGGCTTTGGCCACCATAGTCGCTGGATCTGACACCACCAGACTTCATTCTTTGGGGTATGCTCAAAAGAAAAGTCTATCAGAGCAAGCCTCGCACTGTGGAAGATTTGAAGGAAAACATCCAATGTGAAATTGCTGTTATTTCCCACAAGACACTTGGCGATACATTCGGGTACATGGAGCGCCGTGTCAAAATGTGTCTGTCAGAAAACGGAAACCGCTTCCAGCATCGCATGTAATGCAATTGATTACACATACGTCAAGGTATACAGCATATTTTTTTGGTTCGGATTGTTTCATCGTAACAGGATTTATAACAGAATATCCGAGGCCTCTTTCGAGTGAATCTCCCTTTACTTTACATTTACTTGCATTGAATTTCATCTGCCACAAATCTTTGAAGCCTGTTTGCTGTCCAAGTCCCTCTGTAATGATTCAATTGATTCCAGATTACCTGCCAATCTAACTATCTTGGTATCATCTCTAAACATAACCAGCTTGTTACTTATATTCATATCCAAGTGATTTATATATATTAAAATACCAGCAGGCTGGGATTGGCTAAAGCAGACCCCCGTGACCGTGTGTTAGGATATAGCGGGTTGGAAGATGACTGACTGAAAATACCAGCAGCCCTAACACTTACCCCTGTGGGATACCACTTTTAACTTCACCCAATTCTGATAAGGTTCCTCACAAAATAACCCTCTGTTTCTTGCATTTGACCTTATTTTGCACCCATCTACCAACTATACCCTGAACTCCCTCTTCCTTTAGTTTGTAGTACCTTATCAAATACTTTCTGAAAGTCCAGATAAATAATATCATATGCACCATTTTGATCATATCCTTCTGTTGCTTCCTCATAGAATTCCAACATATTAATAAAACATGACCTTCACTCATCTAAACCAATGCTGACTGTTCAGCAAAGTTCCCATACTTGTCAGTTGTTGCTCAGTGTTATCCTTAATAATTCCTTACATTACTTTTCCGGTCATGCATGTTAAGCTCACTGTCCTATAATTATTTGGATAAGCCTGATCACCCTTTAAATATAATGAGAAGATATGTACAATTTTCCAGTCTTTTGGAATTTCTCTAGTGTGCAGTGACGTCCTAAAAACATGTGTTTAGTGTTTATATGTGTACTTATTAACGTCCTTAAGCAAAAGAAAGTAAACATTATCTGGTCCTGATTATATGTTTGATTTCAGCATATTTAATCTGAGCAATACTTCTCCCTCCACAATTTCTAAATCTCTCAGTACCTCCTTATTAGTCCCTGTTACTGCTGGGAGATTATCCTCTTCCTCACATGTGAAGACCTCAGAAAAATGTAAGTTTAGAGTAGCTGCTGTTTCACTGTCTGTATATTTTAATTCCCCTTTACTATTTCTGATACATTTCACCTCTTCCATGACTGTTCTTTAGTTACTAAAACACTGAAAACATTCTACACCCTCAATTTTATCCTGGTTATTACAAAATACTAAATTAATTAGCTTTATAGGCAGTAGCTTTGAAAACAGAAATAACTAATGAGCAGACTTGTGCTGGGGTTATGAATAAGCAAGATTTGACTTTTTCCTGAATTATGGAGAGCAATTCAGAATTCTTACTCATAGTGGAGGAACTTTACAGTGAAAAACTAGAAAGGAAACTCACTTTCACTTATTATGCCTCGACTTACAGTGATTGCCAAGTAGCCAACAATCATAAATACCAGGTCACTGGTAGGGACATGCAGATTTTGAGTCATCTAGGAGTATGCTAGTTCTGGTTCTCTGGCAGCTATTTAGGGTAGCACTGCCATTATGTTGGCAACTATACAGAGCTAATGAAGAAGTGAAATACCAGATTACGTATAAATAACTTAAAAAGCCACAACAATATGATGACAAAATATAGAAATTAATAAGAAGTCAGGTACTCAAGTCATGTAGGAGATAGGCTGAGGATGTGGGATAGATCCTCCTTGAAATATAGCAGAGTAGGAAAAACTTTCATGTTCTAACAGAGTGTGAGATTCTTATTGAGGATGCCTTGAATGATGGTGGGGATGTGGAATAATTCTGTGTGTGACAGGATGATCTGGATTGGATAGTCAGAGACATCAACCAGACAATGGAAGATATTGAAGCATAGCTATGTATCTGGAAGAGAAAGAGAGTTGATTGTTGTCAGTAGAATCATAAGAGAAGCAGTGAGTGAAACTGTAACACTATTGAGTACTGATTGGCACTGCTAGCTTACAGACCCACAGTCCTGGGTTATAATACTATGAAATCTTCATAGTCTCCTGTGGTTTTGCATGAGGTTTTTTTTGGTACTCTGGCTTCCTCTCAAATTGAAAAAATGTTATCAATTGTTTGTTCTTAATTCTAAATTAACAGTCAGAGTGTGAATGTACTATGCTATAGACTATTTTTCCTTCCATATTTGTCTCTGCCTTGTGCCTCATAAAGCCGAAATAGGCTTTAGCTCATTGCAATTTTGAAATGTGATAAGTGGGATTAGAAAGTGAATGAATTATTGTGTGGGGCTAAGGAACATTATACTTTTCTGACTTATTTTGCTATTGTCCATATTGGCATAAATATCGACTTTTTAAAAAATCTCAGTTATTTCTACTAGATATATAATTTGCTGTATTCTGTTTTTTATTTTATGGAAATTATAAAGTTAAGAGAATAGGCACAACTTGTTTATAATCACAACCACACCCATATGGATACTTCACTTTCACAGGATACTTTTGATGCAAGACAATACAGATAATTTTACTTTCTCATAAACCTAAATCACAGTAATGCTGGATTAGCTGCAGTAATATGCAAGTCTCATATCTCATGCTGCCTTTGCTTTTGTCATACAAACTTGCTTGACTGTTTTTTTCTTGTCTTTTAGAAGAGGAAGTCTGATTAAAAAAAAAACTCTATGGGTTTTACTGAATCTCACAGAATGAGACCAGAGACATTTCATTTCAGAGTTTTGGAAAAAACAGCATTTTTTATCATGATCCTGGCATAAAGTATGGTTAGTGACAGATAGTGACAGGATACTATACAAATATATGTATGGATATAAATTTTAGTAGTTTGCTTTGACTAATCCCAGTTAGGAATTTAGAAAATATCAGTTTGTTATATTAGGCAAGATGCTGTATATTAGTGAAATCTTATTAACAGACGATTTACATCTGAACAGAGGGTAGCATAAACAATATATATTGATGAACTAAACCTATAATGGGGATCTATTATAACTTTACAATATGTTAAGTAAAAGTATTACACACTATATGAGGGTGACACAGAAAAACAGGAACTTTTGAAAAACCCAATAAAAATAGAAGAATTACAACAAAAAAATGAAATGAAAGTGTTTGTAGGTTTAGGGTGCATATACACTACATACACACACACCTTCATACAGTATATGAAAGAAGGCACAAATAAGCAAAGGAGACAGGCTAAGGATAGGCCTCTGGGAAAAGAAACTGTTTAGGTGTCTACTGTATTAATTTTAATTGACGTAAAGAATTTACCAGAGGTCTTTTTTTGGAACAAGTTATGAACTGGGTGAGATGGGTCAGTGGTGATCCGTTTGACATGGTTTTTAACACTAGATGCATACAGGTTTGCAACAAATGGAAGAGCACAGCCAATTATTTTCTCAGCAGACCTCACAACAGACTGTAATTTATTATTGAAGTAGGCTGAACCAAACCAGACAACATTGGAGAATATGATCACACTTTCAATTATGGCTTTGTAAAATTGTACTAGGATTGGCTGACAAATATTTAATTACTTTAGTTGGTATAAAAAGTACACCTGTTGCTGAGACTTCTGAGTGATGGAAGGAGTGTCCTAGCTGAGAGTATCTATGATTTAAAACACGGGTATTGAACTCCGGTCCTTGAGGGCTGCAGTGGCATATATCTTCCCATTATATTTAAAGTGTGATCAGGCTTATCCAAATAATTATAAGACACTGAGCTTAACATGCATGACCGGAAAAGTAATGCAAGGAATTATTAAGGATAAGACTATTGCAAAGGCAGTATATATAGGCGTCGACTAACACCAGAGGCACGTGAAAAGGATAACAAAAATTTTATTTTCTTCAGCCGTGGGACACGTCTTCCTCATGTCCCACAGGCCCTACACAGTCCCCAAAACACACACAAAAAAGAAAAATGCCCACAAAAATCACTCTCCTCTTCCTCCACTCCTCCCAGGCAGCTTTGTCCTTGTCGCCATTGTCGTTGTCGTTGTTGTCATCGTCGTCCCAACTCTGGCGCCTAGAGTAGTGGCTGCAGGCTCCCCTTATAGCACCCCCAGAAGTGCTCCAGGTGCTCGTTGACCTACTTCAGGCTGCACTTCCGGGTGTGGCTGCAGTCCAGCCCACATGGGCTCGTTAAGCCATGCAGCTCCCCCTGGTGGTGGCCACAGAGCCCAACAGGACTGAGCTCCAGTGTTCCAGGATTGTGGCCTCGATGCAACCCAGGGGCGCTGCCACCAAGCGTTCCGGGGGACATAGTGTGCAGCCCATGGCTGTTCCCCCAGATTCAGTGCCAAAGGGGCATCCCAGCTGTCCATCACACCCTCTAGGCTCAGAGTTCAACACCCCTGATTTAGAAGGACTCCACCATACTGACTGTAGAATCATTAATTTCTAGAGGAAGACATTGTAACTGCTGCTTGAGAAAGTCAATTACCATTTCCAGTGTCTTGGTTGTACTCAGTACCGGGTTATTTGTAATGTACTAAGACAAAAGATGAGTCACCTCTTTTCTGTATGCTGTTTCATTTCCATTAGTAATTAGTCCAATGGTGGTGTCATCAGTGAATTTAATGATTTTTACTGAAAGATTCACAGCAGAGAGTGAAGAACTTTTCTCACTGCTGTTGGTGTTCTACCATCCTAACCAAATCTACCATTAGGATGACTTGAGTGCACATTGTGGTGCTCTGCTTGCAAATGGGTCTTCACATATGTGAGAAAAAAACATTGCCTCATTAAGGAAAGGTCTAAGTTTTTACTGCCAGTGTAGGCACTCACAGCATTATTCTGTCCAATGCACACCCCTTCTCACTGCATTCCTCTTGATTATAAACCTAAATAAAAAGATTTTAAAAGAAATAATCCTAGTTGATTGATATCAGTGTGGCATAATTGGAGCAGATGTCTAATTGGTCACTTTTATGAGATGATGCATGTGTTAACACGCTGCAAGATAAGAGATATGCCACATGGACATGTGAAGTCCACAGTCATTCAAAACAAGGATCCAGTGGTGTAATGAAAAGTAAACAAAAAAGAAGATAGAAGCAATAGATGCTGGTTTGCTGAAAACTGTACCTAACATTTTCAAAAAATAAACCAATTTGATGACTGGAAAAAAAAAAAAACCTTTCAATAAGCAAAACATACTGTGAGGGACTTTACAAGTAGTCAGAACAGGGTTAATATCACCACTTCTAGCAGCTAGCAGCAATTCTGTAGTTCCATAATAACAACAAAGAAGTGAGCAACACAGTGCTAGACAATGATTCTACTGTAGGAGAACCGATCGAAGGACCCTCTTAGTGGTCTTTTATTTTATTTGGTGCAAATATGTAACCATAAAATGCTATGTTACTGCATAGTGAGTAAGTCCTTTTAAAAAATATTAGCTTGATGTCCATTAGTTATGCTATCACGTTTGTGAACATCTGGATCCTCAGCAGTTTTCCTATTAGAAACACATAGATGTGGAGAATGCTCTAATCTATATGCCTCACAGATCCTACTACCAGTTGGACAAAGCTGTCATCACAGTTGGAATAATATAAGTTAACGGCTTTGTATCTTGATGCCCCCACAATCTCCTGGATCATGGACTACCTGACCAACAGATAGTCGTTTGTGACGCTGAGGGACTGTGTGTCAGAAATGGTGGTGTGTAATGCTGGAGCACCTCAAGTAAATGTCCTGTCTCCCTTCCTGTTCAACCTGTACGCAACAAACTTCCAGCACAAGACCAGTGCTTGCCATCTACAGAAATTTTCATATTATTCCTCCATCATAGGCTGTATTAATAATAGAGATGATTCAGAGCACAGGATGGTTGTGAAGGACTTTGTCTTAAGGTGCAGGGACAGCAACCTGCAACTCAACATCAGCAAGCCAAAGGAGCTGGTGATGGACTTCTGGCACACCAAAAAGCCTCTGAGACCAGTCACCATTCAAATGGAGCACAAGGAAGTACTGCAGAGCTACAATACCTGAGGGTTCACATGAGCAACAAACTGAACTGGTCTGACAACACAGTGGCTCTGCACAAGAAGGGCCAGAACAGACCTAAGGAGACACAGGTCTTTTGATGTGTGCAGCAAGCTGATGGAAATTTTTTGTTATTTCATAGTAGCCAGTGTTGTGTTCTATGATTCTGGCTCCTGGGGAGGAAACTTGAGCTTAAAAGAAGCACAATGCCTGAACAAACTTATTAGACATCATAGGGCTAATCCTGGACACACTGGAAGCTGCTGTAGAAAAGGGATGTTACCAAAATTGGATGACATCATGAATAATCCCCACCCTTCGCACCAGGAGGTGATCTTACAGAGCATTTGTAGCTACAGGCTTATTCCACCATGGTGTGCTGAGAAGTGGCTCAGGGGATCATTTCTGCATGCTGCTATCAGGCAATTCAAGCAATTCAATGCTTCTTCCTAATATCATACTCTGTACGTTAATTTTGAAAATTATGCACAATATTTATTTATTTGTTGAGTGATTGACTGTATAACTTGTCCTGTCAGTCTGTTCAAATTTGTTATATTTATTTATATGTTGTAGCAGTGTTTTCACCATTACAGATCAACAGTTTATACTTGAATGTACCACTGTGTGTTGTAAGGCTGTAAAACACTGAATGTAAAATTTAGTGCTGCTGCTTGGTGTATCAGTTAGAAATTGTTTTAAACAGTTAAGATCTGATAGACAACTGCCATTTATATGTGGCTGCAGTGTTTTCACCTTAATGCAACTGTAGGAACTTTGAGTTATGCAGTACTTCAATGTAGCACAAGGCTTTTCAATGCTGAAAACACTTCATTTGGAATATAGTGCTGCAGCTTGTGTATTACTCAGAAAAAGATCTAAACAGTAAAGTTCTTTTAAGAAACTATGATTTTTATATTGCAGCAGTGTTCTCACCGTAATGGATTAACAAAGCATTCAGTTATACTTGAATGTTCCATTGTGCATTACAAGGCTATAAAACACTGAATGTGATATTCAGTGCTGTCGCTTGTTATAAATTGTTCTAAACAGTAAAGTTTTGTTAAGAAACTATAATTTATATGTTGCAGCAGTGTGTTTACTTTAATGCAACTGTAGGAACTTTGAGTTATGCAGTACGTCAATGCAGCATAAGGCGTTTCAATGCTGAAAACACTACAGTTGAAACGTATTGCTGCAGCTTGTGTATCACTCAGGAAAATTAACTAAACAGTAAGGTTCTGTTAGGCAACAGCATTAATTTTCCTTATAGGATGTTATCAAGTACCGACTGTCATTCATGACAAAAGAAATACTCTACAACGTGGAAATGTGGATGATGCAGTTTTACATTGTCGCATGAGAATATTGAGCTTCTGTCAGTTTGCTGCTGAAAATTTCCCCAACAGGATATCAAGTATATCACCCTACACATTCATGCAAATGGAAAGACTTTCCAAAGTCTGATGCCTTAGAACACTTTGAGCAGCCAGATTAAAAATAAATAAAAAAACAAAGTCATGGTCTTGGCCAACCAATGTATTTTCTCAGAGTGATTATGAACAGATGACAGTGGAGAATATTTAGTGATATTAACTGAGCTATCAAAACATCCCCATTTCATTATATTACACGATTGATTGTGATTCCAAGTAGGGACAGGAGGAGGGTATGTGTCAAGTTGGCCAAAGTCTCCAGGAATGTAAATATGTATTTTTTGTCTTTCTCTTTTTCTATGTTGTCAACTGGCCATATTTCACTAATTACAGTTTTTTATAATCACTTTACTGACATCAGAAACATCAGTCTCACAAGTCTTGAACCATTTCACAAAACAGTTAATGCATTTCTCAGAACAGCAGCACACATATGCAATAGACCCTAAAACACTCAAAATATTTACTACATACATCAAAATGCAAAAAGCTAATCGATCATTTCAACATCCTCACTAAATGGTTTGATCCCTTTACCATTTACTAGCATACAACAATACTCTCTTTTACTCATCAAAACAATAATTGTGGTATTTGGAACAAAGATGGAAGCAAAAAAATATATATTATGACACCTGAGAAAATATTTACTGTGTATACTTATACTCACTGCTCAAAAAATTAAGGGAACACTTAAATCACACATCGGCTTTTGATGAATATTCAAGTTGAATTTTTTTACTCAGTAATTCAGTGTAATTCATTCAGAACAAAATAATGTAACAACAGTCAATGAAAACCAAAATATCCAACACAGACACACACCGGAGGCACGTATAAAAGCAAAGAAACTTTTATCTTTCTTCACCTGTGTGGCATGTCTTCTCAGTTTCCCACAGGCACAACAAAGTCCCAAAGCAGACCAGCAAAGCACCAACACTCTTCTCCTTTAACCACCACTCCTTTCTGTCAAGCTATGTCCTCCTACTCCCGACTCTGTCCACTGAGTGGTGGCTGCTGGCCCTTTTATAGTCCACCTGGAAGTACTCGAGGTGGTTGACTGGCGAGTTCTGGCTGCACTTCTGAGTGTGGAGAATATACTGCCCATATGGGCTCAGGAGTCCCACCTGCAGCACCCTGGCGGTGCCTGCAGGACCCAACAGGGCTGCACCCAACTCCAATTCCCATGGAGCCCTGCGGGACACCGAGGCACTGCTCCAACCCAGGGGGGCCTGCCATCTAGCATCCAGGAAGAGGTATAACACAGTCCATGGCTGCTCCCCCTGAACATATAACGAAGAGGCATCTCAGCCGGGCATGGACCCCGGCCGTCCACTACACACTTTAACACTTGATTGTGTCACCAGGTGAATCTGCCTTATTCTAGAATGGTCTTGCATCCAACCATGATGTGCTTGAGGGTTGCAGGGACTGTATACAATGGACAAGCCAGATCCTCTCCCAGCCAGAGACTTAAATTTATGGGCGAGGAAAGGACGTCATATGTTGGTCTTGATGATAAAACTCAGGTTATTTCACTCTATGCTCCACAGTTCGTTCCATATGAGTTTCCTCTTTTCAAAACCCTCCCAACTCATCCAGCAGCCTTGTCTCACTTGACCTACGACATTGGACTACCTGGCTACTTCTTCCTGTAGGTGCACCTCCTGTAATACCATGGCATTTATTGAGTGTTGACTTCCTCCAGGTAGGTATTTTTGTTCCCAGAACAAAGTCTCCTCTGCCTTGATGGATGTGGCCTATTATATCTTGGTGCCAGAGGGCAGATTTAGCATCCAGCACAGCTGTGGTTGGAGTCCATTTATTCCCTGTTGCCAGGGGAGGAAAATCTCCTCACACCACCTATATACATGCCTCCACCAAACCTTCAGAATGATTAGGAGATATCTAAAATAAAGTGAAAAGAAAAATATATACACAAATAGGCACAAGCACTGCAAAAATTAATGCTCTGCAATATTATTACCTTGATTTCTCTATTCAATCGAAACGTAGAAAGAAAGTCGACCCCTGTAGTCAGGAACTGCCTTTTATACTGGGGAGTGTTACTTTTATCCAATCCCGCTTGATGCAGCTCCTATCCTCCAATTGTGGCTGATGCGGGAACATTCCAATTGCATGTTATACGACTCCTCTGCAAGGCCTCTATGAAATCATGTGGTGGCCTCATATGCACACACGATTGCACCCATGATACAGTATGCCAACTCTTTCTCCAAACTTACTATAGTTAGTTAATTTTTCATTGTTTTAACTTGGGATCCCCTTCACTGAAATAGCCCATGTTTAAACTAATGCTGCACACTTCTTATTTTGATTTGGCAGGTGGCTATGAAGAGGCTCTGGGTCCCCAGATCAAGCTTATTATCTCGGTTTGTTGGATAATTCAATCCAAACCATTGCAACCAGTGTAACAACCCAAGATGCAGAGGAGGATGGGGTGAGGCATCCATCCATCCATTACCTAACCCACTATATCCTAACTACAGGGTCAAGGGGGTCTGCTGGAGCCAATCCCATCCAGCTATATAATGATTCTTGAAAGGATCTTTTATTAGATCTTTAAGAAAAGGACCCTATGTCCAACTCCCATTGTTAGGACTTGGGAGGTGTCACTCTTCCTCTTCAAGGACAATTGCTGTCCTGTCGCATCTTCACACAACACAGACTCTCTTCTTCCCCTTGTTGGGTCTAACCTGACACACTGTTCATTGCTCCTCCTTTTAAACTCTTCCAGTGTACACCGCACCACCAAAACCTACTAGGTCTCATGAGCCCCTTTGGAATTTCTTCTGCCTTTTCTCTCTCAGGTTGAATTGCTACACTATCATGAGAGTTATATTTAGGGACTGAGAACTTAGTGCGAAAGTAGTTTGTAATAAGGATAAACAGCAGTAAATGTGTGTACTGTTTAGGAACTCTCAGACAGACAAAAGACATCTGAGGTTGGGATTTTGCAAAATAAATGCCAGCATGTGGAAACAGTGTGTAAGCAAACAAGAAAAACAGTAGTATATTACGGGATTTTTGCTGCCATCTAATGGATGGAAGTAAATAAGATATTCTAGAGATTTTTCTAAAGACTCATCAGTCTCATTGTTTTTACCTTTTATGTTGTGTTTTGTCAACTTAACGGAGGCTGATTTTTTTGTCGCTTTGACTGTAAACTGAAATATTTAAGAAAACTCACACTTTGTGAAAGATCTAAAAGAATTTTTTATTGCTTTAAGGGAATTTTTCTATGCTTGATCTTTGTAATGTACCAAAGACTTTCCAAGATGGAGATGATGAGATCATATAATGAGTTTTCTTTCTTAAAAGTGTTTTAATTTTTCATTAGCTGTATTATTCATACACAATATTTCCTACCAAAACAAGGTATATGGTCAGACATGACTATTCTATTCTCTTTATCTTGATCAGTGAAAAAAAATGTAGAATGAATTACACAACTCCATTATTCAAATTAACTGAATCACAGCTCTCCCAATTTTTATTTAGCATTTGATTTAGTGAACTGAGATGTTCATATGGCAGGGTGAGATGTGATGAATAAAGGATGTCCATTTGGACCATTCCAGGAGTGCTTTCAGCTGTTATTTAAAAAGGATGTCTCCAACAATTACTCAAATTATGACCTGCAGTCATGAACACTCTATTGACATAAATACTGTGGGGAATGTTTTTTTGTGTCTAGTGATTTAACCAAAAGTGATACGTTCATAGAAAATGTATTGGGCCAGATCAACTAACAAAATGTTCACAATTCTTCACAAAAAGAATATTTAGGAATATCCATGGTACCCATCAAAGGCAGGTAATAGAATAATTGAAAAATATATATCTGAACTCCTCTTTCAAGGCAACTCTGTCAGTGTGTGCCTTTACTCCTCCTTGTGCATCTCACACTTTCACCAAAGCCAAACTAACTAAATAAACAACAAAACCATCCTGACCTTAGAGGTTGCACTGAGGGGCTGGACACAAAGACCTTAGTGTTTTAATATATAGTAGATATTTATAGATAGTCATAATAAAAAAATAATTGTGCAATATGAATAAATAATGAAGGGAATCCTGGTCACTTTTTTAAAATAACAAAGTTAAAGGGTGTTATTAAAAGTTGATGTGATAAGACTAACAGGTCAGTATCCAATCATTTTTTAAAGATCCCTGCTTATCTATCCATACAGCCTGGTATTCATTTTGTCATTTTCTTACAAGCCACACCCAGTTAACTCCTTTGTTGTTGTTGTTGTCTTCTTTGACCCTGGGGGTGGAGCTTACTTCAGGCTTTAATTAAAGATGAGTTGTGCTTAGCAGTCAAACCAGTTGTGTGAAGCAGCAAGTGTTCACAGTTAGGCAAGGTAAGTAAACGGTCGAATGGTTAGTTAGGACAACTCTTATTTTATTGTATTTTCCAAAGGTTAAACAGAGTTAAACAAAAATGAATAAAAACACATACCATTCCATGTATTTACCTTTTATTTTGAAACAAAGCAATATCATAGTTTCTAAATGGCTGTAAAGAACAGTGCTTGTTTTCACTACCTGTCCCTTCCTACACCACATTGCCTTTAGTTATAAACATTCTAACTTTAACACTGGAATTAAACTTAAAACTCTGGCATTGTAGAAATGCAGGTGCATTCAGAAATGAAGTGCTGTACTCAGTGTTGTCAATATTCGATTAATATGCAAAGATGTTGGGCGTACATTCACCCTAATATACTAGTTCTGCAAGTTTCTGTCATGGTAAAATGTTATTTTATGCAGTAACATACTGTAACTTCATGTAAATAAAGATCTTGATAAAAGTCTCTTCTTTTTAATGTAACATGGAATAAGTCTTAAAATTTCTGTACCTTCATGAATTTTCAAATATCTCAGAATGTACTTTTCAAAATAACTGACAAAAGCTGTGCTCTAACAGGAACACATTTTCCTTCAAATACTGAATACTTTCTTCCCTATGGCTCAAATATCACAGATCATAATTCATATGATGTGAAATTGTCTTTTCAAAATAAAGCTGGACTGGGTATTAATACTTGATGAACTACTTTAAAATAGCTTTATGAGGACTTTTCCTTTAATTCAGGGATGTTGTATTTTACGTTGTAGTAAAACAACTATCCATTCATCCATTATCCAACCCGCTATATCCTAATACAGGGTCATGGGGGTCTGCAGGAGCCAATCCCAGCCAACACAGGGCGCAAGGCAGGAATAAACCCCAGGCAGGGTGCCAGCCCACCGCAGGGCACACACACACACCAAGCACACACTAGGGACAATTTAGTATCTACAATGCACCTAACCTGCATGTCTTTAGACTGTGGGAGGAAACCGGAGCACCCAGAGAAAACCCACGCAGACACAGGGAAAACATGCAAACTCCATGCAGGGAGGATCCGGGAAGCGAACCCAAGTCTCCTAACTGTGAGGTGCTACCACTGTGCCACCGTGCCGCCCTAAAACCACTATATAAAACAAAATAAATTTCTTTTCTAAGCAAATATCAATCAATTAGTTTTGAATTTGAAATATGGTAAATCCTTTGAGGTCTAAACTTTTACTGTAAATATTCCTGTAAAAAAATGTGTTTCTTGCTGTTTTCTTTTTTTTGTTGTTTTCACCCATTTATTCATTTTCTGTACTCCAATGTAAAAGTGAGCAGAAGGTATCAGGCAGATATTGCAATTCATAGAAAATCTAGTACAGAAATACCTCTTTACTCTGAAAAAGTCCATGAATATTATAAACAATACTGAGCTATCCTATAAAGATTCATCACTCGGAATGGCTTACTCACCAGTGAACAAGGTTCTTATTCTAATTAGCAAGAATACTTTTAGAAAGAAAAGAACTAACAAGATCATTACATTTCTACAGAGTGGGAACATTTCTATACATTTTGTTAAAATGCAAGCATATCCACAGAACTGCTGGGTGGGCAGTGGGTGGGGGAAAAGAGGTAAAATCCAGCAAGTGAAGAAAGTGTTCATATTCATAGGAATGCTTTAACAATACATACAAGATGTCTATATTATAATAACATTCAGGGAGTTAATTCAGTTAATATCAGTGTGGATTTTACATGTTTCCCCTCTGTTTGTTGGAGATCATTCCAAAGATGAGGAGAACTGACCCCACGTGTGTATTTGTGTAAGTTTGCACTGTGACATTATTTACTCCAGGGCTAGTTTCTGTCTTATAGCAAACAGTCACATCTCCCGAATCCCTGATTTTCATTTGGTAGATTTAAGAAATACTGAATAATGAAAACTTTGCAAATCTGCCAAATCAAATTCAGAGAGAGTATCAAGGGCCCAGAGTCTTATGTTCAATTCATTTTTCTTTTTGTAGTGCTCTGAGCACTCTAGTATATGTCTGTGCTGGGCCATCTAATATGACGACAGAATCTTTTTATACTTTGATTCCAAGTTTTTTAGTATCTCTGATGACTTTCTCATTTTTTGGAAGTAGACCAGATACAGAGAACAGAAACTGAAGAGAGAAGTTACCACCCACTAAAAAACTTAAAAATTAAAATACAAATAATTACCAATCTTCCATTGTTTAACATTAATAAAGCAGATAATTAATGATGTACTGAATACATGATTTGATTTAAATGATAGATAAGATGGCCAGTATATTAACGTTCAATATGCTTCTTAAATAAATACTAAATTATTTTTATGTATAAGAAATATTGTTTTACTGTCTTAGTAAAAACAGTGGCACTCAACTTGAATACATTGCACTTTTTAAATCAACAGTGAACATTCTTGGGGAATAGAACATAAGCACGCAATGGCTGTTTATGGCAGTTCATATAGCAACAAGGCAATGTGAACTGTCTACGGAGAAGAGAAATTCTGCACAAGAAAGGCGGGGTAAAAATGTCAGTAAATGACCCTCGTGTTAAGTGGATGCAGCAGCGGGTCTGCAGTTCATTTCACAATGTTGGCCCTTCCTGCTTTGAGGAGCTTCTGAGCCGGGACAATGGTGAAAATGAGCAGCTGATACTTTATTACCTGAATGAGACCTCCCTGGAGGAATCACCGTCCGTGCTCTATTTCTTCAAAGCTATGTGGGAGGAGGAAGTTGAAGTGCAGGTGGTAGTGGGTGAGCGTCTTGTTGGGCCCTTTTAATCAGGCTAATAACTCATGTGTGGTGACTGAGACAGCTTTTTAATTAGTATTCATGTTCAAAGTGGCAAAAAGGCAGGTGAAACTGCATAGTAAGTTTCAATGACAACCTCCAACAATACGTCAATAAATATTATGGCATTAACTTTAACAGAAATTTCATTACCATCACAAACCATTAGCTCTTACACAAAACCCAGTAATAAACATGAAAAAAAACACTTTAAATTCACTTCACACAAAATATGAAGTACAAAAACACTGCTAAAAAATCTAAGTGACAATAGGCTTCAGTGACATTCCTTGAAAAGTCCACAGATACTTAAAAACAGAAGTAACTCAAGATATTTAAACCTCAAGGCCACCACTTGCATTGTTGTGCTGAACAGAATGATGAATTATTTAATTATTTACAATTAACTGTCATTTTTTACCTTTGTAAAATTCACATTTTCAACTGATGTGTATTTGACATATCTAATGTGAAAAGCAATATATATATTATATTAATATATTAATTATATTAATATAATTAATATAATTTATATATAATGGAAAAAAAGTGATCTTTTTGTACAATAGGAAACAAAACCTTTCATTTGAAAAATGAAATATTGTGATTCTTGCAGAGAGAGTCTTTTTAACTTTTGTGTTTATCTGTCAATAATAACTTCAAAATTATAAAAAAATTGCTAAGGTAAACCCTGTCATTATGTGTTTTTAGTTTGTTGGACAGTCCTTAAAACGATAAGCATAAAAACAAGAACTTTTTTTATTGTTTATATTAGTACTATTGGAGGGAATGTACTGGGAAAATGTGTTCTTATGTGGAAACAGCCCAAATCTTTTTGAAGAAAGATTGAAATGTTTTCGTTTTCTTCAGTTTAAAGCTAAGCATGAGATTGCACATTACAGCACAAACATACCTTTACTATATTTTATTAATACCCTTACATGTAAACTGCTCAAAAAAATTAAAGGAACACTTTGAAAACACATCAGATCTCAATGGGAAAAAGAAATCCTCCTGGATATCTATACTGATATAGACTGGGTAATGTGTTAGGAACGAAAGGATGCCACATCGTTTGATGGAAATGAAAATGATCAACCTACAGAGCCCTGAATTCAAAGACGCCACAAAAATCAGAGTGAAAAAATTAAGTGGCAGGCTAGTCCATTTTGCCGAAATTTAATTGCAGCAACTCAAAATTGTACGCAGCACTTTGTATGGCCCTGTGTTCTTGTATACATGCCTGACAACATCGGTGCATGCTTCTAATGAGATGACAGATGGTGTTGTGGGGGATCTCCTCCCAGATCTGGACCAGGGCATCACTGAGCTCCTGGACAGTCTGAGGTGCAACCTGGTGGCATTGGATGGACCAAAACATAATGTCCCAGAGGTGTTCTATTGGATTTAGGTCAGGAAAGTGTGGTGGCCAGTCAATGGTATCAATTCCTTCATCCTCCAGGAACTGCCTGCATACTCTCACCACATGAGGCCAGGAATTGTCGTGTACCAGGAGCCACTGCACCAGCATAGGGTCTGACAATGGGTCCAAGGATTTCATCCTGATACCTAATGGCAGCCAAGGTGCCTTTGTCAAGCCTGTAGCGGTTTGTGTGACCCTCCATGGATATGCCTCCCCAGACAATCATTAACCCACCACCAAACTGCTCATGCTGAATGATGTTACAGGCAGCATAATGTTCTCCATGGCTTCTCCAGACCCTTTCACTTCTGTCACGTGCTCAGGGTGAACCTGCTCTCATCTGTAAAAGCACAGGGCACCAGTGGTGCATCTGCCAATTCTGGTATTCTATGGCGAATGCCAATCGAGCTGCATGCTGCTGGGCAGTGAGCTCAGGGCCCATTAGAGGACATGGGGCCCTTGGGTCACCCTCATGAAGTCTTTCTGGTTGTTTGGTCAGAGACATTCACACCAGTGGCCTGCTGGAGGTCATTTTGTAGGGCTCTGGCAGTGCTCATCCTGTTCCTCCTTGCCCAAAAGAGCAGATACTGGTCCTGCTGATGGGTTATGGACCTTCTATGGCCCTCTCCAGCTCTCCTAGAGTAACTGTTTGTCTCCTAGAATCTCCTCCATGCCCTTGAGACTGTGCAGGGAGACACAGCAAACCTTCTGGCAATGACACGTATTGATGTGCCATTCTGGAGAAGTTGGACTACCTGTGCAACCTCTGTAGGGTCCAGGTATCGCCTCATGCTACCAGTAGTGACACTGACTGTAGCCAAATGCAAAACTAGTGAAGAAACAGTCAGAAAAGATGAGGAGGGAAAAATGTCAGTGGCCTCCACCTGTTTTGGGGATCATCTCATTGTTGCCCCTCTAGTGCATCTGTTGTTAATTTCATTAACACCACAGCAGCTGAAACTGATTAACAACCCCCTCTGCTACTTAACTGTCCAGATTAATATCCCATAAGTTTCATTGACTTTATGCTATACTCTGATTAAAAAGTGTTCCTTTAATTCTTTTGAGCAGTATATAATACAGTACATGTGTAATACTGAACGTTTACAAACACATTGACATCAACACATTTCACAAACATCATATCTACAGTATGAACAAAGCTGAATCTCTTCTTTAACGTCCATAAATGTCTCAGCCATACCTTATCACAGTTTATCTGATGAACTTTAAACTTTACAATGTTTTTTTTACAATTTTGAGTGTATTGGAACGTTACAGTATTAGATTAATCTATTTAAGTAGAGGCCATTCATCCCAATAAAGCTTGTCAGTCCCTTAACTCTTCCAAAAAAGCATCAAGTCTAGAATTGAGCAATGTGCATTTAAAGAAATTAGCATACACAATACACACATACTATCTTTATATAGTAAGCAAATTAAAAGTTATTAAGAATGGGCATTTTTAAAACTCTCAACGTTGTCTTCACCTTGCCAGTTTGGTCAAGTTATTACTGATGTAAAATTTCATCAAGAGAATTCCAGGTAATTTTCTTGATGATATTTGATACAGAAAATACATCAAACATTCATATTTTATATTTTAGGATTCCACTGAAAGCAAAATGTATTTAATGGCACAACTTAAATATCAAATGATGCACGGATTTTTTTTATTTTATTAACGTTCTGAGATCTTTATAGTCATGTTCTACATGGGTATTGAATTGTTTGTTTAGATCCCTGTAGATTTAATTTTTGATTTTTTTCATGATTTATCATTCATTTATTTCCACAATGCTTTTAATAACTTCATTTTAGTCCCATTTAACTTGTTACAGCATTCAACATTTATCCTGTTTTCATGGTCACGGCCATATTGCTTATGGAAGTGCTGGCTGTTGCTTCCACTTAATACAAAGTTGTCATGGCTATGCCATTAAGGGCCGTTGACTGTTTTAAGTTGGTGGCAGGCTAATCCAGGTAGTTAAGCTTTTGGATGAAGAACATATTGCTGAAGAATTTTTTTGTGACTATTTTTTTTAGTCTGGTTATGAACAAATTTGACAACAAATTATGGTTGGCGACTTTTGCTAATTCTCATTTTCCTACTTCATCTCCTGGTTTAGCATTTTTTAATAAAACAACTTTTCTAAGGTGTCTTTTTGGCCAGCCTGTCCTCTCACCTAATACACTAAGAGAAAATATGACCTAAATGTATATTTGTATAGGGCACAACTTAAAATGAAGTTAAAATCAAAAAACATAACATGCAGGTGACTCAAGGAATTGAGTCGTATCATTTGAATTATTAACTATTAAAATTCTTTAACTTATAATAAAAACATGACACTTTGTAGTATTGTTAATAGTATATTTTCCTTATGCTGTGTCCTCTTGTTTATGAGCCAGGCTTCTCCCATAGCAATGGTGAAACCCAAAAAGAAGAAACACATAGCATTTCAGACTTTGCCAGTGAAGGATGTTGTCTTATTCAAGAAATGCAAGCCCCTGAAATAGCAATTTCAGGTAAAATTACTTTTTGTTAGATATATGAAAAATTAGCTAAGCATAATAAAAATTTTCAAGACATTTTTATATTTAAATTTATATTTGCAGACCCAGATGGCAAAAGATATTCGGCAGCAGCATCTCCTGCTCTATCCTCACTCATGATGGGAGTATCAATTGAGCACTCTGAAGCAGAGATTAGTCCAGTCATTGTAGGTATTCAACCTTCAAGAGCAGTAGGGATAACTATTTTTGGTTTTCGACGATGATCATAATCCTTCAACAGGCAAATCCATTTTTTTTCAATCTATCTTCTGAATAGTGCTGAGTGAACTCTGTAGAGTTGGCTTTGCTGTGACTTTGGCAAAAGCATGAACATGTCATGTCTGAGAGCTTGTTGAAAATGCATTGAAATCAATTGGGAAAGAGAAACTGAATTAGTTTTGAGTGCATTGTAATTGTTTAATCTTTTAGTTGTCCCTGAGGGCTAGGTAAGCAACTAGTTATACCTGACCACTTATTGTGGCTGTAAATGTTAGCTGAGTTGTGAGGCAGCAACACTAACCACTGCGTCACCATGCCTCAAACAACAACAAAAAAGGTAGATGGAATTAGAACCACAAACAAAATACAACAAATGGCCACAAACTAGTAATAGGTAAAAGAAAAAAAATCTTTGCGCTCAGAGACTTCCAAGGTTTAGAGTATAGATTTAGATATAGATTTTTTCAAGTCATGCTGCACAGCTTTCTGTTTTTGATCTATCCATAAAGGTGCTTTGCAGTTTTTTTCCTTCCATCAAGAAGACAGACTTTGTAAATAGTGATATACAGTATGTTTCATCAGTATTATTTCACAGGGTCCAAAGTGTTTTTGACTCTGAGAGGGGGAGAGGAAGGCTTCTTCAAGGTTTGTTTTGAGTAGCCGTTGCGCCAGGTCACTAATTGTGCCTGTGCTCAGCCAGGGACAGGGTGCAAATTCAGTTTGATTAGTGACTAGGTTGTGAAATCCCTAGCGTGTGAAGCAGGTTAGGCAGCTCCATAAAATGTGCTAAACATGTGTGAAAATTCTGTGTATGCATGGGTTAGTGATAAACCCATCCAACACACTCGCCTTTCTTTCTCCTAGTGCAGCCTGGACAGATTTCCACTCCTGGCAATCATCAATTGGATATGTTGGTTATAAAATGGATGTCTGGATGAGGAACTGTAGAAAGATGAATGCAAACCCATCGTTTTGTATACTGGCTAATGTGTGGTGGCTTTGTTGTGGAAGAGTCCTAGGGTGACCCGATCCCCCCCTTTTATACTCTGTTTTGTACAGTTTAACAGAATACCTTAAGTCCCATACTTTAACCACTCTGGCAATGTATTGTAGTTCAGCAGTTAGGTCGCGGCAACACATTATCAGTGCATGTTCCCAACCTCTAATTAGACAGAGCACCATAACAGGCAGGAGAAAAGTTACACGTTTATTCATGTATTATAGATCAAATAAATAGTGCCATAAAACGAAAGAAAAAATAAACTGCAAACATCATATAACCTACTGATACATTTTTAGTCTTTTTTAGGAAGCCAATTCCTTGCTTTTCTTGAAGTGTCAGCCATTTAATCAACAGAATTCATGGATAGACCCTTCCTGTCTTGTTGATCAACTCTTTTACTGATAAAGTTAATCTAGATGTGATGCAGAAATTCTGTTCCCAAGATAAAGTATCTATCTATCTATCTATCTATCTATCTATCTATCTATCTATCTATCTATCTATCTATCTATCTATCTATCTATCTATCTATCTATCTATCTATCTATCTATCTATCTATCTATCTATCTATCTATCTATCTATCTATCTATCTATCTATCTATCTATCTATCTATCTATCTATCTATCTATCTATCTATCTATCCTCTTACAGTTATTAAATTTCTTGTCTCTTTAGCCATTAGAGTCAGCATACTACAGTGTGACATGCTTGTGTAACTAAGAACATAGGCTGTAATAAGCGCTCTGACACATTGGAAAGTTCATAAAATTAAAATCATAGTTCTAAAATCAGCTGCCTTAGCTCATGCTTCTGACTTCATAAATTTGAGCCAACAGTGCAGCATGACTGTGTCGGTACATTACAGTATCAGTCTGGCATTATAGATAGCAGCATAGACATGCAGAGCCAAGAAATTCCCTAGATTTACAATTCTGCAAAGCTTTTACACTTTAAGCTAATTATCCAGCCATTCAGGTAATTCTTAGCAAACAAAAAAGCATCATCAGATAAGGTTCAATTTTCAGTGGCCAAGTAGCAAACTGTTTTTTACATAACCAACTTTTCTTTTAAATATCTTAAATACAATCATAAGATACAATTATAATGCTTTAGAGGTTTTGGGTGCTGTGCATGCAATGGCCTTTTTACAGAAGCTCAGTGTTTCTCACTGTTTTTCTTTTTTACTAGTTTCTAGTCTTATTTAAAGTTAGAATTGATCTGCCTTCTGGCTTGTCACAGATAGTTACCACTAGAAATCAGATAAATAGTTTTTAACTTTACTGATGAACTGTAATGCACACAATCCCAGGCACTGGCTTGTCTTGACTGCACTTCAGACAAGCTACGAAATTAAATGGAGTCGCGAAGAGGACACGAAGGCTGCCTTATGTCTGCAACACCTGAATCTGTAAGAGATACTGGGAAAACCACAATCAGCTACCTGTACTGCGATTGTGAGTGCTTAAGCAGCCCAGTTACACTACAGGAGGTGTTTGTCCACAGAATGAGAGGGTGACATGCAGGTGTGACAGTAAAAGCAAGGTGAAAAGGTTTTAGAACTGTCTATTTTAATGGGAAATCTTTGATCACTGTCAAATAAGATGGATTAACAGTCTGCGCTTATAGCAGGTCATGGAGCATACAAATACAGTGGCATTTTGTGCTTTACGGAGAGAAGGCTTAAACCTGATGTACCTGAGACTGTTTTAAATGCTGGATTGATTTCATCTTATTCAAGCAGACAGAGATCCAGTGCAGTGTGCAAAATGACAGGAAGGGGGCTGGTCATCTATGTGAATGAGGAATGGTGTAAATGGGGGCATATTACAGTTAATACTACAGTTTGAAATTCAGACATTGAAACTCTGGCTGTCGGAATTTATCCATGTTATTTGCCCAAGAAGATAAATTACAACATCCGATTCATGTTTATATTGCTCCCTCCCCAGATGGGGACCTATAGCAAAGGAAATAATTCATTCTGTCATCAACACTTTAATGTTGACTTACTCCAACACTGTAGTTGTAATATGTGGTGACTTCAACCATGTGACTTTGGAAGGAACAATGAAAGGTTTCTATCGGTTTGTGACTGGTTCCACTTGGGAAATAACAAGCTGGACCTGCTGTATTCAAATGTAGAAGATGACTTTAAGTGTAGTCTGCTGGCAACTTTAGGCAAATCTGACCACAACCTGATTCATTTTATTCCCAGCTACAAGTAGGTTATTAGATGGCAACCTGTTATGACCAGGAAGTCAACAATGGAGGCTGAAGTGACTTTAAGCAACTGCTTCCAAATGACAGACTGGGAAATGATGTGAGAGCCACATGGGGACAATACTGAGGGACTTGTGTCACTGCTTCACATATAATGACTACAGACCAGTGGCACTTACATCTCATATCATGAAAACCTTTGAGAGATTGGTCCTGGACTATAGGAGTCCTCTTGTGGTAGATGACCTGGAGAGTACAGTACAGTTTGCCTATCAGACAAAGAGATTGGAGTGCAGAATACAATTATCTTTCTGTTCCACAAGGCTTATTCTCACCTGGACAAAGCTGGTAGCACTTGTCAGGATTATGTTGTTTTGATTTCTCCAGTGGCTTCAATAACATCCAGGCATCCATTTTAGGAAGTAAACTCAGGGGGATGAGTCTATAGTGTTTTGGATAATGGACTATCTGACGGGCAGACCGCAGTTTGTGAGATTTGAGGACTGTGTTTCTAATACAGAAATGAGCAACACGGGATCACCACAAGGAACAATCCTGTCTCCTTTACTCTTCACTCTGCACATTTCCGACTACAAATATAACATCAAGTCACTGGATTTATTGGGTGTATTGATAATGTAGGGTGGGACAGAGCATAGGAGTCAGGTGGAGAATTTTGTTTCTTGGTGCAAAAAGAAGGGCCTGCATCTTAACATCAGCAAAACCAAGAAACTGATTATTGACTTTTTCTGCACCAAAGAGCCTCTATGTCTGGTCACTGTTCAAAGAGTGAATGTAGAAGTGGTCCACTCCTACAAGTACTTGGGGGTCCAGATTAATGACAGATTGGACTGGTCTCAGAACACAGAGGAACTATATATAAGAAAGGGCAGAGCAGGGTTTTTTTCCTTATGAGACTGTGTTCCTTTAATGTGGGAAATGACATCACATCTTCTACATCGCTGTAATGGCCAGTGCAATTTTTTGTGGTGTGCTGGGCTGGTAACATCACTTCAGGAGAGGACTACTGACTCAAAAAGCTAAATAAAAGAGCAAGCCCAGTTATCTGGAACCCCTAGAGGTAGTAGGAAAGGAGAGAAATAAAACAAAACCAGGTGCCATTATGAACAATGCTGCACATCCTCTCTCTGACACACTAACACCAAGTACCTTCAGCCAATGAATTATTCAGCATAAATGTGTCGAGAAACACTACTGGGACTCCTTTATAGCAACAACAATTTTTATGTATCTACCTATTTATGTGTTTATTTATTTAAAGAGCTCCTGTAAAAAGCCAACTTTCACCCGGGGATAAATAAAGTTCTATTTAACAGCAATGTTTTGGAAAGCAAATGCAATTCTGTCCATTCCCTTAACACAGTTCATTTCTCCTCTGCATATTTTCATAATTCCCAGTAGGGTGGTGCTATGTTAAAATACAATTTATCTTGCCATCATTTCACCTTCCTAATTTAAACAGTTAATACCAATGACAGTAGCTGAGAGCTAATCAGTCACATCATTGCACCCTCAAAGCAGGCAAAAAATGGGTATTTTTTATTTCTAAACCAATTCCATATATGGATTAAAGTGTTAATATTGAAAGTTTTTTCCTTGAACACTCTGATTGCTTTGAGTTAAACGATATAGGATCTTAAAACTGTAGGCATGATCCCTCCCATCCTGCCTGGAAATTCAAGCCTGTTTACATATAGATTCAGATCAAAATAAGGAGAAAAATAACACATAGTTTACGTATGACTTCAGATAAAAAAAATTAGGAAAATAACATATTTGTATATTTGTTACTCATTCTGTGCTGTTTTTAATGAGGACAGGGAAAAATGTTGAATCTTACATTTTCATGGAGAATGGAGGAAACCAAATTCCTTATATGATGGACTTGAAGGGACAGAGTTCTGAAAACAAACAATATCAAGACATCCATAAAACATTACTTGTGTCACATTATCTAAAAGTCAAATTCCTAGTCCTATACAACACAACATACCAATCACATTTTTGTTAAATTATTAAGTACAAACATTTCCAGAAAATGTGAGCAGGTTGAGAACCACAGTTCTATACTTTTGTTCTGTGTAATATTATAATAGCAATAGCATTAACGTAACTGATGTATTTGGAAAGTCCTGTGTTGATTGTTGTTGCTATCCAGAATGTGCTTATTTACATGTAAAATATTTAATGTTTCCATTAAAATACAAGCATAACAGTTTCTATTCTGTTAAGTGAAGCTATTCATAAATTGATATCTTTAAAAATATTTTAGAATTGGCTCAGAATTAACTGGAAGTGATGAAAGACACTAAAGAAACTGGTGTCCTTGTATACCAGAGTCTTGCATTAATTTATTGGAGCCAAAACCTACAGAGTAGCTTACCATTGCATTATCTGTCAGAAGAACAGGCTGGCTCCAAATATTCCTTTTGGAAAATGCCTCAGGTCTAAGCAATCTACATTTATGTTAGATAAAGTACATTTCTTTGAATTAAAAGCCTGTGTTAATATACCATTAATCTTAATTTTCTTATTCTGCAGAAAATGGAAATCCACAAGGTTCAACATATAAAGCTCTATGTTTCCCAGAATCACATTCCTGAGAAATGTAAGGACTTGCCAACAATTTATTTTCTCAGGGATAGAAATGGTAAATATATAATAATGTTTATTACATTTCTAGAAATATGTACAAACCAAAAAGTTGCAGAATTTGTTTTATGAAAAAAAGAATAGAGTACAAATGTGTAGGAGATGCTCAGCAAATATGAAAGTATAAATAAAATCAGATGTTTGTTCTACTGAGGCAAGTTTCACTTTGTTCCTATTATTGATTTCACTTCATTTAATTTTTCACTCTTTTCAAAGACATTTCACATGACTCAGGTGCATATACTAAAATATAAAGGGCATTGTGTTGCACTGACACCTAAGTATTTCAAATGCACTTACCAGTTTTAAATATAATACACCCTTAAAATCTTTCATGGAAATAAATAAAAACTATAATTATGTTGACATAATTAGCAATGCAGGAACAAACTTTTGAGTATATCATTTATAGGCAATGTAGGTAATAAGTTAGAAGAAAACCAGCGTACACTAACTTGCTAAAATTTTATTGTAAACTGAACTCCATTTGAGGTCCACACTGAATACATACTGATTTGTGCAGTTTAGTTTATTAAGACCCATATATTGTACACATATGCCACCACAAATGAAAAAAGTATTGTTGCCAATCAGCATAATATATTAGGTATTGTGGCCACCAGGGGGCGCAACAGTTCTCTAAACTCACAACACAACACGTTTGGACACAAGTTCTTCAATTATAAAGGGTTTTATTTGTGTGAAACTCTTTTCAGGAATAATTTCCCACATCACAACCATACCATACAATTACAATTCTCTCTCTCTCTCTCTTTCTCTCCCTCTGTCGTCTCCTTGTTCTCTGCTCCTCTCTCAAGCTTTATCCTTCTTCTCCCAACACTGGCTCCCTGATTGGAGCAGGGCTGCTCCTTTTATATAACCCTGGGAGCACTTCCGGGTCAGTTTGGAGCCCAATAAAGTAGGACTTGCTAGCACCTCCTGCACCCCCTGGAGGCACCCATAGAACAGGGCCGAGGCAATTAACTACACTTCCCTGTGTACCCAGTGGGAATCTTTGGTGGCACTGTAACACAGGGGGCTGTCATCTAGCGTCTCATGGAAGACAATACCACAAGCAAGTTGCCTTCCCCTGTCCTTCCATGCCATTGGTGTCCCAGCCAGGAGAGGATTCCAGGAGTGGCATCCTTCTCAGTGTGTAATCTGAAAGCCAGCTGTTTCCCTGTTTCACCAGAGACTAGCCTCGTCACTGTTTTCTGTAAGCAGACATCTGCCTCTGGCAAAATGACTTAAAAGCAAATTAAAGGATAGATTACAACAATGTTTTTGTGATTTTGCAACTGATTGTTATGCAACTGAACAGCAAAATTACTAGTATCAAATTTACAGTTAAACTATTAATCTGTATACTGTGGCTCCAGTGAAACTTTAAAATCAGTAGTAATTTTGAAATAACACCAATGTTTTTTATTGCAAGTATGTAATGAATGCAGAGATTAACAGCTAAGGTAAAAATCAAGTCTGGATCTAATATCTAAATAATTTGATTGGTGGATAACCAACAAAATCTTTACAGGCAAATCTGTATAGAAGTCAAAATTTCCAGTATGGAAAATACAGTATCTAACAAAGTACAAGTTTTCACTCCATTGCACCTTCAATACACTAAGCACTGCAATATAGTATCTTTAGCTAAGTACTCATTCGTTTAATATGAAATTGCTCTAACCATTTTTATTTTTTTGTTTCTTCCATCTCTGAAATTTATGAGATTTAGTAGGATAGGGACTTTGTCATTCTGATGTTGCACTTTTCTTATCCTATTGTTCCCTTTTGTTCAGTGATTTTGTTGTGGGAAAGTGCTGCTTCTACATCTTCAAAGTGTTTGGGCAATAATACATTTACATGTTTTTTAAATTAAACTCAGCTGTACCAAGCCAGTTTTTACACCCCTTAAATATACTAGGTAGATGATATACATTACAAAACATCAGTATCAAAATAAGATTAAATTTCTAAATAATAATATAAATGATTTAAATAAACATGTAATAAACAGGTCAGTTGCTGTGTCAACTAAATAGGTGAATTGGCAGATATGCTATCCTACAAAATCTGTGCAGAATTCATATCTCAGTTTATACAAGTATGTGACAAGTGAAATTTAAATATATTTAAAACTGTTAATATAAGAAGTAAGATACTATGCATAATTACCTAAGAAAGCTAGAAAGCACACCTCATCAGAATGTTAGGTGTAGTGTAGATTCTCAGTGAACTCCTCACTAGCCACATTCAGATACAACAGATTAAAAATGCCATGATGTTGGGTTATAGAGCATTCTGTGTGAAATACAAGTCAGGAGGGCTTACATTTAGACAGTATAACACACCAATGGATCTACAGCTGGAATACTGGGTAAAGCTTTGGTCTGCAGTACTAGAAACTTGAAACGTTACTGGATAAAGTCCAGGTAAGGGCCAATTCCAGGAAGTTAAGGATTATCACTCAAGGGGAGAATCTAATCATCCAAAACAAATTGTGAACAAATAAAAAAACTGAAAGAACTGAAAATAAAAGAACTGTTGAGATATACAGTTCTTCGCCTAACATGTTTTAAATATGGCACTGTGAGTAGGTCATTGTCTTCTAATTTAAACCTTTTCTTATTTTCTATTACACTTATTACTATTTTTCTTATCTTTCATGCATACTCATTCTATTTCTTATCACAGATATGTGAACAAAAGCTTGATCCATCTTCCTTTCAATTTCCAGCCCATGGCACACATCTGGAGAAACTCCAGTTCCTGCATCTCTGAACAGGATGAAAGGAGTTTGATAGAGAATGACTAGATGTAGTTAATAATTTAATCAACATAGAACAAAAGGTCAAAATCATGAGGCAAAAGAAAAAAAAATATGAATGAATTAGTAAATTAGAATAAGAAGTGAAAGTATTATATAGTGAAAGTCAGTCACAATGTTTTCATTTTTTTCTTTTCTTTTGCCCATTGAAATATAAATGGTTAGTTTTGACATTTTTATATTTCTGTCAAGTCTTGTTTTAATCCTAGAAGCTATCAATCCTGTCTGCTGTTCTGAAGATATGGAAGAAGTTCTGCCAAAGTTTATAGAGATGGGTTACATGAACAATGACTTACTTATGATCCTCAACAACCTTATGAACTTTGTAAGTAGGAAGGGAATTTGTTGCAGTATAATCATAATAACTGATATTTTGATACTTTCATTGCACTTATTACTGAGTAGAGATAACAAAACCATATAACATTTAAATACATAAGTACACAGTAAAAATAAATAAATATGAGGAAATTAAAGTAACATTATAACAGAGTTATACTTTTTTGGTTAACAACCTCTAGCCCTATGTGCTGTATATGTTTTGTGAATTCTCAAATGTGATTTGTGAGTGGTTTCCTTCTGTTTCATGTGGTGCATTTGGCATCTACATATTGTGCTATGGTGCAAAAAACATACCTCTTACTAGACGTTTAAATTCTAAATCACAAAACCAGGGCTTTATTGTTACCTGGAAAGAAGAATGCAATCTGTTAATTTATTTAAGACGAAGTGCGCTTTACTAAATCCATCTACTATTTTCTATTAAATTCCCACAATGACCTTTAGTGTAACTTTCAGTAATATTGTGCTGTTATAATGTCAGTTAATTGGGCTGCTTTAATTTTGTTGCAGAATTGTTTCAAAAGCAGTAGAGAATAAAACCAAAGCTAATAGTTTAATTTACCCTAAATGCTTTAAAGAAATTTGACAAATTAAGTTTTATTCTTTTTTTTGTGGTGTTTGCATAATTCATTAATCAATCTTTACATTAGTGTACAGTAGCAAGGAAACCTACAGAGGAAACTAAATTTCAGTATCAAATATACAATAGGTCAGTTCAATAAATTCAAGTTTAAATAAAATAACATGGATAACACACTGGCATATATCAGGAAAAGCTGAAAAATGCATTTTAATGTATTTTTCATTACTTTTCATTATTTGTAGCTCCACAATATTGCAAATTTATTTACTGCCATTCCTGTTTTATTGTAGTGCTCCATGGTTACAGATTGATTAGCACTTATTCCTGAAGACTGTAGGAATCTCAAATGTTTATAGCTTGTTCATTCTTTCCATGTCCGCTTGAATTTTCTGTCGTTTTTTTTTATTTACTCAATCATCACAAAGATATGCATATTAGCTTAGGTGACAATTCTCTATTGTCGTCTTCTTCTTCTTTCGGCTGCTCCCGTTAGAGGTTGTCACAGTGAATCATTTTCTTCCATATCTTTCTGTCCTCTGAATCTTACTCTGTTATACCCATCACCTGCATGACCTCTCTCACCACATCCATAAACCCCCTCTTAGGCCTTTCCTCTTTTCCTCTTCCCTGGCAGCTCTATCCTTAGCATCCTTCTCCCAATATACCCAGCATCTCTCCTCTGCAGATGTCCAAACCAATGCAATCTTGGCTCTCTCTGTCTCCCAACCGTCCAACCTGAGCTGACCCTCTAATGTCCTCATTTCTAATCATATCCATCCTCGTCACACCCAGTGCAAATCTTAGCATCTTTAACTCTGCCACCTCCAGCTCTGTCTCCTGCTTTCTGGTCAGTGCCACCATCTCCAACCCATATAACATTGGTAGTCTCTCTACCGTCCTGTAGACCCTTCACTCTTGCTGATACCCGTCTGTCACAAATCATTCTTGACACTCTTCTACACCTATTCCACCCTGCCTGCACTCTCTTTTTCACCTCTCTTCCACAGTCCCCATTACTCTGTACTGTTGATCCCAAGTATTTAAACTCATCCACCTTTGCCAACTCTACTCCCTCCATCCTCACCGTTCCACTGACCTCCCTCTTATTTACACACATGTATTCTGTCTTGTTCCTACTGACCTTCATTCCTCTCCTCTCTAGAGCATATCTCCACCTCTCCAGGGTCTCCTCAACCTGCTCCCTACTGTCGCTACAGATCACAATGTCATCAGCTAACTTCATAGTCCATGGGGACTCCTGTCTAATCTCATCTGTCAACCAGTCCATCACCATTGCAAATAAGAAAGGGCTCAGAGCCGATCCCTGATGTAATCCCACCTCCAACTTGAATGCATCCGTCACTCCTACCGCAGACCTCACCACTGTCACACTTCCCTCGTACATATCCTGTACAGCTCTTACGTACTTCTCTGCCACTCCTGACTTCCTCATACAATACCAATTCTCTATTGTCTTGATGGGTGTAAATGTGAATAGCAATATAATGGACTGGTGTTCTCTCCAAGGCTTGCCACTGCACCCTATACTACTGGGATAGGTATCTGTTTCCTGTGACTATACAGTGGAAGGTTTTGGATTCTCAAAAGGAACTTTAACTCTCCTGTCTAAGGAGAGTACTAGATTCAAGCTCTGAAAGCTTTCCTTTGTTGTTTCAGGTGTTCATTCCACTTTTCTCTGCCAGACAACAACACATTAGGGCACAGCAGGCTACTTTCTATGAAATTAATTTGAAAGAAAAAGGAAATTTAAAGCGGCCAATTTTGTCACAGAGTAGCTATCCAATCAAAGATAAGCTGCTAGCAAGCAGTTACAAATGGTACGGTCAAATTCAATTTGCAATTCATTGTCTAGAAGGTGAGTATGTCATCAATACAATGCATTATTTTTTTCTTTAAATTTGTACTTTTTAATATGTACAAACTTATTTTTCAGGAGAAATAAAATTATATGTTCCTGAATTTAATGTGAATGGAGAGATAACTTACATAGCATCTAACCAGGCTCTGACTGAAATACTAAAGCAGAGTATGAGGAAATGGCAGTCTCAGATAGCTTCAGTCATTGAGGAACAAAAAAAAACTAAGCCAGAGGTGAAACTGTAGTTAAAAGAGTGGGAGCTATTTAAATATTACATCTGAGCATTTTTCAGTTTTGATTTCTATATTTTTATAGGAATTAGGGCTTCTGCAAGAAATGCAGTTTTGGCATGAATGGTCAATAACACTGCGCGTTCTGGATGAACAGTTGAATGGGTGTGCAGTGAAGAAAATCATTGATGTTTTGATGCTGGTTGACCCTGCTGCAGTTCAAAAGTTTAATTTAAGTTGGGATATGCTTAAAAAATATCAAATGAATGCTGCAGATAATTTCAAATTTTTAGTAACTCTGAAGCACCCTTTTAAGGTACACCTTTTTGTTGATAATGCCATTCATATGGTATGTGTAAATGTGTGCAACTACTACAGGGTGCATAACAAGAGCCTTAGGTTATATTCAGTTCTTTATTTATATTATTTTTCTGGCAAATCCTATTTATCTTTCTATTACTCATAATTTCATTTTATAAATGTATTTACATATGTGAATATTTTATTATGTACATTTAGTTGCTTTCATTGTATTTGTAAATGTATTAGTAGCACTATAAATATGGGATTTTAAGTGCTTGGTATAGTGGATTTGTTATTCTCTTATTGCTATTTAAGTCTTTGTTAAAGTCTTGTTAAGTAGTAGCAAATCAGAAATAAATAGATTACATGTAGCCCCTATTTCTAAAGTATCATTGATTAATCAAAGTGTTTAAGGTCTTATGCGTAGCATCAATTGACAAATTGATCCAGTGCAATGCCTAGAAATGAATCTGAAATCTATGAGTTTTCATTCAAGAGCACCCTTTAACTCTGAACTGAATTTAATGTAATTGAATTGTTGTATCGTGTAAATGTGAACCAATTTGCTTCTTACATGCCATTAGCTTGCAAAAAGAGAAGGAATTGCAAATCAAACCATGATCCTTGTTATCACATACTTCATTGCCAATAATAAAGTCAACTATGCCTACAAATAGGCTTAGTAACTACCTACTTACTTAGTACTGTTTTACTGGTGAACACCGATTAATGTCTTTTAACTAAATAGTAACAAAACAATATAGTAAGATATGGTACTACGACACTGCAGTATTGCCAGGATGAAAATGATAATTATACAGATTTTGTCATTAATTAGGTAATATAAGATTTCACAAATGAATATTAGTCATTGACTTGTATTGTTGCAAGTAAAAGCTGTCCTTAGAGTAAAATTAAGGAGAATTCAGGAGAATGTGCATACTCTCAGTATTTCATATCACAGCAATATAAAAATCAAGGAACAACTTTTATATGTGGCACTAGTCTAGATGGGCACACCAAAACATACACCCACACTAGCTCATTCACCTTTGCCAGTCAGCCTCACATGAATGTCTTTAAAATGTGAGACAAAAAAAGAATTCTCTTCGATAAAAGATATGCACGGACAGTGGGTAGGCAAGATTCTAAACTTAGTCTCCTTTGAAACAGTACTGTTTCTTCTTCTTCCTCTTCATCTTTTCATACTTCTATTTGAAACAGTACTGTTTCTTCTTCTTCCTCTTCATCTTTTCATACTTCTATGTGAGGTCAATGAGCTTGATCAACCTTCTTCATAGAACTCGGTCCTGCATCTCCTTCCCAGTCAGACCCTTTTTCTCTAAATCTTCTTTTACTCTATCCATTAACCTCCATTTTGGCCTCCCTGGCTTTCTCTTCCCCTGTACTTCCATTCTCATCACTCTTTTGTCCACATATTCATTGTCTCTCCTCATCACATGTTCATACCACTTCAAGCTACTTTCCTGTACTTTCTTGGATATTTTCCCTACTTTTGTTCTAAGTCTGATTGTCTCATTTCTTATGCTGTCCTTTTTTGTATCTCCACACAACTATCTGAACATTCTCATTTCTGCCACATCTAACTTCTTCTCCTGTGATTGTGTTACTGCCCATGTCTCAGCACCATACATCATTGCTGGTCTTACCACTGTCTTAAAAATCCCTCCTATAAATTTTGCCTTAATTCTTTGATCACACAATGCTCCTGGTACCTTTTCCAATTGTTCCATCCACACTGCACTCTATTGGTTATCTCTGCATCTAATTTTCCATCCACTCAATACATCCATAACCAGATCAAAGAGGTAAGAACTTCACTCCCTTATACATATCCTGGACATATCCACTTGGACTTCTTTTTTTCTCATGCACCTCAGGACCACTTGACATCACACTCTTATCATAAGTCTTCTCCATATCAATAAACACCACATGCAACCCTTTCTATTTTTCTTGATGCTTCTCTATGAGACATCTCAATGCAAAGACTGCATCAGTTGTTCCTGTCTCCGGCATAAAACCAAACTGCTCCTTCCTTTTGGTAGGTTCTTTCCTATGCCTTCTCTGTATAACTCTTTCCCAAAAACATCAGCTTTATCACTCTATAGTTCCCCTAATCCTGAATATCATCCTTCACCTTGTAAATGGTTGCAATCACACTGTTTCTCCACTCTTCTGGTATTCTCCCCCGTTAATAGATCTTTTGTATTAGGCCCCACAACAAATCTACTCCCTCTTGTAGGGAATAGATTTCCACACTTCTGCTGGCATTTCATCTGCTCCTGTTGCCCTTCCATTTTTCATTCTTTTCAGTGCCTCATTTCTCCCTTCATATTCTTGGTACTAGCCCTTCATTTGAGAGTCCATCCCCAAATGCTACCCTTGGATGTTCTTCATTCAACAATTTTTCAAAGTACCCCTTCTATTAGTTCTAGATTCTGTCATGCTCACTTAAGACCACACCATGTTCATCTTTCAACTGCCTTATCTGACTAAAATCCTTTCCAGCTTTGTTCCTAGCCTTCCTTGTCTAAAAATCATTCTCTCTCCCTCTTTTGTCTCTAGGTTCTCATACACTTTCTCCAAAACCACTGCCTTCTTTGCCTCCTTGTTTGTCTGCCTATACATTTCTCTGTCTTCATCCTACCTCTTCACCTGCTATTAATACAGCTTTGATGTTCTTCCCCCACCATTCTTCCACACTCTCAAATGACTGCACTTCATTTAAAATTTTATCCCTAAACCTCTTCTTAATCTCCTTCCCTTTATGTTTGATGCTGCTTGCCCTGGTTTTGCTCTCCAGCTTATTGTGATCTCCCAATCTATCACCTTCACTTTATGCTACACTGTCACAATTTTCCCATGTATGACCTTACAATTCTTCATCCCTTTCAAGTGAGATATTTCACTAAGAAAGTCAATTTGGCTTTCCCTTCCTCCACTACTGAAAGTCACACACTGATTAACTGTTTTTTTTTCTTCAAACAATATGTTAAATATCACCAAATCAGATGCCATGGCAAAATATATATCCTCTACCCTTCTCAATTTCTCTCCCCAACTCCCCACCCTCCATGTATCTTCCACTATCTCTATCTCTCACTAAGGCCCAGCTTCATACTCATCACCCCATCACTCTTCATATTCACACTAACAAGACCATTTTTTTTTAGTTCCTTGGATACTACTTTACCTACACCATTTCTCTCTTACTAATTTGCTCCACTTTACAATAACTTATAGCCTCCTATCAATTATCTTGCCTCACTCCCCTTCCATCTCATTGCCTGTACACACAACACTCACACCTTCCTCCTTTACATTAAATCCGCCAACTCTGTTCATTTCCCAGTCATTGTTCCAACATTCAATGTCCCCACTCTTACCTTTAACTTACCCTTTTCTTTCCCCTTCCCTATCTTCATCTTCTGCTTGTTCTGGACTAACTTCTTTAACCAGGCTCACTTTTGGCCCAGTAGCCCCTGCTTACTTCTCCGAGGGGGCAGGTGAGGCCCCTTCATATTGCCTATGGGGTACACCCTAGCATTTTCCAAAGTTGATTGGATTGATCGCATCAGTAAGATTTTGGCTAACTTTACAGCTGAATGCCCTTCCTGACACCAACCATCTAATTTATATGGGCTTGAGACAGACACCAAGTTGGGTTGGTTTACACCCCTGGTGACTAGATTTGAGATAATACACCTAACCAGTGTTAATACCAAGAAGGAAATGGTTAAACCTATATAAATAAACAAAACAAATTTGTGAGATTTTAGCTCAGAGTTAAAAATTGTGCAGTAGTAATGCCATTTCAAAGCTAATAAACCTACAAGCAGCAATTTATAGAAAGAAAACTAGACATTATTTTGCTGAAAAAAGAAATGACTTTTCCAAAATACCTTGCAGAATATTGATTCTGGATTCTTTGGCATTCATGATATCATTCCACAAATAATGAACAGGTTAAAAATTATCTGGATCGTTTCAAACCACTTTAATGATCATGAACGAATGATGTCTATCATGCTGCGGATTGAAGGAAAACTGTCAAACAGCGTTGCCAGAGTGATCGACATCCATGCATTATTCAAGTAAGTAAATCAGAAATTACATTTAAGCTAGTTTAAAGGCAAATCACAATACAGACATATTCACACACTTTGTTACACAAAATCTTAGGTCCTGAAGGGAAAAAAAATTCAATAGGCCACCTTTTGATTATAGCTTAAGGCTTTTAACTTTACCACTGGAAGTGAGGAGGGGACACTTTTAAGGCAGTTAGGGCACCTTTGTTCTTTATGTTCAATTCAATTTATTCTTGTATAGTGCTCTTCACTAAGTGTAGGCTTGGAGTGCCTTAACAAGTTTTCAAGTAAAATTGAGTGTGCATGGGAAAGGCACTATATAAATAAAATGCATTATTATTATTAAGCATACATACAAGTATGAAATGCATGTACAAATATTACAAATTACTAAATACAGAATTTGTTAAAGTAAAAAGAAAAAATATAGAAACTGATTACCATACATGGAAACCAACAATATCTGTCCATTAATTAATTGTTGAACTATGCCCATTTGACATCGGAGGAGAGTAAAACAACATTCCTGGAGACAATAAACCTCTGGGAGTTCAGAGTCAATTGTAAAATAGAAAGTTAAAGACAAAGTCAGACACAGAGTTTTAGAGACCTCGTCAAACTAGCTATCAACACCCTTCTGGGCATTCTATAGTAGTCAGTGCTGGGCTGTCCATTCTGATGACAGAATCTTTCCATGATGATTGGATGATTCCAATGCTCCCAGTACCTCAGATGACTTTTCCATGACCAGGAGAAAAGCTTGGCAGTAGAACAGTGGCAACTAGTGCCACATCAAGGTACTGAGAAGAGAAACAGAATGTGTTATGTAGTCTGGCTTATAGAAAAGGAAATGCATAGCAATGTCATAAAAAACAGCATTTATTCTCATTTTAAAGCACCTTGAGTTTCAAGTCTCTGTGCACATTCCTTGACACAACTTCAGCCATCCTGCAAGACCTGAAAGAAAGTGCTTGCCTTTACATGTTTATGTTTTTTCATTTTTTTGCTCTTTTGTGTGGCTGCCTCAACAATCAAGTGTACTTGGTCTGACTTTCTTGTTCAGTTCTTGTCTGTTTGACGTTTGCACATTCTCCCGGTGTCTATATAGCTTTCCCATCCAGGTTTGGTCCCTGACTCACTTCTGATGTTTTAAAGTAGGCTCTAGCCTTCTGTGATTCTAAATTGAGTCAAGTGTGTGTAGGACTTTTATGTTCTGTTGCCAATATTTTGCAATGTTTATGAATACTTTATCAAAATATTTGATCTGTTAGAGCATTTATATTATACATTTGCAGGCAAAACAGAGAAACTGCAATGACCATACTTCTACAGGGCAAACACATTTTAGAAGGATGGAAAGCCTCTTATTTAAAAGTGTGTGGGGACATTGAAAATGTTCATAGATACTCACTATGGACATTTGACAGGCAACAACTGTTTGAACGGACAGATTACATGGCATTAATCTGCCAGGATCTCCATAAAATACTACAGGTAGGTAATTACTATCTAGCAAACATTAATGTGGGTTAGATGCATCATCAATCATTTCACACAGAAATAAATCTCACATTATGATTTATGAACTGGAATTTGACTGCCCAGCATTTGGAAGAAAGTTACTATTGTACTCTGTGAGGCAGATAATATAGTCTAAAATTGTATTTCCACAGTACCTGAATTAATTTATAAATAGAGTGCAATTAGTTTTATTGTGGTTAATTTAATTTAACCTGTTTTAAATTAAATTGAATAAGAATTACAGCAAATTAGGTTTTGACTTGAATTTAGATGAAAATTATTTAAAATTTGGTTATTTCTAACATATCCTTTTTTTCATTCTAAGACCTATGAACAACTTTACAGCACATTTAATACAAGCTTAAGGAAACTGATTGGAAAACCAAAGAGACTAAATGAATTGTCACTCTGGACTGAGAGTCTCATCAAGCCCATTGAAGAATTAAACTTTAATCCATTTAAGCTTCAAGAAAAGAATTCATGGGAAAAAGTTATGGAGAAGTTTGAAAATGAAGTTAAGGCATGTGTAATTTTACTGATCAGCTGGATATTCAACATTTTTAGAATTTCATTTTAGCTTTAGCCTTAAACCTGAATTGGATTAAACACATTGGAAAATGTTATTATTTTAATATTAGTATAAGCAACTAAAATCAATCTGAAGTTTAAAGTGATCATCTAACCATACACTAGCATAACTTAGTTCTCCTTTGTTCTAGTACCAATCTGCTAGTTATTCCCATTCCGGAAAATATTTTTTCGTGAAGACATTATTCCACTAAACCAAAGTCAATGTGAATGTAGAATGGTAAACTCTTCCCTCTGGGAGCCTTTTATTCCCACCAAAGAGGACAGTTTTACCAACAAATACAAAGCTGGGTTGTATCTTAGTAAGAATGCCAAAGTTACCTAATTGCTTATACTCTGTTCACTGTCAGACACTAGTACATTGATGTGATGTGGTTATGGCAGGCCAAAGCCAGAAACGGAAAAAGGCAGGGGATTACTGCTAGAATGCTACAGAATCTAGACCAATGGTTTGCAACTGGGGGCCAATCACCCACTAGGGCTCAGGAGTCCCAGCTGCAGCACCCCCTGGCGGTCTGCCACATTGCGCGAGGGCTGGTCTTCTCCAGGTTGGGGAGTCGGCGTCTTCCAGTCTACAGCTCTGCCCTGTGGTAACACGAGCAACAGGTCCAACGAGATGGAGGGTCCAACACCGCCAGCCGTGACCACAGCGGCCGCAGTTACAGTAACGTTGCCGCCCCAAACCCCCCCCCAAAGTCGACCTCTGCGGAATCGGAAGCAGGACGGGAATTCCAGCCCCTACGTCCGCCCAGCTGTGGGTTCGTGGTGTCTCTGGCCCTCTGCAGTGCAGCCCTCCACTGTCTGCGAGCAGACGGGTTCACGCGGCGCTCTGTTAGGAGTCTACGTCTTCTTTTTCCGGGTCCTCCTCCTGCTCTGCACCCCTTTGGACGCCCGCGAAACCGGTGCCGGCAGTCGTGGCAAGGCTGTTTGGCAGCCGATGTCTACTAGCTGCCTCACTGCACACTCCTCTGCCCAGGCCATCTGCCTCAGTTGGTTATTATTTATTTCTAGAAAATGTTTACTCATTTTATGTTATATGATTAAGAAAATCAGGCACTAGCAAAAATACCTTTTTTTTAGTAAAAGCATGCCAGATGTTTTTGAAAGGGAATATTTTGTATTGCATTTTAAAAAGTACAGGCAGTTTTAATAGCACTAGCAGCACATTTGCTTTTGTTAATAAAATGTACTATTTGTTCAAAAATAAGCACCTTTGTTAAGACTGCAGCTAATCTACAACAGGGAATTATCATGCCCAGTGTGTTCGGGTGGGTTGGTGGGGTGATAATTTAATTATTAACTATTCTTATGGTATAGTGGGGGAACTTGGTGGAATAAAATTAGAGCACCACTGCTATAGGCTACATGCCCCAATTTTTCAATATTAGTTAGTGCCTCACCTAGGGACTTACACATTTTAAGACACTGTTCTTTCTTCTTGCATGTCATACTTCAATTGCTACATCTCTGTGACCATGCTCTGATACTGGAAAGTTGTATACATTGTTTTGAGTGAGTTTTCTTCATTGTAAGCTTAGGTTGACCTGGAAGGATCATTTTACAGTCCTGTGGAGCATCTATCATCTATTTCAAGCATTTAAGTGAAACCTAATAAATTCGGTCATATTACATGGAACAAAATAGCATTTAAATTTGTCAAATCATTGTTTTTGCTCCCTTTTAGGAAATTGAAGCAGAAGTCATTGAATTTCTTGATCTGTCATTTAAGAGTGCTCATTCTGCAGAAGCTGCCTTTGATATGCTTTTAAATTTCAAGTATAATCATTCTAGGCCAGCTGTGAGAAGTCAACTGAGAAAAAAACATAATGAAATCTTGGTCAAGTATGCACAAGAGGTATGGAGTCTATTTTTAACACATATCAATTGTTTTAGAAATGCAGAAGACGCTACAACTTGTTAATTCAAAGAAGGTGTGTGTACTGAATGATTATACAAATATTTTTTAATTAGAAAAAAGTATTTAGTGTGGTTAAGCATTCTGCCACCTTTGTGAGTCATCAATAAATAATAAAGCACTTATTTTTCATCCATCACTCTTTTTTAGTGACATATTCTTTGTAATTAAGATCTCCAAGGCCAGGTAGACAGGACAGGAAAACTATGCACATACAGAGCACTCCAGTGTTCCTAATACTATACGGCTGAAGGCATACTATGAACCTTTATAAGCATGTCATTCCTAATTTCAAGCAAACAAATCCGGTCATATGAACCTATTGATCTGGCCATTTAAAAATAAAATTAGCACATGTTTATATGCAAAACTAATTTCTACAAACATAACTCTCACTGTTGTAATATGTCATGAAATGCATCCTTGCATTTAGAATACATTACACTCATGCATGCCACTCAAAGGTTCTTCATTGTTCTGTGTAAAATAAACAGATTTGCTACAGAAATTAACACAAAAAATCCACAGCGTCTCATCTACACTGGCTTCCTGCCTTGTATTGTATTAGATTGCCTTCAAAGCATTCTGATTACTTAACTGTTTGTTCCAGCATTTCAGAAAACTTAAATGTGTTCAAAAGTTGCAGTCTTCGAGCATTATCTTTCTTAATGTTCAAAGCCTTTTTAATATAACATTAAGGAAATACTTTGAGAAACCAAGCTTTATTAACACAGTCTATGATCATTTCATCTGCTTTACATCCAAATACATACTAAAGTCCTCACTGTGCTCTGTAGGTTTTCACTTGGTGTTTCTTCATTTACTAGCCCTCATGTGCTTTTCAAAATGATGGCACTGTACACTATTAATTTTCTAAATTTAAAAATTGCACCAATAATTTAGCAATTTAACCCAGGGTCACCTCAACAGCATCATAGGCCCCTGGTCAAAGTAGTGCACTGGGGCTCCTGTTTTGATAGCAGAACAGAAACACACATAGGCATCAGAAACGTAGTGGGCCCATATGCTCCTGGGGCCCCCAGCTAGTGCCCATTGTGCCCATACATTAAGATGGCCCTGAACCTGTTGTTTAGTTGTACATTGTAACAGCATTTGATTTCTACAGTTTCTTTTGTTTCACATCAACTAGAATTGCTTAATTGCTAAGCTTTGGTAACATGGTAACATACCAGGTGTGATCAAGAAAAATATGGTGAATGTTTTAAAAAATATACGCTTATTGCAGTAAAAGATTTACAAATACTAGTCACCCTCAAAATACTCTCCTTCACTTACAATGCACTTATCCCAATGCTCCTGCCACTTTGTGAAGCAGTTCTGGAAGTTTTTTTTCTACAGTGTCTTTAGTTGGGCAGTCGTGGCTGCCTGGTTGTCCTTCAATAAATTGAAATCAGTTGCCTTTCATGGTCATTTTCAATTTAGGGAACAGCCAGAAGTCGCATGGTGCCAGATCCTGCGAATAAGGTGGATGTGGATACAGCGTAATATTTTTATTTGACAGAAATTGTCGTACGAGAAGGGATGTGTGACAAGGAGTATTGTCATGATGAAGAATGAAACCGTTTCAACATTTTCCTCGTTATTGATGTTGAAGGACGTCCTGATCTTTTCTCGTCTTCAACCGAGTCAGATCCATTACGAAATCGATCAAACCTCTTGTAAACAGTCTTAATTGTCGGTGCAGTGTCACAACAAACTGATTTTACCTTCTGATGGGTTTCCTGAGCTTTTTGCAATTTGAAACAAAATTTCATGTTAATGCATTGTTCGATATCCATTATTAACGACAAACTTGAAAAACACACTTGAACTCAACGTTGGCTCACAAACGACTGACAGTATGAAACAAGTTGAAACTTGTCCCAAACTAGGCTCTAGGATGGACATGTCAGAACCTGCGTTGAATTGTTTTGTGTTGCTCTTGGTCGGTGCTCTGCATCAACATTCACCATACTTTTTGATCACACCTCGTATTATGGCAGTGTTTCTCAAATTAATTGGGTCATGCATAGTTGAGAATTACAACTTAAATGAATGAGAACGGTTGCAAACAGTTTTTGGAAAGCCCCCCGATGGGTCGACGCATGCATGGCTGAAAAAAATAAGAAGGGCAGACATTGCCTACCCGCTTGACAACAGTCAGCAGAGATTCCCTTTAGTGAAGTTTAGTGGCTGTTACGAATTGCAAAGACAAACAATAGTCAAAACTGGGTCATGGGAAAAAAAAAGTTTAAGAAACACTGTATTATGGCATGGTGTTATAGACTAAATATTGTGTTTTAGCAAATACAAATAAAATGCCCTGTGGATGCTTATTTTAACCTTTGGTGATTTTAGCCATGTGCAGTCAAACGTTAACAATAGAAAATAGAAGCAGATAGGACTGTTTTAAACAATTGCACTGTAAGAGATGGGAACTACTCAATATATTGTCACTGTATTGATTTCATGTACAGTAATTGCTTGTACAAGTGACAAATGCGTAAGAAGCAGCACAAGTGTTTTGAGGTTTCAATAGTCTGACCATTATTGCCTTTTTACTGAACCCAGTGCATAGTTTTCTGGAAGTGGTTTTTGGAACAGAATTATTTAACTGCTGATTTCCTGTGCTAGTATTCATGCAATTTGGATCGTTACCTCAGATTTCCTTATGACTTGTTTTTCCAACCTCAGTATTCCCATTAGTACTAAAGTCTCCTCTTCTATTTGAAATGTTCTTATTTAACAGATTGACACTATAAGCAATATGTTTGAACAGAATCGTGATAATCCATTTCTTAGTAAGAATAACCCACCAGTGGCAGGATCAATAGTTTGGGAGAAGTCTTTGTTTCGTCACCTAAAACACACTATTTTTCGCTTAATGGAGGACAAAGAAATAATGAATACTGATCAGGGCAAGGAGGTAAGTCCCTTATGAATTGTTGTCCTAGTCAGCCTACTATGCGCAGTCTTCTTAGTCAGCCTACTTGTTAGAGGAATGTCTTTTCTTCTCTTAGTATCAAATAATCCTACTATTATTGTTGCTATTTCTTTCTTATGTTTTTTCTATTTCAGCACAATTATATCTACCAAGTACTTACAGTAACTTGGGCAATTTCTGATACAGCTATTCTGGATTATAGTAATTTGCTATACAGCTGATATTATGCTTTTCATTCTTTCCCCGACACATCATAATTGGAAATCAGCGCAGTGATTTAAGAACTGTATCATTATCACATATAATGCTTGCTGTCATGTTTTAAAATAATACAGTAGTAAATCGATGATTTGAAAAACCTGACCATAAAACATTACAGCAGTTAATTCTACTTCCATCCATCCATCCATTATCCAACCTGTTATATCCTAACTACTTCAAACAAATAAATTGTCTAGCTTTTCAACATCTTGTGCAAAATTGGGAAACTGCTTTAATATGGCAACGCTTATAAGTAGGCGGAAACTATTTATGTCTCACACTAGGAAAAGAAAACAGAATGAATGGAAGTGACAAAGAGAGTAACCATTAAGCAAGTTAGAGGTTGAAACCAAGAATTAACTCTATCTCTTGTTAGATCAAAAATTGCAAGCCAAGAATCATAATAAGCAAAGGAATCTAAAAGTCAGGAACATGGAAAGTCTAAATAGCGGTACTGCACATTCAAAAAGAAAGGCTTTTTATTTAGTTAAATCATCTGCAAAACAATGACGTTGCTACATCTAACACACCAATCTCAGATAACATTAACTGTGCAATGTCTGGGACTGCACTCCATAGCAATCATCATTGCATCTTGACAACAGTGGCGCAAACTGAAAGCACCTTGAGAGAAATAATACGATGATGAAAACGATGCATACATAATTTACTCAAATCATGGCAAAACTGCTTGTGTAGGTATGGAAATGTGATAATTAAAGGACAAATCTTTGTCAAACAAAACATCTAAATTATCAACAGATCCAGCCAAACTTAAATTGAGTGGATTTGAGTTAAACAGTATAACATAGAGTAACTGGAGAAAACAGACTGCCTGTCTTTTGTTTAGGGCACAATAAATAGCATTTTAATGAGAAAATGTGACTTGCACAGAAAATCATAATGTCCAATTCTTGTTCGTAAAGTGTAGATACGTCCTTCCATTGAAACAAAGTAAGGGGTACTTGTTGAAGTTTTCTTATCTTTTATTTTCTGTCCTCTTTGTTTCAGAATATTGTACAGCTTCTGGTTGGCCATCTTTTAGTTTCCTTGTCAAGTCCTATCTTCAGGTTAACTTAATACAAATCTCACACAGGGTGGCACAGTGGGTAGCGCTGCTGCCTTGCAGTTAGGAGACCTGGGTTCACTTCCCGGGTCCTCCCTGCGTGGAGTTTGCATGTTCTCCCCGTGTCTGCGTTGGTTTCCTCCAGGTACTCCAGATTCCTCCCACAGTCCAAAGACATGCAGGTTAGGTGCACTGGTGATTCTAAATTGTCCCTAGTGTGTGCTTGGTGTGCATGTTCGTGTGCCCTGCCCGGGGTTTGTTTCTGCTTTGTGCCCTGTGGATTGGCTCCAGCAGACTCCTGTGACCCTGTGTTAGGATATAGCGGGAAGGATGGATGAAAATCTCACAATACAATTAGAATGACAAACTTAAACAGACTCTATATTTCTTTAAGAATGTTTTGTAATTCCACTGTTAAGGAAAGCCTGCTTACTTCTAAGTATTACTGATATGTAGTTTTAATTATTTGGAACTGTAGTTTAAGCAGTTATAATAAGAGGAACTTAATATGCTGCATGTGTACTGGTTTTATGGGACCTTTCCTTTGAATATATTCCGCCCCCCCCCCCCTTCACTTACCCCCCAACTGATGTGCCTTCTGTGATGGAAAATAAAAAAGTGGATACTGAATAGCACATGCTATCCCTTTTTCTCAGAATACTCTTAATGACATACAGTCATGGCCGAAATTAGTGGCACCCCTGGAATTTCCCAGAAAATGCATCATTTCTCCAGAAAAATGTTGCAATTACAAATGTTTTGGCATAGACATGTTTATTTCCTTTATGTGCATTGGAACAACATAAAAAAACGGAGAAAAAAAGCCAAATCTGACATCATGTCACACAGAACTCAACAAATGGGCCGGACAAAATTATTGGCACCTTTTCAAAATTGTGGGTAAATCGTTTTATTTCAAGCATTTAATGTTCATTTGAACTTACCTGTGGCAAGAAACAGGTGCTGGCAATATAGCAATCACACCTGAAGCCAGTTAAAATGGAGTAAAGTTGACTCTCTGTTGTATGTCTGAGTGTACCACACTAAGTATGGAGAACAGAAAGAAGAGCAGAGAATTGTCTGAGGACTTGAGAACAAATATTGTGAAAAAATATCAACAATCTCATGGCTACAAGTCCATTTCCAGAGATCTTCATGTTCCTTTGTCCACTGTGCGCAGCATAATCAAGAAGTTCAAAACACATTGCACTGTAGCTAATCTCCCTGGACGTGGACGGAAGAGAAAAATTGATGAAAGACTGCAACGAAGGATAGTCCGAATGGTGGATAAACAGCCCCAATCAACTTCAAAACATATTTAAGCTGTTCTGTAGACTCAGGGTGCAACAGTGTGAGCTCGAACTATCCGTCGACATCTGAACGAAATGAAACACTATGGCAGGAGAGCCAGGAGGATCCCACTGCTGACACCGAAACATAATAAAGCCAGACTGGAGTTTGCCAAAATGTACTTGAGGAAGCCAAAATCCTTCTGGGCGAATGTCTTGTGGACAGATGAGACCAAGGTAGAGCTTTTTGGTAAAGCTCATCTCTACTGTTTACAGAAAACGGAATGAGGCTTACAAAGAAAAGAACACAGTACCTGCAGTCAAACATGGTGGAGGTTCTAAGATGTTTTGGGGATGTTTTGCTGCCTCTGGCACTGGATGCCTTGACTCTGTGCCAGGCATCGTGAAATCTGAAGACTACAAAAAGATATTGGGGTGCAATGTAGGGCCCAGTGTCAGAAAGCTGGGTCTGCGTCAGAGGTCATGGGTGTTCCAGCAGGACAATGACCCCAAACATACCTTTAAAAGCACCCAGAAATGGTTGAAGACAAAGCGCTGGAGAGTTCTGAAGTGGCCAGCAATGAGTCCGGATCTAAATCTGATTGAACACTTATGGAGAGATCTCAAAATTGCTGTTGGGAAAAGGTGCCCTTCAAATCTGAGAGACCTTGAGCAGTTTGCAAAAGAAGATTGGTCAGAAATTCCAGTTGAGAGGTGTAACAAGCTTGTTGATGGTTGATTTCAGTTATTTTTTCCAAAGAGCATGCAACCAAATATTAAGTTGAGGGTGCCAATAATTTTGTCCAGACCGGTTTTTGAGTTTTGTGTGAAATGTCAGATTTGGCTTTTTTTCTGTTTTTTGTGGTGTTCCAATGCACATAAAGGAAATAAACATGTGTATACCAAAACATTAGTAATCACAACAATTTTCTGGGAGAAATGGTGCATTTTCTGGGAAAATTCAAGGGGTGCTGGTAATTTCGGCCATGACTGTATAACACACAAATTTAAAAAGTAGGAATGTCAAATCCATCTTTCAATACTTGGTTGTACTCCTTATTTTGTTTTTGTTAGTGAGGATAATGAGCTAGAGTAAGCTGTCTTGTCTCTTGTGCAGGGCTGGGGCCAGTCCTGAATGAGTACAGCTTGGGAACACTGAGGTTTAACCATGATGTGACCTTCTACATACCCTAAATATTGGGCCATTGTACATTTACAACATGGACTATATATTCTTCACAGGTGCTAGAACTGCTAACATCTTCAAGATGTGTAATACTGTGTAGATATTATGAAGGTCAAGAAAATCTGCCAATACCCTTTGCCATGTGCAAGGTAGCTTAAAAGCCTGCCTGAGTCTAAAAAGAAAGTAATTCATTGGGTATGTGATGAAATATTAAACCTGAAGTCAACGGAAGTTATTGCAAAAGCACCAACTTCCATACGGCTTTGGTACTATTTTTTTGTATTTCTAATTCAAATTCTTCCTGTGAGAGGTAACAGGGTCATTTCCTGGCAAACACATTGTGTTCAGTTTTTACGAGGTGCAGGATGATAAGAGGTTTATAGTGAAATGCAGTTTTAAATAAATAATCGAGTCCCCCAGCATGCAGGCTTCAAATGGGTGTCAAATTGTTCCAGGGTTGACTAAGGTCCTTGGTTGGTTGAGCACTCATGTGCAAATGCAAGCAGATCAGTCAGGTACCTCATTCACATCTCAAGAGTAGGCAAAGGACCACATCTGCACCCACTCGGGCAGGATATAAGGGAGCCTGCATGCCAGAGGAGGATGAACAAGAAAAAAAAGAACTGTGAGTAAGAGCAAAGCATTGGGTGCCTGAGCCAGTGTAAGGGAGAAGAGGCAAGTGGTTGGTAGCCCAGTGGAAGTGCAAGCAGTCATAGCTGGAGGGGTGGATTGTCCCTGCTGAATTTTTGGTGGAGTGGGTATGATGGCAGTGGTGCCCTCATAGGGATGCCAAAGGCACTAGGAGAGCTTGGTGGAAGACAGTGGTACAGTTGGCTTGGAGCATCATGGCAGACGCCGATGGAGGCAACCGTTGCAAGAGCTGGAGGATGTGACTGTGGCTGCTGGTGTGTCTGACTGCTGGAAGACCTGAGCAGGGTGAGTTGGGAGGATAGAGAGTGGAAGATGCCCTGGGCTTGTTAAGTATCAGAGAAAGAAACCGATGACTGCATGGTTTTATTCTGTTTTTATCATTTGGATTATTTGTTGGATTTTAACTCATGGACATCATTGATTTATGGTTTATTTATTTATTGAAGATCTGCTTTTTTATACTGCACTTTTTGAACACTTTCCTTTGGATTTTAGTAAGAGCACTTGGCACTGAATGTGCATGTCTTTATTTGCCTGGCTTATAATGGTTCATGACTATCAACATTTCTGGGTTCAAGGGGCTCCTGGAAGTAGCAGGGACTGTGGAGCTGACTCAAGACTGTCACTTGTAGGTTAGTCAAGACCAGTTTTGTCTTGACTAACCTACCAATTACACATTTGATTTACAGCATTTTGGAACTCTTGCATTTTGGGGGTTTAAATTGTCAACAAAATTAAAAGATTGTGCTTTGATGTACAGTATCAATATATTTTCTCTGAGTAACTTTATTTCCACATGGTTTTGCATGGTTTTAGTAAATTTACATGGTAAACCTGTTTGGGAGGTCTGTAGTTAGTTGCTTAACCAAATACGTCCCCTTCTCTCTTTCACCTCATATAGTCCTTTTCAGTGGGCATGCAATTTGGAATAGGACATACAAATTAAAATAATCACAGGGTCACCTAGGTGAAACGCAAGCATTGTTGCCTCATAATCATAAACCTGGACTTGGCTTTGTATAGCCCTTTTCCATATTCTCCCACAAAATTGGATGGATTTTTTAAATCTGTCACACAGTTGTGCTAAGATATTGATGGGGTTAGAACTCTCTGATTCCCGACCTTCCATTATTACATCAAGCAGTCCTCTAGGCTGTTGTTCACATAACAGTTTAAAGACAGGGAAGTCGCTGGGTGCCAGTCCAGAAAATCCTTTTTGACTACCGCTTTAAGCATCTGTTTCAAGATTTAAACGTAACTTTCCACCAGTCCATCTGGTTGCAGATGATATGCAGACATTTTCAAATGTTTGATGCAAATGAATTTGGTGACCTTTTCCCGAGGAGAGAGGCATCCCCTGGTCTGGCAGGACCTCTTTGGGGAAGCCTACACATGGAAAGGTCCCAACAATCAGGAGGGCTACCTAAAGTGGGGTCTGGCTGTCAGTATGTCAGCGGCCTCTAGGTGCGATTCCACTGTCTGGGGCACATCGTGCTTATCACACTTTGTAGTCTCTCCTTTCATTTCGCCACATACCACATATTTCATGACAAGGGATCCCAATTTCCCTTCACCCTCTATTAGGCTCAGTTTACTTTTACTGTTTAAAATTTGCACCATCTCACCGACTGTGTGATCAGACCTGTTGCAACCAAGTATCTTGGCTCACTAGGGACCATGAAACACATTCATTTAGTTCAATCATAATCACAACACACACAGCCGAAGGACACATGTGGATGTCTACAAGGATACGGTTTGGGCAATATTAGTGTTGCTGTCAGAATCAAGTAAAGCAGTTATGCAGTGTCCGTTTACCTACACTGCTCCTTGTTGTGATTGTAGGCTTCAGGTCCAACAAGGCCCCAAAAATGCTGAACAAAGTTCAAATAACTTTAAATGTCACAAAATATATCCAAATGCCACTTAATGGAAAGTAAAATTGTAAAAATCCTTTGGGTTGAGAATAAAATCCACAAAGAATCTTTATGTAATGAAGCTTGTGAGTTTCAAAGCACATAAGCCGCAAATAGTTCCATAAATGCTCTCTAGAGGGGGAAACAATAAGAAAATCCTCGTCTAGTACCCCAGAAGGTTAAATATAATCTTTATTTATTTCACAAAAAGATTCTTCTTGCTCGTTGAAGCTCTAAAGAACACAAAAGTCATGGAGGGAGTGCCTGTAAATGCAAGGCAAACAAGTCCCAAATGCAAATCCAACAAATGAACTCAACAAACAGGTCAAAAATCCAGAAATGACAGTAAGCACATGTAAAAGACGCAAACATTCACTGACTACCTAGCACGTTTGAATTTACTGCCAAGAACTATCAGAAACCTATATTGGGCCAAAGGCAGTCCTTGGCAGTGATGGGCAGGTGGTCCAGCCTCTAGGGGAAACTTCTTACAAAATACAAGGCACATAACAAATGATTAGAGACAAAATCATAAACAAAAAATAATGCAGATAATTAACAAAAGTAACATTAATATAGTCAGTCAGTCATTTTCCAACCCTCTATATCCAAACACAGGGTCACGGGGGTCTGCTGGAGCCAATCCCAGCCAACACAGGCAGGAATAAATCAAGCATCAAACAAAAATGTAAAGTTCTGACTGAAATATAGCACTTTATGAAAGAAGAATTAATTTATATAAACAGAAGAACAATAAAAATTACAAAAAAGGCAAAATAAGGCAAAAGGGGTTGCCTAAAAGGTAATCCAAGTAAACAAGACCAATCATAAAACAAGAGCAAAATTCAAGAAGTAATACTTTAAGATCAAATAAATAATTTGAAATTAAAACTCGCATTAAACAGCGCACACTTGAAATGTCAATGAGCCACTTTAAAATGTGCTTTCAGCTTCGAAAGATAAAGACTGAAAAAGAATAACAAAACACAAGGAACACAAGACAACAAGGCACAATACATAGATACTAAATTAAAAATAGAAAAATATTAACAAAGACATAATTTCAATATTCACAGCCCTCATACTATCCATCCATCCATTTTCAAACCCGCTGAATCTGAACACAGGGTCACGGGGGTCTGCTGGAGCCAGCCCCACCCAACACAGGGCACAAGGCAGGAACCAATCCAGGGCAGGGTGCCAACCCACCGCAGGACACACACAAACACACCAAGCACACACTAGGGCCAATTTAGAATCGCCAATCCACCTAACCTGCATGTCTTTGGATTGTGGGAGGAAACCCACGCAGACACAGGGAGAACATGCAAACTCCACACAGGGAGGACCTGGGAAGCGAACCCAGGTCCCCTAACTGCAAGGCAGCAGCGCTACCACTGCGCCACCGTGCCGCCCCTCCCTCATACTATTCCTTTGTCAAATTATCCATCACACTCCATTGACTTTGTTTTGATTTGATTATGTAATAGCTTTTTTTGTCTTAGATATTCTTGGTCATGTAAGAGTTATGAAGGTTGCTGAATGTTATTTTGATAACATTTTGTTGTAAACATGTAAACTTTTATTTAATGACATTTAATATATTTTAACATCTTTCAGCGACGCCATTTTGTTTTCTGTTGGTGCCGCCATTTTGAGTTTAGTGTGTGTAATGTTGCTAGCCATGTTCCTTTATTTGACCAGAGATCACAATCCATGATGTCATTAGTTCAACTCAAAGTCTTTGGTTATCAAAATTCAGAATAAAAAATCTTTAGTAGCTAGTTCATTTTGTTTATCGATCTTCTGGTTATGACTTAATGCTTTGTTTTCTTTTGACTTTGATTTATGGTATTTTGAATGGGCTTGATGGCAGATCATTTGGACTTTCTGGTTTCATACTTCACAAGGTTTTATAGTTTGTTTTAGACTATGATTCTTCCTCATTAAAAATCTGCTCCAATATTTATTTTTGGCAGAAACTTGGATCTCTACAATGTGAGTTCTCAAGATGGAACGTTTGCATTTAAGTAATGATTTAATAGAGTATGAGTAACTGACTCAAAAAGTCCATGTGTCCATACTTGCCTCCTTAAATATCTAAGAGTAAATTAATACTTTGGAGATTTAAATAGAAAAAGTAAGGGGGGAGGGGGTTTTTACTAAAAGGAATTCCAATAATGGATGCTTTGATGAAAACAATGATAGAGTTATGGAAAGACAAGAAGTATAGAGAGGTTACCTTCTTTTAGTGTTGGAAAAGTAAACTTAAGTAGTCAAATCCTTTGCAAAAAACATATTACAGGTACCAGGATTTATAAATAGCAAGGACATTTTTGCTCAATTTGACAGTGGAGCAGCTGAAAATTTTATTCCTACTTCTCTAATCTTCACATTAGATATAAAATCAATCCTACCGAAATTTAAACCATCTGTAGTAGAAATTGATGGAAAAATCAACTGGGACTGGTCGTATAGAATGTATAACACCCGATAAAGCTGACTGGGTTATTGCACCAAGAAATTATTTCTTCTTTGACCCCACAACTTATTCTTGTATTCTAAACTTTAAGCAACATAACTCGATTATTGATTAGAAGTAGAAAGATGTTAAGCAATGGAGTTTGTATTGTAAAAGGTTATGCATACAGAAGAATTCACAGACTATGCTCCTGTATAACAATAATACTCTGCCAAATGAATAATTTCAAGTTTCAAGGCTCCTTTGATAAGCAATCTCAAGACTTACTACCACATAGAAAACATGACGGTGCTATTGAATTATTTATTACCTGACACTCAGTTATGAAATGGGAAAATATATGCATTACCTAAACCAGAAAAGGAGGCTGTGAAAAATTATGTTAAAGGAAATTTACAAAATGGGTTTATTACCTGTTTAAAAAGTCCCATAGGTGCTGTTTTTTTCCTTTGTTGAGAAGAAGAATAGTTGATTAAGATGTTATTTCTTGGCTATGAGATAACACAAAAGGGATTGGCTATGAAATAACTAATGATCACAGTTATTCTTAATTGGGAAACTCCTGAAAGAATTAGACAGTGTGACCAGTAAGGGGTGTTGCAGCACCCCTAACACAACCACAACTACACAAGTACAGTGTGCCAACAAATGATTTATTGTGTTCAAATATTTCTCATGGGGCAGCACCGTGGCACAGTGGCGGCACTGCTGCCTTACAGTAAGGAGACCTGGGTTTGCTTCCTGGGTCCTCCCTGCGTGGAGTTTGCATGTTCTCCCAGTGGGTTTCCTTCTGGGTGCTCCACTTTTCTCCCACAGTCCAAAGACATGCAGGTTAGGTGCATTGATGATCCTAAATTGTCCCTAGTGTGTGCTTGGTGTGTGGGTGTGTGTGTGCCCTGCCTGGGATTTGTTCCTGCCTTGCACCCTGTGTTGGCTGGGATTGGCTCCAGCGGGTTGGAAGATGACTGACTGACTGAAATATCTCTCACAGGCTTCTCTGAATGTTGCACAAGTAGCCTACAATTACAGAAAGTCTTCTTCCTTCTCTCTGTCTCTTCCCTCACTTCAGTTCCTCCTCCTCCTCCTCCTCCTCCTCCTACTCCTCAATGAGCTTTATCCTCATTCACCCAACTCTGACTTAGCTGAAGTCAGGAGGAATACTGGACCCGGGAGTACTTCTGGTGCCGATACATTTCATCCAGGAAGCACTTCCAGGTCAAAGGAAACCTCCCTAAAAAGAGGAAGCCTCCTCCCCATAGTCCTCTGGTAGCTCCCATGAGACCCAGAAAGTATGAAGTTCTGCGTGACTGTATATGGGAGTTGTTGCCATCTGTTGGACTGGGGGAACACATGGCTATGGGAGGCACTCTCCTTCCGTCCTTCCATTGTAAAGGCATCCAGACCAGATAAGGAACCATCCATCCTGGTCAGGATACCAGCCATGTCTTCTGTTACAACATACTCAATGACCTTTTGGATTTGATTATTGTTTTCATTGATTTATAAAGAATTGCTCCAAACACTTTACTAACAAGAAAAAGTAAACATAAATTCTGCTGGATTCCAGAGGCACCGTATACATTTGAATAATTAAAAATATTGTTATCTAGTACCCCAGGGTTAAAACACCCAGACACTTTACCATTTATCATGGACAATGCCACCCTAAGCCAAACCAGGACCCTAATCTGAAATCTTCTTGGGGACACCAATCCCACCTGGCCTCCCCCCTCCCTAAATCCACTATAGTAGTATTTCTTACAACAGCTTTAATCAGAACAATAAATATATAAATAAATAATAAATAAACACTGTGGTGGGCTGGCGCTCTGCCCGGGGTTTGTTTCCTGCTTTGTACCCTGTGTTGGCTGGGATTGGCTCCAGCAGACCCCCGTGACCCTGTAGTTAGGACATAGCTGGTTGGATAATGGATGGATGGATGGATAAATAAACAAAGAAGCACACGTCACAAACTTAAATATAACTTAACTAATACCCTTTTAAAAATAAGTAAAAATTGAAAGTGAATGTTTTAGTAATTTAACAGCGTGTAGAGGTCCTGAGGTTTATGTGGTGGTAATAAGTAATCCTCAACCATGTGTCAGGTAGGTACTGTAACATCAGATAATATCTGTTAAACACTCAATTACAGGACTATAACATTAATCCTATTGTTACTCCAGTAAGCCACTAACTTTAGTGTAGTAGCAGTTGATGTAATGTTAGCTAGCTTACCTGAAGTTACACAGATTCAGATTTCTAAACGCACTTGTAACTAGTGCAACATGAGCTGCTTCTTCATGCTTTCTTTTTTTTTTCTTTTCTGTTCTCCTGACTGGTGTTGACTTAAAGCCATTTTTTTACACATTAATGGAACATTATCACAACAGATGACTGGCAACAATGTTAATATGTCAATTCCTGAAACAGCAATAACTCCCATAAAGTCAAACTGCAGACCTCCAGAGCTCTGTTTGGTTGAGGAGGTTGTTGCTTTGCATTACATGTTAGTGATGTTACACGAATACGGGTGGTTACACCATGGTTAAGATTAGGATTGTGGGAGGAGTAATCTGACTCAAGTCAAATAAACCAAGTGTCAAAAAAGTGCAATTGAATTGGCTGGTTCATTTTATTAGTAGTTAATATTATTGGGTCCAGTTAATACCTTTTTGCTATCAGATGTTATTCGAAGGACAAATTGAAGTATGGATAAATTCCTAAGTGTACGTGTTATAGTCAGTCAGTCAGTCATTATCCAACCAACAATTTAGGGTCGCCAATGCACCTAACCTGCATGTCTTTGGACTGTGGGAGGAAACCCAGTGTTATAGTCTCATTTTTTAAATGAGTCACATATTCAACTTCATTTTAAATCTGCATTTACTACATTTAGTAAATGTATTAAGGTTAATCGTAGTATTAGTAGTTTTTGTTTAATTAGTTTTATTAGTAGTAGCAGTAGTAGTGGTACAGGTCAAGTAGTTGTATTTTATTATTATTATAATTAGTATTTAATATGTTATTAATATTAGTATTTATTATTATTATTAGTAGTAGTAGTAGTAGTAATAGTAGTAACAGTATTAAAACTGTTGTTTTTGTTATATCACTTGTCACAAGTTACACTGTTGGCTATATCAAGTAACAAAGAGCAACAGCTCACTAATTCCCTGGACCACTGTTGGTTGGATAATGCTTGACTGACTATAACACGTACACTTATCTATATTACTAAACAAAGGTTGTATATATGCATGGATGCCAGAGGCCAGCAGCACCGAAAGCGCACGCTCACAGCGCCTAAGCGCCCCAGAGTCAAACCCAGCGGCTTCCCAGAGTCAGTAGGTGGCGCCCAAACAACACAAGACAACCTGTAAACTAAACTTCAGGTCACAATGCAACCGCCACCCGAACGCGAACGCACACACCACTTCATATACAACCTATTGACGTTGACCAGATAAATAACCAAGTAATTGGATTGCTTCCTGGAGAAAGCCATGTCTCTCTAAGCACTGACAGTGTTGATTCTGAACACAAAACTGAGCATCTTAATTTCCCATTAGAATATTTAAACACTATTAGCCCGGCCAGATTATCACAACACTATCTTAACCTTAAAGTAGGGACAAAATTACCTTTTAAACTTAAACGACAGCAATTTCCCATTAAGGCTGCATGTACCATGACGATCAACAAATACCAAGGATAAACCATGGACAAAGTAGGGATTTACCTATCTGAGCCTGTATTTGGACATAGACAACTTTATGTTGTCTTTTCAAGAGTCCGGCTTCGTGTGACGTTAAAGTGAAGGTTTTAACTACTCCATACCAGTCAGAGCCGATTCAAGGACAGGAAACCATCTTTACCAAAAATGTCATTTATAAGGAAATTTTTGATTAACTATTTGGAATTTACCACTTTATGAATTTTTTGTTTCCAATTTACTTCATTTAAACCTTTGAACTCCAATTTTTTTTTACTTATGAGTGCAGCAACTCAATGACATTTTGGACTTAAATGATATAACAATTAAATTTTAATTTTAGTTTTAATAAATTGGTTAATTTTAGTACAAATATATTTATTTAATTAAATGATAACTTTTCCCAGGACGCTGGGAACAGAAAGTGATTGCCATTCTTGAATTTCCGATTCTTTACAGAATCGGGGGTTTACTGGTGTTAGCTATTATGGATGTAGTGAGAAGTTAAGCAAATCAACATCTTTTATTGGCTACCTAGAAAGACTACAATATGCAAACTTTTGAGGCAACTCAGACCCCTTCTTCAGGCAAAATGTAATCTTTCTAGTTAACTGGTTATTTGTAAGATTAAAGAGGAATAACATTTTCTGTTTTTTATTTTTTTATTTCCACAATTCATGTTGACCTCATTTCTCCTTTATCCTCCAGGAGTATCGCTTCAATATTTACATATTCTACTGTGTGCACAAGATAATAAATCTGAAAAAAAAAGTGATTACACTATACAGTATATGAAAGCAGTGCCTTATATTTTTACAAAGACAGTGCCATTGTCCTCTTGCATGTACATCATACATTGCAAGCTTGCAATACATATCAACACTCATCTTTTTGCAGCATGTAATTTGCGTGCATGATAAGAAAAGGCAACATATGTGTTATAGCCAAGCCACAATCAAACAAGAAGCACAATTTTTAATATAATGCGTGCCGATTCATTTTTTTGGTCAGAAGATGTTAGAAAGAAAACAACTGAGGATGTTGAACTTGAGTGAGTAAAAGTAAATTAGTAACTTCTTGTTTCTTTCACATTTCCCCAAGCTTATGCTTTCATAAAGTTTATCTGCTGTGTGGTCACTTGTACTTGGAATTGCCATGTCCGCAATATGGCTTCCTCAGCCCTCACAAGTTTGCTTCCATAGAGAGGATCCATCCTCTCTGGTAGCAGGTCTATCAACAAATGATTGCTTCTGGTCTTAGTGCTTGTTAAAATAGTGGGGGACTGGAAAGGATAGGGCTTCTTCTGCAGTCTGGATGGAGATTACATAATGGTTCTTCTGTGGCGATCTCCTGCATTTCAAGATTAGAGAGTGAAAGGAAGTTAATGACTGTGCAACATACTTATTATTCCCCTTATGTCTTACCTGAATCAACTCCTTGGTTAGGGAAGATTAAAAACAATGGTAATTTATTACAAAAAAAAGTTATAAGGAGCAACAAAAACAAGAGAACATGGAGTTTAACTAAACAAGATAAAAACAATGAACCTACAGCCTGTCTGGACCTGTCTAAATGGATGTTGAACCCTTTTCTGTTATTGTGTTACTTGTCCACATTGCCACTGTTACAGTAATAAAAGTCACCACTCTCCTTATGTTCAATTGTAGTAGTACCTTCTGTGTAATTCTGGGAAAGAGTAAAACAATATACTAAATTCGAAAAGTTCATTTTCATTTAAAGTGTAATGCTTACTTTAAATGAAATACCCATACAATGTGTTAAGGTACAGTATTTGTTACTGTCATAGTTCTCTTTTGTTTCATAAGTATAAAAAATAGTTATCTCTAATCCAAAATAATGGAAAACAATCTAAAAATTAACATTTGTCACTGAACTTCACATAAAACATTTCAGTAAATATTGAAAACACAAAAACTAAATAACTGCTATCCTCTGGTAATCTACTTTTTTCTGAGTTCATCTCATGAACCTTTCATTTTCTCCTTTTTAACAGGTTAGGTCTATGTACATTCAAATTGGAATTCAAATGAGGCAGTATGAAGTGGCACAGTATTTGAAATGGCATGAGACAGCAGAGCAGTTTATTCCTTCTCTACTAACACAAAGTCTGCTTCTAAAATATAAGACTTCTAAAACTGAAGATGTTTCAGATGATGTAAGATGCTTTTTTATGTATTTCATTCTCTTATTTTTAAATGTGCTGCTACAGTAATACAGACAATTAATAGCTGAAACTACAGAAAAAATGGAAGCTTTAAATAGTTAAAAAATTAAAATGAATGTTAATCATTACATGTTTTATATAAGGAAAAAGTATAATGGCTTTGAAATTTATTTAAAATGGATTATACTTACCAAGGTAACATGGTACTGGTTAGTACTGCTACTTTATGGATCAAGATACTCCAGTTTTCACCCTATATCTCTACAAATAAGAGTTATTGGCAAGTCTGAATTGGCACATGTACTGTACTGACACCCTGTACAGAGCTGCCTTGCACCCGGTGTTATCTGAAATAGGCTCCAGCTCCCCACAATTTTGAATTGTATTACACAAGTTTGAAAATACGATCTTATGTTTAAAGTTACTACATTTACTATGGCATGCAAAAGTTTGGGCACCCTTGCTTCACATCTTAACTTTATGCCTTTTGGTAACAGACATTTTAAATAAGGGTGCCCATTGCATGCCAATGTTTACAATAATGCTAATCATTTTCCTTCTGCTTTCATTTTGTTAATGAATAAAGATTAAAGACGCAGCTGATAGTCTAAATATTCCTTGATTAACTACAACCTTTACCCTACATTTGTGACTTGTTCAGACTTGGGTTTTAGCATTCCACAATGACTAGTTTGTTGACACCCAGAATTCCAGTACCAGTCTGACCTACTCTTGCTGAATGGCCAAGCTAAAGATTTTAGGCAGGTATAAGAGATGAACCAAGGCAGACCCAGAGATTTATGACAGTTTTATGGCAGTTTGTTATCTGGACCCATGCTGATAGTTCTTTTAACATTTCTAGAACTCAGGATGTGCATGTTGCAGTTTGAAAACTGCCAGTGACATCATCCATGTAGCTCTGCAAGGCTGCCGGTCTTATCAGTATATATCCTCAAAAGCAGCTATGACAAGGATGCCTCTTCCAACCAATCATGTGATCAGACATTACCTAACACACCTTTTAGGTCTCCAAAATATCGATTTCATGTGCTCCTTATGTTATCTGCCACAAAGAAGACGTTTCAAGGAAGGCTGCACCTAACAGCTATTTTTAAAACTATTATTGTAGTGATTATTTCTTTGATTAGTCAACTAAACTAATAAATAACTGGTAGCATCTACAGAGACATCTGTTACTTTAAATGTAAGACTGATAGGATTAACTGCATATTATGGGATATAGATGAAGGAAGTAAACAGCACACATGTAACAAGCCACCTTATGGTTCTGAGTCCATTTAATAGAATAAAGCGGCAGAACATGTAACAGACTTGTCAGACAACAATAACAATTTTGGATTACTCCATTAAAAATCTTTGACAATAATAATTTTGGATCACTCTGTTAAAAATCTAACAGATACCAAAAAGCAAACTTGAATAACTTTTATCATTAGAATATCAACAGTGTATTGTATAATAAATTGCAAAAAGGAATGCAAACTCAAAATCTTTCCAAATGAAAATAATTTCAGTTAACGAATAAATGCGTGATAACAAAAGTAGTGTGTTTTGAAGCAGATATTACAGATCAGATCTGCTTAGCTGTTCAATGTAAGTGCAAAAAAGCAAGATCAAGTACCAGTGGAGTTTGTTTGAGTTGATTTCAATAGCACACAAACATAATTTGTTTAGCAATCCAACATTAGTGCAAAGAGCAGTTTAACTAACCTTTGAACATAGCTTAATCAATTTAAGTAACACTTCAGATTATATAACAAAAACTTGGGCAAAAAAAAAACTAATATAAAGTGAGAGTAAAGTAAATATCATAAACCTCACAATAATCACTATTTAACAATATGTTATCCTGCTTATTATGCATTGTTTCTGTCACACTGTACATTACTTTTAGATCATATCTCTTTTTCTGACTAATTATAAGCTTCCTCCAGAGGTAAAAAAAGTCTTGTTACTCAGCACTAGCCAAGGAATTAAAACTTACAGCACTGTCTTGACAGTATTTTCATAAAAAAACTCTGAAATGCTTGTCTTAGATGCTCCTGCATAGCTGTTGTGCTGCTATGATACACCATTTCCCATTTACAGAGGGTATAGAACATGGTATTATTTGGCATTAGCTTAAAGTACTCCCATACTTTAGAAGTCTGGGGTCTTTTACACAAAACACCTGCAGATGAACTAAGTGCTGCCTTGTTGATCTCTTAAAAATGGTAAAAACACTGTGTTGATGTATCCGCACCAAGTGACCAATTTAAATAATCGACTACTCTGATTATGTTGATGCACAGTAACAGCACTAGTTGAAAGTACACCTAATTAGCTGATAGGCTCAGCCAAACTATGTAAAGGTTTGAATTCTCTTCTCTCTCTTTCTTGGCGGCCTGGACTCGTTCCTTGATCAAGATCAAGTGAGCATAACCAGCTCGCCCCAACCTCTGCACTGATCATTGGGATTTGAGTTCTTTCCCCAGCTTAATATTAGACCTAAGTAAGAATCAGGTTTATTCACCTGTTAACAAGTTTTTTCAACCTTGTGTTACCCATCTGCACAAATTACCAATTTCCAATGCAACTAACAACACAATACAAATCACACGTTACCAACGGATTCTGAGGACACAATATCGTGTTCTTTTCCATTATAGCTGACTCAGAGATTCATGAAGTAGAAATTTTATATGATTCTTCCCAGTAACATATTTTAAAAACTAAAAAAACCTAGCCTTCTCTTATGTTCTATAATGGAGCTAATGGGTACCAGAATCCCAATGTTAAAAAAGCATTAAAACTTACCAAGTACGTCCACATTGAAATAGCAAAGGCTTTGATTTAAGGAAGTGTGCCTCCACATTTCTGTGGCATGCTTATGACAACAAAACTAAACTGGAAAATATACATTTTATCACATATTCTTGGTGCTATTTTCTTGAGGTAAGCTTGCTTGTCTGATCACATTGCCTTTGTGGGTGGAGTTATGACAATGCCATTTCTCCCTCCCCCAACTCCCATTGGCCAAGCTATAGTCTGTTTAATATTCTTACTTCTGTTTTTGCAGATCTGCTTCTTCAGCGATTGTATTCTGCCATGTCTCAAAACAACAGGCAGATATGTGCTCTAATCATATGATTATTTTTTCCTAAAAGGGGCCTACTTTTCACCTATTACATTGTTTTATTATTTTACATAGCTTACAGAGCGAGATTCACATTGAGTGGCAGCATGGTGATGAAGAGCGCATGTAAGAGTTTTAACTGTGAAATGAACTGACTACACTGCATTATGTTTTAATGAAAGCCTTAGATTTGTGAAAGAGCCAAGCCACCTGCACATTTCACTGATTACTGAGTTGATCTTGCTGAGGATATGGTAATAAAAGAACTAAGAACAATGTTTAGAGAGAGTAAATTCACTGGCACACTCACAACAAATGGTGAGAATGCATAAATTCCATGAAGACCCAGGCAGGAGTGACAGCTCAGTGCTACCACTCTGTCTATGCTAAAACATCTGTACTGAACTTGCTAAATTTCAAGCTGATTAAAGCTAAATGTATGGCTTTGATGTCTGTCCAGTTCTTGTTACTTGACTGCATGCTTTCTCCTTCAGCTCAAGATATGGATCAATACTCTATAACATTATTTGGCCTGATAAATTGACGTATTTTGGTAAATCTTGATGCTTTTTTTCCATTGTAACCCTGGTATCCATAAAGCCATTAAAAATGCAACAGCAAGCTAGTTATTTTTTAAAATTTAATAAATATGCTTCAGTTTAGACAATTTCATATGGCAGTTACTATATACTATAATTGTGGAGAAATAACTTTATCTTCAAAAATACCAAGCTTTTACTTTGATCTAAAAGTATTAATACATACCAGAAAACATGTAAAAGCCTCATCATACCTGTTAACAAATCTATTCTATATTTCTGTAGATATTATCTTAATGTTTGTATTTTCTTGTGTGTCAAGATGTTCATTTCAGTAAAGACGGAACTTGACCTTAAAAACATCCAATACACAATCAATTTTTCCCCTGAGGTGAAAGAAATCATTTTGGAAGCCAAATATATGGATCTTCTTGGCTTTTCAGTGCCAGAACTAGTGAGACATGTTGCTTTACAAGAAAACAAATTCTACAGGTATGTTTGTAGCATATTTGGGACTCTTCGTGCCATAACGTAATAACATAAGTAGACAGAGTTGGAAAGGTACTGCAGCAGCACAGCAGTTTGTATTTTTGTTACTTGGTCTCTGGTTTAAATCCTGAATTGGGGCCTTCTGTGTGGGATTTGCATGTTCTCCCTTTGTTTGCATGGACTTTGTAGAGAGTCTGATTACCTCAAAAATAGAAAGGCATGTTGTGAGGTTGAGAGGGAGAAATACAATAAATCATTATGTGTACTGTACAGTATATGTGTATTCTGTTGAGTTGGTAAGTTGTTGCTCTATTCAGTGTTGCACAAATTTCTCGCAGGATAGACTCTGACTACTTTCTACCGGGGAAGTTAAATATAGCAGAAATTTGGTTAGGTGCAAAAATGAATTTAAATTTGAATAGACTATTAAAGTTTTTTGCATAATTTTGCTTTCTTGTTCTTTAAACTGGTAATTATATTTATAGTGGCAAATTGTGTGTATTGTATAATCAACTGACTTTTACTAGTATAATTCCAAAGTTAATTGTTCACCATATATATAATATGAGTGAACATGGATGTTATTTTGTCTTGCAGGGATATTTATAGGCTGAAAAATATGCTAAAGCGATTTCACAGTCTAATGAACCTAATTAATGATGTGGAATGTTACCTCCTAGATGGCCATGTGCAGGACCTTCAGAGTGTTCTTCAGTATGGATGCAAAAGATTAAATTGGTTTTCTTTAGGTAAAAGATATCTTGTTTCAGATAAAGTAGGGCAATTACTATAACCTGACTAAGTCTGCATCTACAATGAAATATGACAATCTTTTTTCTGAAAAAGGGCTAATATTTTGGCAAATAAGGCACGTTGGTTATTGTTTCATATTTTTTAATTTTGGGCAAGCTTGGAATGGGGTAATTCCCTTTGTTCCTTTTGGCCTATTGTTTATCTGAATGCACTTGTATCTTCATACCTACTGTAGGTGCAGAGATTAAGTCAGAATATGTGCATAAAAAAACATTGTTTACTGCCTTTTGTTTGTATAAAATTTCCACAACAAATCAGCAGCAGGATATTTCCCTTCTCTGTTAATTCTTGTGGTATTCTTCATTTTTCAAAACGGGAACAGTCTTAATTAGGCAGCCACAAAGTTAAAATCTAATTAAAATTTGAGTTTTAAGAACCTTTCTTTCGGCTACTTTTTCTATTCTGATCATATTGCCCGCTATACTAAGAGTCGCAGCATGTTTGACATTTTTTTTCTGGTTTAAATATATAACGTTGGAGTTTTAAAATATTAACATTGTAATATTTAAATAAATAATGTGACCCATCTTGCTGTCTTTTAATTTCCTAACAGGCATTTCCAACTATATTGACCGGTGCATGAAAGCTATTGCAAAATTCAAGCGACTATTGAATCAGGTGAAAAAAAATGCACAAGATATCGAAAATAAATTGCTCATTATAGAATCTGCCAACCTGTTTGAGTATCCAGTACCACAGAATAATACCAGTCTTTTCGGTAAGAATATGTACATTGATCATTTATAGGGTTTGTTCAAAAACAAATTATTTTTAGGAAGTCATTGCATTGCAAGAGCAGATGCCCATGTTAACTATATCCAGGGGCCTTATGCATAACGCCATGCGAAGAATTCACACTATAACATGGCGTACGGACAAAAGTGGAAATGTGCTTACGCACAAAAAAAATCCAGATGCATAAATCTGTGCGAACGGCAACTTCCACTTTTTTCGCTACATAAATCCTGGTCAGCATGAAAAGTAACACACGTGCATGCACCTGCTGTCCTGCTCCAACTCCTCCCAGAATTACGCCTCTTTGAATATGCAAATCAATATAAATAGCCCTTAAGCTCAGCGTTCTGTGAAAAGGCAATGGCAAAAGCATAGGGGGAAATAGAAGAATTTCAGCGAATACCAAGTGGAGGCAAGGAAAAACATACTATTTGTTGGTTTAAACAACAAAAGGAAATTGATCGAGTGACATAGAGTGTCAGAGAAACTCGAAAGCTCAAGTTCACAAAGTCGCACAGTGCCCGAAATAAAAAAAAAGTTATCAGATATCAAAGTCACCGTGAAAAGGCGAGTTGTAGCCCATCGTCAGAGTGTCATATGAAAGCTTATTAGGGCACAGAGAAAAAAAATACGCACACAGTGGGAAAAAAGCTCGAAATGTCAACTTTATTCTCGAAATTTCCACTTTAATCATTGTGAGGGACAGCTGGCGTTTCAGTCTGGCCGGGACATCCCTCAACTAAGAGAGAGAGCCTTTTTAGGACACTACATCCCCCGGGACGCTAGATGGCAGCTCCCCTGGACAGAAATGGTTTCCAGGATTACCGCAGGGCAGCATGGGACATGGAGTCCGGTTCTGCAGCCCTGTTGGGTACCGTGGGTGCCACCAAGGGGAGCTCACCAAGAACCCAGGGACTATTATGATGATGTTAACCCAGAAGTACTTAGGAGTCACGTGGTCGGCAACCTGCAGTACTTCCGGGACACCTGAAGAAGGCATTTGACACGGAGACAGAATACTTCCAGGTCAGAAACTTTAAAAGGACTGTGGGAAACCCCAGCAGACTGAACCAGAGTTGGGAGGGAGTGTGACAGAGCTGCTGGGAGGAATGGACGATTTGTTATTGTGATTATTGATTTATTGGAGTATTGTGGAGTGGAGGTGCTTGGTGCACATTATTATAACAATAAATTCAATTATTTGGACTTTTACCTGGTGTCTGACGTGTCGTCTAAGGGTTCAAGGGGACGATAGTGCCCTCTGTATTCCACATCATGTAGTTTATTTGTCATTAAAGTAGAACATCATAAACTTCATCTTAATATCATTTAACTTACTAGTTTCTCAAATCTCATCGTAACTAAAGTAACACGTTAAATGATTTGTTTTGTATTTGATCTTCTGTGTGCTCAATGTGTGTGAATCACTACATGCTTCTTAAACCCGCTTTCTCTTCCTCCGACAGGACACAGAATCCATTACATTCGTGATATTATAGTATTAAAATACTGAGATGTATACTTGATATCATTTTAATGATGATATGAGTTCAAGCATGTTATTAAACATGGGAATACGGTGGTGCAGTGATTGCATGCCTCACACAAGACACCTGCTGTGCCATCCATTTTCTCCAAATACCCACTCGCCACACAATCAGCTCTGTAATAGACATTAAACCATCTGTAAGCTTAGAACGCCAATTCATCAAAACTTTTAAGGAACATTGAAATACGAGGGATATCCAGAAAAAAAGGTTACAAGTGCCCTGGAGGGTGCAGGGAATTTTTTTTTTCGAAGGTTGGCATACCTGCGTGTAGGGGGGTCCTAACGGTCAAAATAAGCCCGGGACCGCGTCAGTCAGTTGTGAAATGTCATCACAGCAAGCGAGTTTGTCAACCTCTGCTGAGGCCGTTTGCTTCACCTACCGCCGATGCGAGATTAGTTCGGTCATCAAGTTCCTCACTTTGCGTCACAAATCCGCGTTCCTTGACTCTATTGTGACTGGAGACGAAACTTGGGTATGTCACTATACTCCTGAGTCCAAAGGCAGTCCCAACAATGGCGCCATACACATTCCCCATCAGCCAAAAAATTCAAGGTTCAGTTTTCAGAGCGGAAGATTATGGCATCTGTCTTTTGGGACAGAAAAAGGGTTTTGTTGGTGGATTTCGTGGGCAAAGGGACCACCATCAATGCTGAAACATTGTGAGACCCTAAAAAAATTGAAAAAAAAGATTAAAGACAAAAGGAGGGGAATGCTGACTAGTGGTGAGTCCCTCCTTCACGACAACGCCAGACCCCATACCGCTCGTGTGACTCAGGACCTGCTTGTGTCCTTTGGATGGGATATTGTTACCCACCCACCCTATTCCCTGGACCTTGCGCCATCAGATTTTACCTTTTCACAAAACAGAAAGAATTCTTGGGTGGGAAATGTTTTTCCAACGATGAGGAGGTGAAGGAGACAGTGGAGAAGTGGCTTTCGGAGGTGGAGCAGAGCGTATTCGACGAGGGTATAAAAAAGCTGGTGCCCAGGCTAAAGAAGTGCATCAAAGTTGACGGCGATTATGTTGAGAAATAAACACATATTTTGGAACATACCCTGTAAATTTGGTTAAAATATATTCATTTTTCGTTTTTTAACAGCTGTTGTAACCTTTTTTTCTGGATATCCCTCGTTAAATTTAATGTTAAATTATTCTATCCATCCTGTGTCGCGCCAGTCCCAGCAAGAATACAGTGCGAGACAGGAACAATCCATGAACGGAGCGCCAGCTCCTTGCTAGCGCTGCGACACCATATCCTCACATGTTTATTTATTAACAATATAGATTATTTAAATTAAGTTAAAGTTTTATCGGTATAATATAGTAAACATATTTTGCTGCACTTCTTCTTAAAAATGATATCGTCATCATATATAAATATATACTTTATAAAGTGGCTCAGGCTGTGCAATATTATAACTGCATCCTAAGTTTACAGCGAGGTAATTGTACTTATAAGTACAAACAGTTCTACAAGGAGCACTTGATTGAGAGTGTTTATAGTTCTTGGGATGAAACTATAGTTCTTGGGATGAAACTGTTTCTGAACTACGAGGTCTGTACAGGAAAGGCTTTGAAGCATTTGCCATATAAGACCAGTTCAATAGGCAGCATGGCTGAAGCAGCGTGTGCTTGATGCTGTATACCGATAATTCTCTTACCGATCAGCTGCTGTACAGCTGTGATTCTCCTCTCAGATACAGTAATATAAATACTCTGAGTGGTGCGGTGAGAGTAATATGGAAAAAGATGATCCGCTGTGGCAACCCCTAACGTGAGCAGCTGAAAGAAGAAGAAGATGGTGCAGTGAGAGTAACAATGCTAAAGCAGTTATGATATTTGGAATAGTTTGACCATTCTGTGGACCATTATATTGCTACAGGTTAATTACAATCAGATGCATTAAACTAATAAACAATATGCAGTTAATTTCAGTGTATTTATAAAGCCGCGTCAGGGATGTGAATCTAAAAAAGAAAAGGAAATCACACTGGAACAGTAGCACTGCTTTGATGCTGGGTGCTGCCAATCTGCAAAACCGAGCACAGAACTTGCGTACGCCAGGGTATGAGCTACCGTGGAAATGTGCGCGGCTTAACGGCAAGTTTAGGTTTTATACATCGTGATTTGAACGTGGAAACGTTTGTATCCAACATTTTTGTGTGTACGCACATAATACATTTTAAATGAGGCCCCAGATGTTTACAGATATATATTTCAGACCTGGTAATTAAGTATACAACATCATATGAGCCTTGGAAAACTTGCTTAACAAAAGTTAATGAATGCATTTTTCAGGAAAGTTGGAAATTATAATGTTATTTTAATCTATTTACTGCACTTCACTGCCAATTTCAGTCTCATTTTTTTGTATGGGCACTACCATTATACCTTTTTTGAGCTTTCATTGTTGGTAATAGTTCCAGTTGCCATCATGTTTCTGGTGGAAGTGGAGATGGAGAACACCATCAAGTTGGCTGCTCTTTAAGTAGACAACACCCTGTTCTTGATTGTCAAAATCTGTGGATAAAGCTAAAACTAAGTCTGTAGTTCTAACCCATAACTTTCTCATGGTGTTAAAGGCTTTTTCAATAGTAGCAAGCTCCTGACAAAAATCTTTTGTTAGGGTATTGGGCTTTGGTATTAGCAATCATTTGCTCTTTTGGTTTTGGCCTCAGCCTATTTATGCTGTCTCTCATTTCCCTGTCCTCAACTATTCTTATTCTTCTTGGCAAGTTTTCAGCCATGGAAGAAGACTAATGTGAAAAAGATGAAAGGGCCGAGATGTCCCTGTGCAGATTGCTTTCTTTTTGTTAGTTTTGTTGTCTCGATGCTTGCTGAAGGGGAGAGAAGAATGCATGTTAATATAGGCTCTTTCACGTTGACATGTGTGGCATTCATGGAACAATATTCCACTGCAAATGCCATACTTCTGATTCTGTGAGCAATGCACTTTAACCAAGAAACCCTTCTGTCCGTATCCAAAGTTAACTACCAACACTGAGAATCATATGGAAAGAAATACAGTACTCTTAAGTTGACAAGATGATTTTAAGCAGATTGGAGCTTCATGAAGATCATGTCAGTGTGTACTTTATCATTTACGGGCTACTTTTTTGAGTGCCACCCAGTATAGTACCTTGAAATTCCAGATTTTTAGTTACACTATGTGCAGTATATTATATAAATGTGTCAAATCTAAGTTCATGTATTTTGTGCTGAAGTACACAGTATTCAAAATATCCATAACCTTATCATTACACATAACAGCCTGAAAGCATATATACAGCTTTATAAAAGTGAATAAATGATTTGCAGATAATTAAATAACTATCAAATTTCTGCATGTTTCAATTTTTTAGTCATCCACAAACTTCTGTAATTGTAGACAATTAATGTAATCTCCAACTGCCCTAATTTACAAATGTATTATGATAGCAGTATAACTGCAAATTGGATGGAATGGTACATTCATTTTTTAATAATAAGAAATCAAATTGAAATTTATAACATTTCAACATTACCCTTAATTCCTGTCTTTTGTAATTTTTTTCCATAGATTTATAATTATCAATATCACTGAAGTCATTAATTAGGAAAGTATCGATCATCATATTACACACACACACATGTATAGTATATATATATTATAAATAATTTTTCAACTACTGTGCTGTTACACTAAATTTGTGAGCTAGTTTGCTATTACACTAAATTTGTGAGCAAGTTTGCTTTATATGCATATCTGCTTTGCGCCATTTATTCTTAATGTGCTTAGTACAGTGGTTCCCAAAGTGTGCGCACCGCGGCTTCCTCACAGGGGCGACACGAAATATTATATAATACAACATTTTTATAATTTTATTTCCATTTTCAATTCAATGTCATAGGACTCGACATCTGGCGGACCTGACGCAAACCAGAAACTCGCTTAGTAATAACTGTTTGCGGAAGCCTCTACAAATGGTTACTAGATGGCCCTCTACAATAATTACGTTTCTCGATTGTTTTACTAGTTTGTAGACCTTTCTCGGTACTTTGTGTTCGTATGTAAATACCTGTTGGTTTCGCGCGGTTTTTTTTAGTGTTTGAATTTGTTTTCGGAGATTGTATCAACTGTATATTGTTGTGATTAAGTCGTTAAGTTTTTTGAAGTATTTCTTCTCATATGTACAGTATTTTTAAAAATTGATCAGTTTTTACTAAACAGTAATAAGCGTAAATAAATAGAAAATTAAGAGGGCACACCGTCAACCAGAGTGTGAAGAAGCACAACTATCGACAATATGACGACAGTTATTTGTACTTTGGATTTACGTGGACAGAACTAAATGGTGACGAGAGGCCGCAATGTGTACTGCGTATGAAAGTTTTGGCGCCAGAGTGCATGCTACCAAGTAGATGAAACGCCATTTAGAAAGCAAGCATCCCAGCATGGTTAGTAAATCTCGTGACTACATTACTAGAAAGTTAAAAGAGTTAAATCAACAAAAGGGTAGTTTTTATAAGCAGGCATCAATAACAAGCAATGCTTTGCTAGAATCTTACAAGGTGGAACATAGAATCGCGCTGACTTCTCTCATTCATGCTGGCTGACAGGCTGGCTCGCCCCAATGTCGCTCTCTCGCTCACCAACCCTTTTTCCTTTACCCTTTAGTTTTCATCTTTTTTCCCCCTCTCCTGTGCCAGCTAGTTCTTATATGGCTCCGTGGGCGAGGCGTCTCAATCGCGTTCAATTAAATTTTTTATGATCTTAAACACGTGTTATTTATTTTTACTTAACCCTTTAATAGTGGCTATTTCACAAATTAGAATTTGACTGTGGGGGCGCCTTGGGAAAACCTAGATTCAGCAAGGGCGCTGAGAATCGAAAAAGTTTGGGAACCACTGGCTTAGTAAGTTAAAAGAGAAAAACAAATGTAGTTATGCTTTTAAAATATAAAATAATTTTCCGTTTCAAATATTTGTCAGCATTTAGTCAGATTATTATGAATAGTAAACAGGTCAGAATAAAGTGTGGCTACCAGATTTTAAAAGGGCTCCAGTTTTCAAAACTGTGGAACACTAGTTAAAATGTCTCGCCAATATCATAGCACATATCATAAGTTCCCAACATTGTTTACACTTCAGAAAATCTACAACACATTACCAAAAAGACATGATGTGTATTATCTTTGATAATGTGACTGAACAATTTAATTAACATTCCAAAATGTAAAACTTCATTATCTTTCATATACATATTCGTCACGTCTTAATGATTCAGTCCATCATTGACGACGGCCGGCGTTGTGTCCAATTCAGTACACCTGTTATAAGGAATTCAGCGCGCCTTATGATTTGGCGCAGGCGCACTAAGGTGTGGTTGTCACGAAACTCCCCTTTTTATTTAACGCATGTTTCCTGCAAAAAGCATTTGTTATTCTGCTGCTTCCTTATACACTGCGATGTCATGAAGTCTGCGTTTTATGGTCACAGGTGTATTGCAGTCATTTTACGGGGCTGCTCTGTGATTGAAGGCGGACAGTAAACTCTGGTATCGAAAAGTGCTGCTAGTTAGCTGTTTCTTCAGTCGTTTTGAAGTGCGCACTATATGGTCTGTTAACCAATAAATCCTTCAACGGGAGCTCGACAAAAAAGAAGCATGAAAATCAGATTTAGTAAAATATTAACAATAGCAATAATTATAGTTAATAATTCATTATTTGACACCCAAGATCTCTGTGAAAAGACATTTAAAAGACAAATCGTTAAAATGAATTTACTAATCCACTTTCACGCCATACATGGTGCCTTGCTCCTAAAACATTTACTCAGGTAAGTATATTAGGATGGGATTATGCTTTTTGCTTGTGTAAAACATATAGAAATTATTCAGTCAGAAAAATGAAGAATAACTTGTAGTTTTGGGAAGTCAATCAAGATAATACCAGTTCCAATCACTTACTACAAATCCTAACGGTTATATTAACTGGTGCAGTCATCTGTTTTCTAAAAACAGAGCTAATTTGTTTTTCTCCTAATGTTTGCATTATTGCTATTTTTTACACCAGGGATATCCAGTCTTAAATGATGAACAAATAGAGAAATGGTACTGCTCTAACCTCTTCATAGCCGACAACAAAATCTAGGTTGCTGCCTCATAGCTTCATAGATCTAAATCTGAAACTTGTACCAGTCACTGTTTCTGTAGAATTTGTATGTTCTCCTGTTTTCTATGCAGCAATTTCTTACTCCAAAATCTACATTCTCTTGCCAAAATCCAAAAACATGAATGTCAGATAGGTACGTTAATATGCTTTGCGTTGTTGTGAGCATTTGCAGGATTGTGTCCTGTGATGGACATGTACCAGCTCTAAGGTTCTCGATGGGAATTAGTTGGTTTATCAAATGGATAAATGTAATTGTGAATTCATCATACAAATAAGTAAGTTTTCTTAAGATGCATGACATCTAATCAAAGCTATGGTGTAGCAATGGATTGTATACATTGTACAAGAGCTTACGAGCTTGGGGGGGACCCACTTGGGGCCGTAAAGATTTATAAAAAAAATTGAATACATTTTTAATTAATTAATTAATAATTAATAGTTTCAGCGGCATGTTTACACCATCACCAGCCAAGTCCAATCCATGATGAAATTACATATTTGGCAGGCCTACAGTTTACATGAATTTAGACTTCAGGAGTTCGGAGGCTCAGAGCCTAATCAGAGGTATAACACGTCCTAGTCTGCCTTACAGTGAAGTGACAATCCCAAATTTGACGACCTTTGGCGTGCTATAGCAGACATGAACGGAAGAAGATTTGAAGGACGTCACATGAATAATGCAAATATACATTGTTATCGTAAATAATTGTTTGATTTGATGTCAATAATTTTTGAATTTCAAACTCGTAAACAGTAAATCGTAGCAATTATGTTGTTAAGTTATGGTCCCCGTTAGCAAATGCAGAATATTTAAACAATTTGGCACTTTTAACACTCACCATACGGTGCCATGTCAGCCTGTAGCAGAGGTTCCTGCAAATATTATAAGAATGGTGCTGCTAAATGTCAGGCACGCCTGCAACAACTGAAAAATGTTAAGGTTACCAAGATTTCTATCTTCCTCAAAATTGAGCAAGGGCCAGTGGTAGTAACTGACAATGCTGATGCTGGTGAATCGTTGCAATGGCCATAAGCAGGTTATGCAAACAGTGCAATGAGTGAAATGGTTGGCAGTACCGAGTCTGGAAGTAGCGATACAACAGCTTCAGATCAGGTGCTATCTACTGAAACCGTTAAAAATGGAGAAACTACTAAAGACAAAAAAGCAATATATATGACAAAGCAATTTCCTACTGACAGGGCAAATTTCTTGGAACCATTGACACCTCTCTTTATAATGTCCATTTTCTCAGAACTTGTGTAAAACAGGTAGATTGTGTAGTAGTATTCTGTCAAATGGTGTTGTCGATTTAATTTGTTGCAAATTGAAATTGTTTAATTTTACTCAGAACAGTTTATACTTTCTAGCTCATATTTTAATCATCTTCCTTCACAAAGTTGTCTTGGAAAAGTAAGCGGGTCCCCATCTTACATATATTTTTATTCTACTACTATTACCCACACCTCCCACATTCCATTCCCACAATGTATTTTATTTTTGCTAACTTACAGCTGCTGTAATAAAGTGATTAAAAAAGTTATTACAAATTCCATTTAGAGTGCTGGTTTGTTTGTCACCAGCGTGTGATCTGATAGTGTCGTGGTCGCAGACGCCACTGCCCAGCCTGCCCCTAGGATCTAGTTGAGAATAAATTACTAACAGTTATGCCTTCAGGAGGGGCCCACCTCAGGGCGCTGCAAGCTAACTACGCCACTGAATCGAAGTTTATTCTTATAATGTTCTGTGTTTACCCTTTTTTTTTTAAATCAGTTAAAATTTTATGATGTTACTGAATGTATAAATTAAAAACTAAAAATGCACTGTATAATTTAAGTTTAATTTTTATTTTAAGTGTCTTTTTCATGAGGTTTATGAGTCTTAGTTACGACATTGCCTATTTTCTTACCATGTTTTTGAATTACAGGAATAGAGGATTTTTTTAAATACGTGAAAGAAGAAAGAGCAAAAGAAGTTGCATATTTGTGCCGAAAATACAAAGCAATTAGCCCACTGTTGATCAAAATTGAAAGCCTAGTTCTTAACACAGACAGCGGGAAAGCGCCAAAGATGGAAAAGTATTATACGCACTGGGAATACAAGGTGTACAACGCCCTTACTACTATGATTGTAAAGTAAGATGTTGCATTAACCTTTTATAACTTATACACTGTAGAAACCCTATAGGGGCAACACCTTAGTTCAACCCCACAGTTTCAGAGTCTTCTGTTACAACACTGTGTGGAGTTTCAATATTGCTCAGAATCTGTTTAGGTTTTTCTCTGTATACTCCTTTCACTTGCTAAAATCTTTTTTCATATATACAGTTTCTCACAAAAATGAGTACACCCTCACATTTTTGTAAATATTTTATTATACTTTTTCATGGGACAACACTGAAGATATGACGCCTTGATACAATGTAAAGTAGTTCATGTACAGCTTGTATAACAGTGTAAATTTGCTGTCCCCTCAAAATAACTCAACACACAGCTATTAATGTCTAAACCGCTGGTAACAAAAGTGAGTACACCCCTAAGTGAAAAATGTCCAAATTGTGCCCAAAGTGTCAACTTTTTGTGTCGCCACCATTATTTTCCAGCACTTCCTTAACTCTCTTAGGCATGGAGTTCACTAGAGCTTTACAGGTAACCACTGGAATCCTCTTCCACTCCTCTATGATGACATCACGGAGCTGGTGGATGTTAGAGACCTTGCGCTCCTCCACCTTCCGTTTGAGGATGTCCCACAGATGTTCAGTAGGGTTTAGGTCTGGAGATATGCTTGGCTAGTCCAGCACCTTTACCCTCAATCTCTTTAGCAAGTCAGTGGTCATCTTGGAGGTGTGTTTGGGGTTGTTATCATGTTGGAAAACTGCCCTGTGGCCCATTTTCTGCTTCAGTATGTCACAGTACATGTTGGCATTCATGGTTACCTCAATGAACTGTAGCTCCGCAGTGTCAGGAGCACTCATGCAGCCCTGAACCATGACAACTCCCACCACCATGCTTGACTGTAGGCAAGACGCACTTGTCTTTGTACTCCTCACCTGATTGCCGCCACACATGCTTGACACCGTCTGATCCAAATAAGTTTGTCTTGGTCTCGTCAGACGTTACGACACAGTTCCATTCCTACAACAGTGATGTAACCTGAATTTTGGTGTAAGTCGAAACACACCCTAGCCTAAGTCACTTACCTATCCTAACACATTTGCAAAATCATAATCTATAACATAAAAAAACAACTAAGCCACAGAAAAAGGAAAAGGGCATAAATATACTGTACTGTACACTGTACTGTAGTAACAGAAAAAATGAGTGTAAAAAAAAATCCTTACCTTTATTCCTTCTTGCGTCTCAATTTTTTAAAAGTTTTTATGGGAGTGAGCGTTGTAAACTCAAAACGTTGTATGTCGAGACGTTGTAATGAGGACAATCTGTGTATATATATATATATATATATATATATATATATATATATATACAGTGGAACCTCGGGTCACGACCGTAATTCGTTCCAAAACTCTGGTCGCAACCCGATTTGGTCATGACCCGAACTAATTTCCTTCATAGGATTGTATGTAAATACAATTAATCCGTTCCAGACCATACGAACTATATGTAAATATATATATTTTAAAGATTTTTAAGCACAAAAATAGTTAATTATACCATAGAATGCACAGTGTAATAGTAAACTAAATGTAAAAACATTGAATAACATTGAGAAAACCTTGAACAGAGAAAACTAACATTGCAAGAGTTCATGCTACAGCCTTACGAACCGCTCACTGTAAACACTTTTTTTTAATGAGTTTTAAGCATAGGGAAAAAATTAAAATTTGTATAAAAACTAACCATAAACAACCAAGAAAACTAACCTTGCATGCATGCACGTCTGGCCGAGAACAATGTACAGGGAGAGACTAAAATATGCAGAAATCATCAGTGTGTACGAACCGGAAGGGAAACTGGCTTGTTCATTACCCGAGTGTGTGGTCGTGAACAGATGCAAAAGTTTGGCGAACTTTTTGGTCGTAACCCGATTTGTACGTGTTCCAAGACGTTCGTGACCTGAGGTTCCACTGTATATATATGTAGATCTAAATTGGACTGCTCTGAATGATTTTGTTTTGTACATGAACTCCCACCCCCCCCCCAGAGGTCCCTGTCCAGCATTGATATATACCTGATGGTTGGAAGTTCCACGACCCAAAATTAAGTTAAGCAGGTGTGATGATTGATAAAGTTATAATTATTTTGGAAGGAATTTCTTTTCTAATTACTTTTAATTGCACTTTTTTGTTTGTTAGAAATATACATTCATTTAGTGCAAATTTGATGAAGAAGGGGCCACTCTTCCAAGTTGAAACATCTGTATCTCCCTCTGATATTACATTGTATCCTAATGCTCTGGAAATATATGATCTCACAATGCAGTGCTTTACAGATTGTTTGGACACTTCCAAGGTAACTTTGGTAAAGTTCAAGTTATTATTGCAGGTTGATTATTTGTATTCAACCAATAAACTCAAAAATTTTAAATTAAATTAAAGACACTTAAAAGTACAGTATGAAACAATGTATCTGTAACAATGTAAAACACATTTTGACAAGAAAGGGCCATTCAGCCCAACAAACCAAATAATTTTCTATATGCCTATCTTTTTTTTTCTCTTTTTCTTTTGAAGTGAGTCAAAGTCAAAGTCTGCATTTAAAATGTATCTGTATATAAAAAAATGTTCTATTACTTATTGAAAAAGAGAAGATAAAATTAACACTTGTTTTTGTCAAATCACTGGCAGCATTGTCACATGATTTTAAGCAAGTTTGCTGTTTATATTTTTCATTTTCCAATGGTGTTTAATTTAATTTCTGATCTCGCATTATTTACTGGAATTCAAGATGGCCATAATCATTTCAAGAGACACAGATGACGTCTTCTTCATTTATCCTTTCTGTAATTTCATCATTTTTTAATAATAATTTTAAAATGAAAATATCTTTTTGCCTAATATGAACCAGTGCAGGTCTGCATATCTTTTAGTTGGCACTGCCCTGATTATTCCAGATTCATTGAACCCTGGAAGGCTCAGATAGGTGAGGGGATCTGTAGACAATTCAAGAGCAATCCCAATTCCTTTAGTTATTGTTTCAGCCAATAAGCTCTTCCTCTCTTTCTCTGTGTTTCCTGATATGTAACCATACAACTTAAGTTGCTCCCTTTTAAGCTGTTTCATAGCATCACAATGGTTTCACAAAACTCCCTGAAGATATCTCCAAAGTTGTTTATTATTCCAACTCCACCTTCACAGTGTGTACTTGTTATTTTTTCCCAAGAAATTTTTGAGGTTGTTTACAGCAACTATTACAACAGAATATTATACAAATGATTTAAACTTTTTTCTTCTGAAGCCGTAAGGCCGCAACACTAATTTAATACACCTCCAAGAAGCCTATCCTTCAATTCATATCTTTAAATCAAAATTTAAATTCAGATATCCACTGTTGAAACAGTATTGAATATGATACAATTCAAGACTTATAGGAACCTAATTGTAAATGTTACCTTACAATGAAATCAATGCTACCTTCAAGGTGTGCTTCATCAGATGCCAAAGTACAGGAGAAGGAATATAAGAATATATAAGTTTGAAAGTGTGCTTCCTACTGGGTGCCCAAGTAAAATATAGATGAGATGAACAAAGGGAGTAAGTGATAAGTAAAGCCAAAATAACTCTTTTGCAGTCATACATACTTTGTACTGTAATTATTGATGTCTGATGGTGGTTTGTCCATTTATGCACCACAAAACTTGGTGAACATCTTTGCTTTCTACGAGTGGGCCTAATATTAGTATTAAATGGGATTAATTTAATGGGTCTCTCTCTTTTTTCTTTTTTTTGCACATCTATTTTGAAGGATTTTAGTTAACATTAATTCACCTAGCAAATGGTAAAATTAACTGCCTTCCTTTAGATATGTTTGAGATACCAGCCTATCACAAGGCAAAAATGCCCCAAAATATCTGTTACAATTTTGACTTGTTACATTATATACAATAACAGGTTACTGTTTTTGGCATTCCTTGTAATTTGTGTATTTACATAGTTCTGATCTGTGAGTTTTACGTGACTCATGTTTCCAACGTGCCTAATGCATGCATTTCCAGTCATTGAATCTGTGAGTGAATCTGTCTTCAATGAAGTTATCACCAAAATCACACCTTTTAAAATCCTATATTCCAGCTATCTGTTGTACCAGTGAGCCAAGGTTGGTAGTTCAGGAATATCAGACAAATCTGTGACTGAGTGGTTGGAGATGTTCCAGCACACTCAGTGATGGTGTCTGTAGCAAACCTGTTGCTAAAGTTTGAAGAGCTAGCAGTTCACTTTCTTCACTTGCCATTGGGGCCTTACATCAGACTCGGGGAAATTTTGCAGTTCTATTAGTTTTGTTAATAAAACCTAAAAGATTTTTTTTTGGCAAGATTTTGGACCGACATATCTTGCCTCATTTACAATTCCCTCCAAAAGGACATGACTGCATAAGAAGTAAATTCAGTAAGTTACTAGTTTATAGCCTACTTTAATGTCAGTTTTTTTGAGTAGTATTTTCTAAACCTTGTTGTGTAATCATATGCTTTAAAGTTGCTATTCATTTATATAAATATGCTTTCCAAAGACTTTTTAAGAGTTAAATTAGCTGTTAATGTTGATAAAGTAAAATCTTCGATTTTGCTGTGTGGGTTTATAATTAATTGATATTTTAATCAAGGTAGAGGAATATTAAAATGTATGTAAGCAGTTGAGGCTAATGTTAATTTTAAAGAATAAATTAAACAGCTAACTTACACAACAGGGTGAAATCAATTAGCAACATAGGCTGTCATATTCCTACCTGGGCCCTGTATTGGTGTTGGCACTGTAGCATGCAATGCAACAACAGTACACTCAGACCCATAGGGCCTGAACTAGTGTCTGAGATGCCTACCATATTTGCACTCCTTAAGAAGCAAAAATTTCATAAGATGGATGGGAGAGGAGAAACAGCCAAGTGGTGCCACTGGCTGCCTGTTTCAGAGTCCTTAAATGGAAGCTAAGGCTTTGTCTGCATGGACTTGGCACATTCCCACTCTGACTCTGTTGGTAACACATTAAATATGGGAGACTGCTGTGTAACAGGATACTTTGCGAGGTGTTCAAAATCCTAACAAAGTCTTGATGACAAGTTAGAATATAAGATATCCACAGTGTAGGTATTGATCATGTATTGCTAATTAACAAGGACAAAGAAATGGTTTGTGAGTTGCATAGAAATAATTGACTACTACAGCAAGCCCTTCAAAGCCTCTACTCAAAGTGTTAACCCACATTTGTATTTTTGTAATTCAAAGGTCATACAGATACATCTTCAGCTGGCCATATACCTAGTGTAATTTATAACCTAAACTCCAGAAAACTTATAGAAAGCTGATTCTTTTATAGTTACCATAGTGTTTCAATTGACACACAGAAAAACTAAACTCGCATTGACTTTATATGTAAGTGCTTAGAATCAACTTGAATAACATACTGCTTATAGGGGAAATAGTTCAGACAAAGATTAACTCATCATATCTGTTATCACTAAAACATCTGTTTGTTAAGTTTTTCATTAGGTGGATGCGTGGAACCTGCATCATGTGTCCTCCACAAAAGGTCAAAGGACAAGACAAGACATTTTTGTTCAGCTTCTTTAAAGATGTAGCCCAAGTTCCCCAGGTAAAAGAACAAGCTGTCATTCTTTCACAGAATATCCACTATGTGTTAACCTCTATCACTAAACAAGTAAACAAATGGAAGAAGTACATGCACCGGTGCAAATTTGACAAGGACATATATATGAAGAAATCTGTGGCAGATCTGCTCTCTCACTTGGCTTATAATGACAAGATGCAGTTGTACTCCAATATCATTCAAGAGGCTGAGCACCTGCCTCTGATGAATATGGTGCTGTGTGTTCAACTAAATATGGAGACTACTGTTCAGACATTTCGGGAGAAGGCAAAAGAGTGCATCCAGGTTTTGGGAAAGCAGTTAAGCATATCTGTCATGGAGGATCTTCATAAACTGGAAGGAAAACTGCAGGTATGCTTTGAAATTTTAAAGGAAAAAGAAAATTCTATTAGCATTTCAATGTATTAAGCCATATACTAGTTCTATTGTTGTACTTCCTCCATATTTCATATATTTTCTTTTGCAAACCAATCCTGTCAACCAGGCTTTACAGATCACAAACAACATTAAATAGTCAATGACTGTCACTTGTGCAGCACATAACTGTACATCTGCTCTGTCCTAGCAAAGGCTAGTGTTACATTTTGGTTTATTGAGTATAAGGAATACTGTAAATGCATGCAGAATGTGATGCCAATATCACTTTAAGACACCCAAACACTCAGCCATGCAGATTATCTGAATGTGAGAATATTTAAAGCCATGTCATTATAAAATCTACACGAGTATACAGTCTCCACACATAAGACACCTCAGCTTTTAATGAAACAGGGTCAAAGGACTGAGGCAATGTTCCTAATACATGAATTAATGAATAATGAAAAACATTTTTTTAAGAAACTTTCAGAGAAGCTCAAAATTCAAGATAAAAGTGTCTTGACGAAAAAGGCTTATTCGCCTCTGATTATAGAGAAGACATTTGAAGATATTCGAGAGAAACATCGAATTCTTGCTGTGTACAACATCAATGTGAGTAGTATTTTAAAACATTATAATGTAGCCCATTACACTGTTTCTCAAGTCAAGGCCTGGGGGATTCCTACTGCACGTTTTAATTTTAAGGATATTAATTATTACGTGATTTCTTAGTTTCTTCCTTTTTCTTTTTACGCCAATCCAGAAATTAGAATTTGGGCTTGGTACTATGATTTTTATCTGTCATATTTTTAAACATTCTTATCTGTTAAAGTTGTTGCACCCATATATAGGTGATTATGTCACAAATGGAGAAAGTGGCAAGCCAAATTGGCTAAAGAGATGCATACAGGACCAGGAGAAGAATATTGCCAAAAAGGTATAATCAGGTGTCTAATACAAGAAAGACCAGATTAATTGACAATCAAACAAAACTGCAAGGCAAAAATCAATGTCAAAAATTGAAACAAAAGAGTAAAAAATATCTTTTTGTAGGGAATTAACACACACAGAAAATAGGTTTTTATGCAGTATCTAAGATGGTGCAGATAATCACTATGGTTTTGATACTGTTGCATCTACCTACAACCCACCTCAGAAGCATCATGACTACAGGAATTCAAAATGACAGAACTCATATGAAAAAAATTGATGAGTTGAAGAAAAAATTTAAAAAATAACATATGAAATACACATCATAGAAGGTAACTGACAGCAAAACTAAGTTCTCTGTGGTAAAAAGTGATCAACAACACTAAAATAAACAAAATACATTTTTAAAAAATCCTACATCATGACACACTGAAATAGTTTCTCCCTTTGTATTTATGTCATTACTTTTTCAATATATAAACAAAAAAGAGAAAATGACACAAGAAACCTAACATCGCTCTCCGCTCACCACCATTTGTGTCTAATTTCTGCTGCTTTGATTTAATTGAAAATGGCTTTAATATTTTCAATTCAAAATACTCATACTATATATCAGCGTCAAAGAAAGTGTTCTTTCAGAATACGTGTATTTAGTAAATGGATTGTGCTCTTGTGAATGCAAAATGTAACATAATAACAGTCAACAATACAATGCAAATTTATAAAAAAAATTGATTTTTATTGCCAGATTGTGTTGGAATTCCATGTCCCTAAAATATGAAGTGCTAGAAACATTCATCTGGTTTCATAAAATTACTTTACATTCTCTATTCTTCATTCAAAGCACATGTTCCATATGCAGTCATGTGAAAAATTAAATAAAACCTCCCATAAAATGTTTTTTCTTCATTTTTTACATATACAAACATGTCACAATTTGATTTGATATGTCACCTTTATGGATAAAGGTGATGCAATAAACATCATCCTGCATTTACATTTTTAATAAATAATAATAATTTCAATAAACATAAATGCAAATTCCACAAGACGAAAATGTAAGTGAACTATACATTGATCACTACTATCAAAATCAGGTACTCCAGATCAGGTGCCCCTGAATCTTATTTTCACCCAGTTGTTGCTAAAGTGTGAGTTTTCACCATGCTAATAGCTGTCTGAGACCTTTAGAAAAAATGCCTATGAATCTGGGAAAAATTTGGAAATCAACCATTCCACTGTCTTGAAGATCATCTACAAGAGGATAAGATTTCAAAGAGCTGCCATTTTGTCCAGACAAGACAGACCCAGCAAGTTCAACCCAAGAGCATAATGCAGTGTGCTGAAGAGGTCCCTAAGAATCCCAGAACTTTATCATGGGACCTACATGCAGCTCTTCCAACTGTTGATGTCTAGGTGTATGAGTTTGAAAGACTCTGCAAACTAAATCTACATGGGAGGTATGACAAGAGGAAACTGTTGCTGTCCAGAATAGACATTGTCAGAAATACGACCAACAGACATTATAAAGGTTTGGGGCAGCCACCCGTATAATGTTCCCTGGCTGCAAAAGGTTGAAAATTGAACAGTTATTCACAATACTGAGTCCATAATAGCTCTGATTATGTGGAGGCACGACGGCGGCTTTAAAGGCCGGTGGAGAAAGTGACGTCTTTATAGTAACCAGAACCAGAAGTGACATCATCAAAGGTGACAGAAATGGAACTGACATCTTCATAGGCGCCGGAAGTGACGTCTTCATAGGCACCAGAACCGGGCAGGATTTCCCGAGAATGGTCTGCAAGGAATTGAAAGAAACAGTCACTGCATCCCGCTGCCCCCTGGTCAAGTGTAAAATTACAGTTACTCCAGCCCTTTAGCTGCCTCCTACTCGCACGTGTGTGACAACATGCAAGACTAAAGTTTGCCCAAGGATATCTAGGCAAAGACCAAGTCTTTTGAAACAGTGTTCTCTGTAGAGACTAGGAAAAGATGGTTACTTGGTCACAGTACCAGAACAATTGTTTGGCAAAAACCAGACAACATTTGACCAGAAAAACCTGATACTAACTGTAAAGCATGGACATGGAAATGTCATGGTTTTGGGGCTACTTTGCTACAGCAGTGCCTGGGCCACATACAGCCATAGAATCCATACTTAATTATTCATTGTTCCAGAGGGTACTTGAAGATAATGTGAGACCATCTGTCAGAAGATTGAAATTCAACTGAAAGTGGACCTTACAACATGATAATGACCCTAAATATAACAGTAAATTGAACAAGGAATAGATGAAAAATAAAAGAAATGGAGGACTCTGGGATGGCCCAGTCAAAGCCTGGATCTGAATCCAATCAAGATGCTTGGGGGGATTTGAAATGAACTGTGAAATGAGCGCCTCAGACATCACAATGCTAAAAGAATTCTACATGGGGGAGAGGGTAAAAAACTTTCTTCCAGTCACAGATTGCTAGACAGGTATGGAAAATGGCACTTGTGGTTGATCCTGCCAAAGGGGGAAATTAGGGTCAGTGCTACAAGTTGTGCCACCCTGAGCAAAAGATAAACATGACACCTCTTTTTTCAAAAATCAAAATTTTTTAAACACATTACCTGTTAGAAGATCGAGGAAGAGATTCCAAGATGATTTTCAAAATGTTTCATTGATTGTTTTTGCACACTCTCACAGTCACAACCCACAATATATTAAGAAACATTAAAAAGGTTTTTTTTTTTTGAAAACTATTTTACGCACATTGATTGAAGCAAATTCTTTCACTATTTCCCTATAATCTAAATCCTGACCAAAGTTGTTTTCTATATAAATAGTTGCTAAATCACTTAGACTTTGCTCTGACTTTAAAATTGAAGATAGTTTTAAATTAGTATCAATTTTGAGAAGCTTCTCTCGGCAATAACAACACTGATAAGTAATGTTAACTACACAAAAATGTCCAACACATTTGCCAGTTCTATTCCATCTGTGTCTTTTAGATTTTTTGCATTGTCTATTAAAACATTTTCCAAATTTCTACATTTTAATATAAGGTGAATTCTTGGGATTTCTTGCAATTTGTTTAAATCATATAAAATCGAAAAATATGAACTCTGCAACTGGAGTTGCTCAAGTCTCTCTCTTTTTGTATTTGTCTCAATGTCCAGCACATTCAAAAAAAAAATCAACTATAAATTTTTTTTTGGAATTGTGTATCGGATTATCTTCTGACTGATAGTCAAATTGTCTAATTTTTTTTCTTGGTCTGGTAGAGGGAACAATAAGAAATTGTACTGTAATTTTCAACTGATAGGCTATCTCTTCTTTTACTGTATTTTTGAAGCCTTCGTCAGATCAGTAACATTCTAAGTAATTTGAAAAGTTTTCTAACTCATGGACCGTCGCTGACACTTCCATATTAATTTAGATAGGTAGATAGATACTTTATTAATCCCAAGGGGAAATTTACATAATCCAGCAGCAGTATACTGATGCAAAGAAACAATATTAAATTAAATAGTAATAAAAATGAAAAAAATAAAAATAAAAAAGCAGACAATAACTGAGTAATGTTAGCATTGACTCCCCCGGGTGGAATTGAAGAGTCGCATAGTGTGGGAGAGGAACGATCTCCTCAGTCTGTCAGTGGAGCAGGACAGTGACAAAAGTCTGTCACTGAAGCTACTCCTCTGCCTGGAGATGACACTGTTAAGTGGATGCAGTGGATTATTCATGATTGACAGGAGTTTGCTTAATGCCCGTCACTCTGCCACAGATGTTAAACTGTCCAACTTTACTCCTACAATAGAGCCTGCCTTCTTAACAAGTTTGTCCAGGAGTGAGGCGTCTTTCATCTTTATGCTGCCACCCCAGCACACCACCACGTAGAAGAGGGCACTCGCCACAACTGTCTGTCTAGCTTTGGTATCTTTGTTCTTCCAAAGAAGCAAATACAAAGCTAAAAAGACTGATGCCGACATCCTTTAAAATATGAACATGAGTCACTTCATGTGTTGGTAATGCAAAGAAGATTGGACTATCTTTAAGGTAACATTGCAGAGATCTTGTTATCTTTGGACACAGAAAAAGACTTTGACAGAGTTGAATGGGACTACCTATTCACAATATTGCACAAATTTAGGTTTGGCCAAATATGTGCATTGTTAAAATCCGGTGCCTCAATCTATATTAACAACATGATCTCAAAACTACTTCAGACTTGAACTTTATATTAGACAAGGGTGCCCTCTATCACTATTGCTTTTTGCAATTACCATTGAGCCATCAGCCTTTCACTTTCAAAATGCTTTAGAGATAAATAAGAATTTCATGAGATAAAGGGGGGTACCAGAAAAGGATTTGAACAGAAAATACCACTATATGCAGATGATATGGTACTATATATGTCAGACCAACAAATATCTTACCATGGACTAATGGACTAGCAGAATTAAAAGAAAAAAATATGAACTCAAATTCAATTTGAATAAAAGTGTGCTTTTTCCAATAAACTCTCTAGAACATAATACTAGATTGATCTGGTATGAGCAGTTTAAATATCTAGTAGTAAATATCACAAATAAATATAAAGGTCTTTTTCAACACAATCTTGCTGTCAACATGAAAAAAATCAAAAATATCAAATAGATGGGTCCACCCTCCACTATCAATGAGAATCAATACTGTCAATATCAACATCCTTCCCAAGTTTCTTTATGTATTTCAGAGCATCACTATATACATTAACAAATTGTTCTTTAAGAAATTAAATTCAATTATAACCTCATTTATCTGGAATTTGAAACGTCCACACATTCAAAAGGTGACCTAAAACAGAAGGTGGCATGGCATTACTTATCTTTAAATTTTATTACTGGGCAGCAAATACACAAGGTATAAAGACCTAGAAATTTACATAAATTGATGACTATACACAAGACTGCAATGGAAATAAAATTTTGCTGTATTTCTTTATATATGCTTGCTGTACTCTTTTATATGCACTGCTTTGTGCCCCAGTAAATACTAATTATCATCAATATATCAGTAGTCGAATTGTCCACCAATCACTCTGAATATGGAACCAACTTCAGGGCAGAGAAGCTTTTATCTGTTGCACCTCTACGCAGTAATTACTTTTTTCATCCTTTTTTAACTTATGCAATATTTAATATTTGGAAAACATCCATGATGAGAACACTTAGGAGAACTGTATACAGATCATTTTGTTTTGGCATCTTATGAACAATTACATTTCAAAAGTAACTTCCCAGCAACCTAATTTTTCCACTACTTTCAAGTCAGAAATTTTGTTAAAAGAAACCTACCCAATTTTCCACACATCCCACCCATTTCTATTCAGAAGAAATACTGATCAGTCTTGAAGACTCTGGAAGCATCTCAACAATATATAAAAACTTCTTAAAGTCTCTTCTTTTCAAAGATCCTTGGGTATGGTCAGAAAAGGTTCTTTTTTTTTGTTAATCTATACCAATAAAAGACAAAGCCCTCACTGACTCACTCACTCACTCACTGACTCATCACTAATTCTCCAACTTCCCGTGTAGATGGAAGGCTGAAATTTGGCAGGCTCATACCTTACAGCTTACTTACAAAAGTTAGGCAGGTTTCTTTTCGAATTTCTCCACGTAACGGTCATAACTGGAACCTACTTTTGACCATATATACGGCCATAGCCTACAGCTCAGTCACCGTGTGAGGCAGAGTTGCATCCCGCATCATCACACCTCCCACGTAATTGAGTGCCTGCCCATATAAGGTAAATATTCGCAGGAGAAGGACTGTGCTTATGCAAACGAAGATGAGATGGTCTAGTGTTTGGCACAAACTCAACGAAAGTGCGAGAGAAACTTTTAAGTGCCGGGTCTTAGCTAACATTAAATAAAGCCGTGGACATCTCAAGATCACACAAGAGAGCGGCTCACGTGAACTGACTGTGAACGCAGTACTTCAACAACAAGGAAGAGCTCCAAAGAGTGCTGAACAAAAAGCACATTGCACAATTGAGAAGGTAGCAAAAGAATATGAAGTGAGTGACACATGCAAACATATTCATAAGTGCAGCTACTGCGGAACAAAAGCACGGTGAAAAGCGTAAATTTAAATTAAGTTCATAGACACGCTGGCGTTTGTCATGCCTACGACGAATATGATATTCGCGAGATGCAAGTTTAATGAGAAGACACGAGGTATAAATGAGACTTTGGATCACTTTGTAACAGAGTTAAAATTGCTGTAACGGACAGCAAAAGTGCGACAGAAACTTTTAAGTGCCGGGTCTGAGCTAACATTAAATAATTGCTGGTGAAGGACTGTGCTTATGCAATTGAATGGAAAGCAAATGTTATGTTATTTTTAAAATGTTTCCTTTTCTTTTTCATAACTTCTTTAACACACTTCTTCTCCAGTGCAAAGCCGCGGGTATTTTGCTAGTATCACATAAAAGCAGTGGAAGTCAGTTATGCATAGAAATATACTCTAGCTTTATACAATACTGTATGTGTAAATCATTCAATCACTCAACTTTTAATATTTTATCTATCGTATTTATCTAATTTAAAATGGTCCAAAATGTATCCAGGGCAAGCTCCTGCTTCACTGGGCCACATATTTTCGGGTGTGCATTAAATTAACATCATTTTGGACAGAAATTTTTACATGCCTATCAGACAGCCTTGGTGTCAAAATCACTCCTAACCCATTAACAGCCGTGTTTGGTGTACGTCCAGATGGGCGTAAGGTAGAGAAGGACAAATTGATTGCAATTGCCTTTACTTCACTATTAGCATGTAGACTTACCTTGCTTAACTGGACAAACCCCAGCCAACCATTTAGATGTCAGTGAGTAACTGATATTCTGTACTATTTGAAATTGGAATAAAATCAAAATACTTAGAGGATCTTGTTTTTAAACAATAAAATTTTAGTATAAGCATTTATATCAGGGGAAAAGGACATTTTCCCCTAACTATTTTTGCCCATATTCTTGGCTCTCCTTGCTTTCATTGGTGGGGATTGAATTTTATTTTGTTAGGTTTCCCTTGTTTCTTTTTTCAAATTTCAGTTTTTTTTCTTCTAATTTGACTATGTTGTATAAATTTGATTTGATTTTATGCAATGTTATTTTCTTCAAATAAAATAAAAATGAGGCCATTTTGGATCAGGTATTTAAAATTATGGGGAAAAAACATACAAACGTTTCAAAACCTCTTTTTAGAATATGAAATAAAAATAGAAAAAGACCAGCTAATTAAACAATAACATCAATTAAAAGTAAACATGAGTCAGTGATTGGGAAACAGTTATAATAAAAACCGGTAACTGGAGTGCTCCCCAGGAATGAACTTGAAATTAACTAACTTGCTAAAATAATTTTGAATGGACTTTACTGCATTTAATTACTTTTATGTACAGTATTTCTTATTTGAATAGAATATTTGAAAATACATCCTGTTTGAAGATGTCATGCATTTTTAGGTCAGTGAGGAAGAGAAAGTGCTCTGCAGTAAATTAAAACAATTATGGGATGCTCTATTTCAAGATTTGAAAAATTTTAGGAAGCAGGAGGAGGACTTGCCAAGGTAATTGTTTTGTTTTAATCTCCCTGCTCTTAAAAATATCTACCTCAATTTTGCATCTGCTGATGCAAGTTTATGCGAAACACGTGTTGCGTACTCTTTGCATTATTTGACAGTAAACTATTTCAACCATATATATATATATATATATATATATATATATATATATATATATATATAGTATATATTACATAAGACATTTGCACATGTTGTTTTGTACACTGTTCAAACTCATGAGAAAAAACTAATTAAAAAGTGCTGCTTACACTGAATTAATTTTTTCAAAGACAGATTCAATTTTCGGGCAAAGTGGATAATTTCTAACCAATTGAATTTATTTCTGGTTATTGATGTTATATGGGTCACCAAATTAATGGGTTGCCCTTGTTTTTCTCAAGCATGCTTATCTACATTTTGTTTATGCGCATTATTTTTCTAAATTAATTTAAAAATTGCATTGTATTTGATGTTAGGAAATTAAATGCTCTAGGTGTAATGTCAATGTATGGTTAAATGTCTAAATAAACAAAAACTATAAAATTTAAGGGGATTGCTCTTTCTATTTCAACTATGTGTAGATTTACGGAGAGCTCCAAGCAACTAGATCAGCACCGAGAAGAAGCAGTGCTAGCTGACCCACAATTCATTTCCGCTGCAACAGGAGATGAGGAAGTGCCAATGAAGTAGAATGAACTGCCGATCACAACTGTGTAATGTATAAATGGACCTAAAATAAGCGCCCAGTCAAAACCTGAACATAAAATAGATTTAAATAAATATACTTGTATACTAAGCATTCTGAGGAAACACGCTTGTCTTCTCTCTCCTGCAAAGTGAGCAATGAAGTGAAAAAGCTTTAATTGATATGTTTTTATAAACACATTTGTTATTAGTGACCATTGTCAGTTTTTGAGTATAGTTAAGACTTCTAGAATATCCACTTTCAAATTACAAAATGATTTTTTATGTATTACTTGCTTTTCAATTTCAGTTCTTTTGGTGTTATTCTGTTCTCAGTGTCTTTTATATTTCACACTGACTTTTCACAACTCCTGCTTTCATCTGGATTCTCTGGCACATTGTGCAGTATCACTATCAAGAGGCTTAATATATAATATTTCTAATCTCATCTATAAATCAATAAAGGAAACACACCTTACACGCAAAAGCATTTCCACCATTTCTGATACGCAAATATATGTTGTGACAGATAGTTGGGCTATCGCTCTCTTGAACCCCTGTCCGCGACTCCAGACACCAGGTAAAAGTCCACACGATGACTTTATTAAATCGCCACAGTGCACAAAGCACCCTCTCCTCCACTATACTCATAAATAAATCACAATAACCAATAACAATAATCCAATCCTCCAACTCCCAGACACGTCGCCACCCTTCCACCCAGCTCATCTCCCCGTCTGGGAGCTCCCATAGTCCTTTTATTCTCCCTGACCCAGAAGTGTTCCCAATCCCCAGTCCAAGTGATTCAATATCACTTCCGTGTCAGGTACAAGTCCTCCTTCTTCACCCTGGAAGCACGTTGCTCTTCCTTTGATGCACTTCCGGGTTATAGGGCACAAAGAAGTCTTTGGTCCTCCCTGCAGCTCCCTCTTGCGACCCCTGTGGTATCCAGCAAGGCTGAGGATAAAAACTACAAAGTCCATAACTCCCTGCTGGTCTTCGTGGCACCCTTAAAGCCGGCCAAATACCACAATGTAATACTTGTCACAATGAATAGCTTCCAATCTTTAGACAAATTATTACATAAAGGGAACTAGATTAAACAAACAGCTTGTAAATTTCAACGTAGCATATATTTCAGTATTAAAATGATCAAAGACATGTATTTCCCATGACAAAAATTAGTTGCTCCCTTAGTTACTTGCTCAAACAACTGACCAAAGTTATCTTACAGTTAGGGCCCGTTCATACCCTTTTCACTTTAGACCAGAATCCTCCTAAAGCACTTGTAAAGCTGCTTGCTGTTATCTTTTAATGACACTTTTTATATCTAAGTGTTTTAGCAGCAAGCAGTTTAAGAAATTCCTGCTTAAAGCAGTTTGAATGTTTTCAACCAAACGTTTCTGCCATTGAAGTAAATTGTAACCCCTCAAAAAAACCTCCACAAAGCCAGCCACAACAAATATATTGAATTCTTGCAAAAAGAAAAAAAAAATAGTTTGCACATTTTAGGCTAAACAAAACAGTGACAAGCTACTTTGAAAAGCAGTGAAAAGCTTGGCAACATGCTGCCCATGTCATAAACGGAACAGATTACTGTAAATCAGGTGAATGGAGCATTGTGGTGAGCGTAAAAGGAGAGTTTTCTTCTTCTCTTTGTCCTTCTTACCCACCTCTTCACATTGCAGAAGACCATGAGCCTATTAAAAAAGATGTGCAGAACAACCTGATATCCCCAGACCCCAATAAGAAATATGTATATGCAGTATTTGAATATAAACAAGAAACTAATAGCATTGGGTTCTTAAAATATTTAATAAGTTAATGCTATAGCAATTTGCCCCCAAACTGCAACAGACTGGCCAGACAGAGGACTGATTTAATTTGATTTCATAGCCAAGAAAACATTTGGCTTTGACAAGAGAGGCAGGCATATTTGAAGTGCAGTACAACACCTATGTAACATTCTTCCAGATACCGATGACAAAATGTGTTAAATGCAGAAAATTGTCAAGGGTTTCTTAGGATCTCATACAGGTCTGGGTTCAATGGATTTAAGTTTTGTTTTTTTTTTTTTGTATATATTTTCACTGCAGTTATTTTTTGGATTAATAGTTATCAACCAGTTTGAAATTTCCAGATTTGGTCAGTTTAATCTATTGAATTGTTATTGTAATTTCTGTTGTTTCAGATTGATATTCCTTTTCATAAAAGCAGCTGTGTTGAGAGCAACTGTGCCGCTATTAAACCACTGCAATACAACCTTGCATTTGATATTTGAAACCAAAAAAGTTTACATTTATACTGCAGCTGAAATCCCACTTATACTCTCTTAAGGGGCACATATCTGATATTTTAAAAGAAGTATAATTACCAAAAAACGTCAAAAGTCAAAACTTCAGAAACTATTTATACTATTCTTGTAAGAACTGTTTTGCATCCAAATTGCTCAAAAAAGATATATTGAATAAATTCAAGATCATTACAGAGAGTTATCATCTTTGGTTTATGACTACTGAATAAAAGGAGGGTAGAACTCCATTAGAGCTACAAGCTACATTAAAACAATCTGTGTATTTGGTGGCCTAACCCCCAACAACACAACACAATTTTTGCAGGTGATGGAGCCCAAGAAGAGGACTTGCATTTAAGAGCATCAGCCAAAGTCTTCATGGAAAGCCACAGATTTGGTGGAGGTCTTTGAAACCACTTGAGGTCATGCCAGGAACCTACAAAAAGGAGTAAGAATCTGTAATATGCCCAATGACTCCTCTAATCCTTTCTGGTGCACCAAACATCATGGTAGGTTGTGGTTCTCTTACCTCTAACAATGGAAATGATGACAGTTTAGCCAGTGTAATATGTTTGTGAACAGAGGGGTCACCAGAAAGTACCGTGTCCAAGGACCAAGAATATTGCAGTGTATGAAGAGAATAAAATCTGTTATGTTTCATTCCCAATCCCGTTGAAGGCAGCGTTTAAAAACCAGGAAAAAGTAGCTAAAGTTAAAGGAGCTGGTCAGACAAGAAAACCTTTGACTGATACAGGGAATACCCAAAACCTAGTGAGAAACGATATTTTAGATAACAAATTGCTGCCAACATCCAGGAATGTGGTCCTGAGATGCTTCCACAGAAAATAGGTTTCTTATCCTCTGATGAAAGTGTGTATTGAGAAAGGAGGCCAGTTGTATGCAATGTCCATGGGAGTAGTAGATGACATTCCATACCCTGCCTTGCTTGGACTGGAAGTGCCGTATATTGACAGCGTATTGCAGCAGAGCCTAGTGAAGGAAAGCCAGGTCATGACCGAAGCTTAAGCAGCTGTAGCTGAAAAAACTGATCAGGTGGACTGGAGCACTTTGCCAATTGCCCAGAAGAATTAGGGCACAGTCTGTAAGACCCACAGGCAGAGGAAGAAGAAGGCAAAAGTTTTGGGCACTCCTACCAGAGACACCTTCATAACTTCGAAGCTCTAAAGACTGACAGTTGGGGCTTTGCAAAGTGTCAATCCCAGTCTGCAGTCCTGTTTTGACAAGGCAGAAAAGCAACATCAATAAGTACAAGGGAACCATTTGTGTTGTACCAGGTTGTACTTTACCACCACGATGAGCTTGGCAAACAATTGCTATTGCCTAAAGAGTATAGGGACAAGGAGTTACAAATGGGGCATAATATCCCATGGGCAGGTCACTTGAGGAAAACCAAGACATGTGATGGCATTGCTAGACATTTTTAGTTACCACGTTGGTCTAAAGATTTAGCCATCCATTGTAGGAATTGTCCTTAATATCAATTAGTAGGACCTATAAAGAAAGGAGATGGAGCTCCGTTAGTGCTGTTACCTGTGATAGAGAAACCTTTTAGTAGAATGGCAATGGATATTGTTGGTCTTCTACCACATAGCAATAACGGGTGTCATTATACAGTATATTAGTCCTATGTGATTATGCAACATGTTATCCGGAGGCATTCCTATTGAAAAATGTTAAGACTAAACAGGTTGCTAATATCCTAGTTCAGTTGTTCGCCAGAGTAGGCATCCCTAGGGAAATGTTAATTGACTGGCCTATTCTTATAGCTGGGCTAGTTACAAGAAGTGTATGGTTTGTTAGGGATCCAGGGTTTGAGGACCACACCTTACCATCCATAGACTGATGGCCTAGTTGAATGCTTCAATTCCACCCTGAAGGAAATGCTAAAAATGTTTGTGTCTGACACTGATTTCTGCCATTTTATGTTTGAGGTCCCTTGACTGTGTTGAAAGAGACATTAAAGAATGTAAGTGCAAAAGAACAAGTGAATATTTTAAGTTATGTTCTTATAATGCAAGACCAGTTGTCAGCATTGTCTCGGTTGGTTGAAAAGAACATAGAGGACCTAAAGAAACAGAAAGCTAGGTATGACCAAACAGAAAGCCTGGTATGACCAAGCCTCTCATAACTATAGTTTTCAACCAGGTCAGAAAGTTTTATTACTTTTGTCCACATTGACCAAAAGTTTGTCAGCAAAATGGCAAAGCCCATATGACATTGTTTCACAAAAAGTTCCAGTAAACTATGAGATTTATTCCAGACAGACTTAGAAATAAGTACCAGGTCTTCCATATTACCCTGTTGAAAGAGTGGAAAGGAAAAGCTAACTCTGGGGTATAGCTTTTGATTTGTAGAATTTAAGACAAAGTGGAATTACCCTAGCAGTTTTCTTCTGTTGATCTACCAACATTAGACCATCTTTCTGAGGAGCAACAAGAACAGTTAAACGCATTTGTTCCCAAGACTCTATTCTGCGAGATACCTGGTAGGACTCATTTAATAAAATATGCTATTTGCCTTACCTCCCCAGGTCCCATATGACAGACATGCAGCAGAGTTCCAGCTCATTTGTAGGAGACGCTGAAGGAGGTGTTCATATTCCAATTAGGTATAGTAGAACTATTAATTGGTGAGTGGTGTAGTCCAGTAGTACTGGTCTCAAAAATGAATGGACAAATTCATTTTGTGTGGATTATTTCAAACTAAACTCCATTTTTTATTTGATCCTTACCTTATGCCTAAGGTGGATGAATTGGTAGAACAACTGGGTACAGCTACGTTTTTATCTACATTGGACTTATGCAAAGAATATTGGCAGGTCCCTCTAGCTGAAGCAGCAAAACCCATCACTGCATTTAAAGCGCCTGGTGGACTTAATCATGCTTTTTTTGATTACATGGAGTGCGGCAAATTTCCAAAGGCTTATGGATATTGTTTTGAGAGGAGTAGAATCTTGCGATTGTGCCTATATCAGTGATATTGTAATATACAGCGAGTCTTGGAATGATCATTTATCAGATCTTGCTGATATTTTTAATAGGTTAAAGCAAGCAGGCATGGTGGTAAACCTGGGTAAATGCATATTAGCCAGATCAGAGGTACAATACTTGATGTACCATCGGTGGAGGATTTGTAAAATCTCAGGTGGAGAAGGAAATGGCTATTCAGGCTTATCAGCAGCCCAACACCAAGAGGCAAGTCTGGTCAGTTCTTGGACTGGTTGGCTGGTACAGGAGGTTCATTCCCCAGTTTTCAGAGATTGCCATCCCTCTTACTAATCTCTTACAGAGGAATGAGCACAACCATGTCAAATGGACTGAAGAATGTGAAAAATGTTTTAAGTTGACGAATGCATGTATGTTGTAACCCTGTGTTGAAATGTGCAGATTATAATTTACCTTTTTGTTTGCAGACAGGTACCTCTATAGGGGAGCAGAGTGCTGTATTGCTGCTGGATGAGGGAGAAGATAGACACACTTATGCCTATATACGTCGCAAATTGCTCCCTAAAGAAATAAATTATTCCACCGTTAAGAAGGAGGCATTGGCAGTTAAACGGGCAATGGATTTATTAAAGTATTAACTGCTAGGTCATCCATTTATTCTGGTGTCAGATTATTGTGCCTTGCAATGGCTAGCATGGATGCGTGACTCCAACGAATCACATGGTGGTATCTGTCCCTGCAACCATACAAATTTAAAGTGAAGTACATCCAAGGGAAACAAAATAAATGTGCAGACTTTCACTCTCAAATTCAAGATATCGAGAGTTTGAGTGGGAGGGGTTATGGGGCTATAGCCTCACAAGGATGCCAATGCAGCACCGTGTAACTGGATAGTTAGCAGCAAGACACTCAGTAAACATTAACACGAGCAGCATTCTTTGTTTCTCGGATGTTCCGCCTTTAGTTTCAGCTATGAGTTTTGTGCAAAGTATTCAGTGTTTAACAGCCGGTGTTTTAAAGTTGGCGTTGAGGCTTAGTACAGTCACAGATATCTGGGAATCCAGAACATCCAAGCACAATGCCCAAAATTCAAAGACAAAGTCTGGAGCTTCTCTTCTAACAGCAACTTGTAATCATCTTGGAAGAAAGCACTGGAAAAGGCAGTGCAAAACTCTACCCAGTTGTTACACTTGTGTTGTCCAGTGATCAGGTATCCTCACATCTCAGCACCACTCAGTGGATACAGCTCCACGAACAGATTAGCTTTCTCAACGATGTCAGCTATGTATGTGGGTGCACACCAAGGCTGCCACAAACAATTATTTTATAAACAAGCTTTGCCTATTTTATTGATTGCTCAGTTTATCAAACATCCATCCATCCCCTCATCCATTTTCTAACCCGCTGAATCCGAATACAGGGTCACGGGGGTCTGCTGGAGCCAATCCCAGCCAACACAGGGCACAAGGCAGGAACCAATCCTGGGCAGGGTGCCAACCCACCGCAGGACACACACAAACACACCCACCCACACACATCAAGCACACACTAGGGCCAATTTAGAATCGCCAATCCACCTAACCTGCATGTCTTTGGATTGTGGGAGGAAACCGGAGCACCCGGAGAAAACCCACACAGACACGGGGAGAACATGCAAACTCCACACAGGGAGGACCCGGGAAGCGAACCTGGGTCTCCTAACTGCGAGGCAGTTCATCAAACAATTTGTCCAAATTATTGAAATAGGCATATGAATGTGTGCTGTATTTAAATATTGAATAATTTTACATATATAATGAAAACAATAGGATATTAAAAAATAGAACTAAAGTAACTCCAATGCTTGTTCACAATAATAAATTTAAGTAAAAAACACCTAAAAGTAAAAAAATATTCTTTTTTATTATTAATGAACTTATTAACAATACTTTTCAGCAGTCCATAGTAGTTACCTAACCTAACAACTAAATAAATCACTGGGGGAGTAAGAAGATTGCCACATTGGCTGAAGAGTCACTCCACAGCAGCACTTGAGGGTAATGTAGTGTTGTTCTTGAGGAAAAACCACTGTAACTACAGGGAAGCTGTTGAGTGAGTCAAGGTTTTTTTTGGAGCTCTCTGTGTATCTTCTGCAACTTCCGCAATTTTCCATTGTGTTTCCCTATGTATACACGCTCCATAGGTGAAGAACTCTTCATCTGAACTTTGAGATAAATGTGTTTCTGGAGAGATCCACTTTTCACATTAGACTGCATTAAACTGGCCTCAGCCACCAAAGGTTTGTAAGCATTTTCTTTGTCATCCTTTTTTCTTTTTCATTTTCTTTGAAATTACAACTGTGGAGTCAACACAGTAGTGATGTGTGCATCCAAACTGGAGAACAACTTTTGGAGTTGAGAATCGATTGCTTTTATAACTGTGTCAATAATGTAATTGAAGATGAAAGCATTATATTTCTTTCAATTAAGTTTGACTTCAGGGTAAGAAGTGCTGGGATTACAAGCCTAAAATCACATTTTACTTGCTTTGAAGGAGGTCACGTACATAAGACTGTGGTTCCAGGACAGCTGCATATTCATTAGGGAAAGAAATGTCATGGGGCTGAAATGTAGGAAGTCCTGAACAATCACAAACCACCATTAACTGTGCTTCTGTGACTTTATCAATTTAATTTTTCTCAATTTTCTCCACCTTTTCTGCAGCTGAAGGAGATTTATGCACTATGTTCCAGAGGGAAGAACACTTGGTCATGGAACCAAGGTACAGTTTGCAGGTTGACCCATGACAAATTAATTTGTTTAAAATGGGCTCATTTATAATAATCTAACAAATATTTCTTCCTAACATATTCTGTATATCTGCATATTTTGGTGTTGCATGTTTATTTTCATCCCAGAATTCAATGCTCAATTAAAAGGAATTGTTTATTCCCTTCGAGTTGTTTAGCTGATGGTTCAAAAGAACAACACATCTTTCAGAGCCCTTTTCTAGAGCGGTCTAAAGCTTGGTCCACAATGCCTTCTAAAAACTTTACCTTCCTTGCAAGCCCTTCAAGCACTTGTCTTCATTCAGCTTCTCCCTGTGGGACTGCCCCACCTTCCGCCTATCCCTGACAGTATGATGTCATTGCTTTCCTGAATGCTAGTCTCCAAAGCTTTTCGCTAAACTCTTTGTTAAATGCACACAATTAAAAGCAATGCTAATTTCATTTATCAGTTCTATAGTATAGTTATAGTCTTGGTCACATAGTTTATTCACTTAAAAATCTACATATTGTATTATTTGAAATAAAACACACAAATGAAATTTTATATATCCTATTTAATAAACTGAAAAACTATACTTAATTATCCCCATTACAAATAGCATGAGTGTAATAAAGAATGAATGTGGTAGATCTTTCTAGTTATGGTCTGACATTTTTGCACACTAGAGATCTATCACTTTTTGAGTTTATGTCTCTTCTGCTCTTGTAATATTTTTTGATACACACATTTAAATCCTAACTCAAACCCTGCCCCATCAACAGTCCTTAATTACACCTACTATTTAAGGGATGTTGTAGCCAGCAGATCTCAAATTTAAATCAATGTCCGCTCATCTGACTTCCCATTTTCACCAAGGCAGAAACCTTTTGCTAAGTTTGTAATGCAATGCATTACACCATATTACATTTCACTAATTTCCAGAACGGTGCTGGTCAACCCATTAGGTGGTTGCCTAGAACACCATCTTCTGGAAGGCACTAATTTACCATGCAAAATTCACTTTGTCTCTTTACAACGTGTGCTTCACTCTTCATGCTCTTTGAACTTATAAAGAAGTGCATCTTCTTTAACCAAGATATATGAAACAACAGCTAGTCTTGCCAATCTTTTAAACCCTTTTTCCATTACACCTGAGATTACTTGTCCAAAACCAGTCCCAAATATACACTTACTGTACGTCCTCCAGTTTGCTTTGCTCAAGTGAACTAAAAGTAGTGACAGAGGGCAGCTGTTGGACGGCTTTTCCCGCAGCAGGAGAAAACTTAAAATGAGCTGTCAGAGTAGAAAGAAAAAGCAGTTTTGTCGTATTATAGTAGTGACAGCGTAATAGGTTATAGTTCTAGTGATATAGTGATAGTGAAGCATTTGAAGGAGGTGTTTTTGCATAAACTGTAAACTGTGATGCCTCTTTTGAAGAGCAACTTTCAGAGGTGCACTTTACTGATCTATTGGGCAAAAAGAAGATGTATCATAAACAGATGATCTCTTACAAAATTTCATTCTTTTCATATGGGACAGCAGTTAGATGTAATTGTGACTGAACCAATAGACGTGCACAGAAACTCATCCAGCATTGCACATTGAAACAAAATTCCAGGGTGCGTATTTGGTCTGATGTCAGTTATGATAAGCTGCTAGCTTTCTTTGCACTTATTGTATGTAATAATTCAAATGCCTGAAGGTGAAATGTACTAATCAATAAAACCTTTACTTAAAATGCCTAATTGACCGTCCTGGAAATACATTACAAAGTGAAGAACATTTCAGTTTACTTGTCTGCTGTTTGCATTTTGCTGACAACGTTCCTGTCACTTTTCATAGTTGTGAGAACTCGTATTTGAAAATAAAATCCTTCTCCACACTTTACATGCCTGAGCTGACTGTTGTTGTTGTTGACAAACCACAAACTGTACCTCATACACTCAGTTGGCCCTATCTCTGTATACTGAACAACAGGCAAGGTTTATGGGTAGCTTGACAAAACAGGCCAGAGTGTGAAAAGTGGTGAAAAATGAAACCTACTGAAGTGTTGTTTTTATTTTATTTTTAAATGTATTTGTATCTTCTCTCACTTTTGTTTTCATACTTTTCTTTGTTTTATCTTAATAGCTAAAATAACAAATATTGTGAAAACTACTAGGTGCCAGAATAATCCTCCCTCTTTCATCTTTCTCATTGAGGTTGAGGTGGATGTTGACATTAATTGACATCTGGGAGTAAAGGACGGCAATCAGCTACAAACAACAATAAAACCCCCTATTAAGTTATAGTTCAGCTCTATTTGCTAGCAGTATTTTGTCTGCAGTATGTGTTATACTGGTGCCGCTGTTTCAGGCATCTGTTGCTGCATACTGTGACCACTGTAACTACCGGTGCTGAGCTGCTGCCAGTATCGTCCATCTTGGTGGTCACTCACTGTATCCAGCAGCAGATGCATGAAACAGCGGCACCAGTGTAATACATACTGCAAACAATGCACTGTGGCAATGAACTCCATTGGCTGTTTCTAACTGTAACCATACCTTGCAGGACTATGCTGTGTAATAGGTATGCAAATTCAGTGAAGAGGCTTATGGAACATAAAACACAGGGACATTTGTCTTAAATAAAGATTTTATGTTGATTTATGTGTGAAACCATTGCTTTGTGTGCTTTTCAGAAAACTGAGCTTTTTATAATAAATATTCAACTTTGGGTCAAAATGGAGAAAAAAAATAATTAGCCCTGAAAGAGTTAATATATTTATTGTTATTAATAAATTCATAATTGAATGCATTTTGCACATGTTTAGTTTGCCATTCTTGGTCTGTTGTATTAATTGTAGGCATCTGTGTTTTTTACATCCATTGTTTGTACATTTATTTTGGCATGGTGAACCTTGCCTAGGGCTCCACATTACCTTTGACAAGCATTGATTTTCTCTGGACTTTCTCTAGCGCTGCAATGTCTTTTTAGTAATATGGAGATTAAAATTGAATGCAATATTTCATGCGAGGCCTCACTAATGTAACATATAACTTAAACATAACCTACCTTGACTTAAACTCCACACCTCATGCTACATAACCTAACATCCTATTAGCTTTCTTGATTGTTTCTATACACTGTCTGCATGAAGATATGCATGAAGATAGTTATGAGACCACGATGACTCCTAGGTCTTTCTCATAAAGTGTTGCCTCAAATTTCAGATTTCCCACTGTGTATTAAAATTTAACATTTTTACTTCCTACATGCATACTTTTATTTAGTTACTTTAAATTTCATCTACTACAAATATGTCCAAGCCTATATTCTATCCAAGTCCCTTACTAATTATTAAACTATGTCAAGATTATCTATTATTCCATCCATCCATCCATTTCCCAACCCGCTGAATCCAAACACAGGGTCACGGGGGTCTGCTGGAGCCAATCCCAGCCAACACAATCCCGGGCAGGGTGCCAACCCACCGCAGTCTATTATTCCATCAAATGTGATATCATTTGCAAACTTGACCAGCCTTTTATTTACATTTTTATCCAGGTCATTTACAACCTAGCCACAGGGGATGCACAAACCAGTATGTTTCTTTGTGCTGGTCCCAAGCCCGGATAAATGGGGAGGGTTTCATCAGGAAGGGCATCCGGTGTAAAATTTTGCCAAATCAATATGTGGACAACAATACAAATTTCCATACCAGATCGGTCGAGGCCCGGGTTAACAACGACCACCACCAGTACTGTTAGCCAACAGGGTGCTGGTGGAAATTGGGCTACTGTTCGCCGAAGAAGAAGAAGGAGAAGAAGAGGGGGAGACGTGTCCAGAGGCAGGAGGAGAGGAGGAAAGTAAAGAGAATGGAACTGAGGGTATGAACTTTGAATGTTGGCAGTATGACTGGTAAGGGGAGAGAGTTAGCAGATATGATGGAGAGAAGGAAGGCTGATATATTGTACATGCAAGAGACCAAATGAAAGGGGAGTGTGGATCGGAGGTGGATTCAAATTGTTCTATTATGGTGTGAATGGGAGGAGAAATGGAGTAGGGGTTATTCTGAAGGAACAGTATGTCAAGAGTGTTTTGGAGGTGAAAAGAGTGTCAGACAGAGTAATGATTATGAAGCTGGAAATTGGAGGTGTGATGATGAATGTTGTTAGTGCATATACAGCGCAAGTTGGGTATGCAGTGGGTGAGAAAGAAGATTTTTGGAGTGAGCTGAATGAAGTGATGAACAGTATACCCAAGGGACAGAAAGTGGTGATAGGAGCGGATTTCAATGGGCATGTTGGTGAAGGGAACAGTGGAGACGAGGAGGTGATGGGTAGGTATGGTGTCAAGGAGAGGAATAAAGAAGGTCAGAGGATAGTGGATTTTGCCAAAAGGATGGACATTGCTGTGGTGAATACGTATTTTAAGAAGAGGGAGGAACATAGGGTTACGTACAAGAGTGGAAGAAGACGCACACAGGTAGATTACATCCTATGCAGAAGAGTTGATCTGAAGGAGATTGAAGACTGCAAAGTGGTGGCAGGGGAAAGCGTAATTAAGCAGCACAGGATGGTAGTCTGTAGGATGATGATGTAGATCAAGAAGAGGAAGAGAGTGAGGGCAGAGCCAAGGATCAAATGGTGGAAGTTGAAAAAGGAAGACTGCAAGGTTGAGTTTAGGGAGGAGGTGAGACAGGCACTGGGTGGCAGTGAAGAGTTACCAGACAGCTGGGAAACTACAGCAGATGTAGTAAGGGTGACAGCAAGAAGGGTGCTTGGCATGAAATCTGGAAAGAGGAAGGAGGAAAAGGAAACCTGGTGGTGGAATGAGAAAATACAGGAAGAGGAATGGCAAAGAAGAAGTGGGATAGTCAGAGATGCAGAAAGTAGACAAAAGTACAAGGAGATAAGGTGCAAGGTGAAGAGAGAGGTGGCGAAGGCTAAAGAAAAGGCTTATGATGAGTTGTATGACAGATTGGACACTAAGAAGGGAGAAAAGGACCTGTACCAATTGGCTAGACATAGGGGCTGAGCTGGGAAAGATGTGCAGCAGGTTAGGGTAATAAAAGATAAAGATTGAAACGTACTCACAAGTGAGGAGTGTGTGTTGAGCAGATGGAAAGAGTACTTTGAGAGGCTGATGAATGAAGAGAACGAGAGAGAGAAGAGGTTGAATGATATGGAGATAGTGAATCAGGAAGTGCAACAGATTAGCAAGGAAGAAGTTCGGACAGCTATGAAGAGGATGAAAAATGGAAAGGCTGTTGGTCCAGATGACATACCTATGGAAGCATGGAGGTGTTTAGGAGTGATGGCAGTTGCGTTTTAACCAGATTGTTTAATGGAATCTTGGAAAGTGAGAGGATGCCTGAGGAGTGGAGAAAAAGTGTACTGGTGCTGATATTTAAGAATAAGGGGGGTGTGCAGGACTGCAGAAACTACAGGGGAATAAAATTGATGAGCCACAGCATGAAGTTATGGTAAAGAGTAGTGGAAGCTAGGTTAAGAAGTGAGGTGATGATTACTGTGCAGCAGTATGGTTTCATGCCAAGAAAGAGCACCACAGATGCAATGTTTGCTCTGAGGATGTTGATAGAGAAGTTTAGAGAAGACCAGAATGAGTTGCATTGCGTCTTTGTGGACCTGGAGAAAGCATATGACAGGGTGCCTCGAGAAGAGTTGTGGTATTATATGAGGAAGTCGGGAGTGGCAGAGAAGTACGTAACAGTTGTACAGGATATGTACAAGGGAAGTGTGACAGTGGTGAGGTCTGCGGTAGGAGTGACGGATGCATTCAAGTTGGAGGTGGGATTACATCAGGGATCGGCTCTGAGCCCTTTCTTATTTGCAATGGTGATGGACAGGTTGACAGACGAGATTAGACAGGAGTCCCCGTGGACTATGAAGTTTGCTGATGACATTGTGATCTGTAGCGATAGTAGGGAGCAGGATGAGGAGACCCTGGAGAGGTGGAGATATGCTCTAGAGAGGAGAGGAATGAAGGTCAGTAGGAACATGACAGAAAACGTGTGTAAATGAGAAGGAGGTCAATGGAATGGTGAGGATGCAGGGAGTAGAGTTGGTGAAGGTGGATGAGTTTAAATACTTGGGATCAACAGTAAAGAGTAGTGAGGATTGTGGAAGAGAGGTGTGAAAAAGAGAGTGCAGGCAGGGTGGAATAGGTGGAGAAGAGTGTCAGGAGTGATTTGTGACAGACGGATATCAACAAGAGTGAAAGGGAAGGTCTTTAGGACGGCAGTGATACCAGCTATGTTATATGGGTTGGAGACGGTGGCACTGACAAGAAATCAGGAGACAGAGCTGGAGGTGGCAGAGCTAAAGATGCTAAGATTTGCATTGGGTGTGACGAGATTGAACAGGATTAGAAATGAATACATTAAGAGGGTCAGCTCAAGTTGGACAGTTGGGAGACAAAGTCAGAGGGGGTGAGATTGCATTGGTTTGGACATGTGCAGAGGAGAGACGCTGGGTATATTGGGAGAAGGATGCTAAAGATAGAGCTGCCAGGGAAGAGGAAAAAGAACAAGGCCTAAGCGAAGGTTTATGGATGTGGTGAGAGAGGAAATGCAGGTGATGGGTGTAACAGAACAAGATGCAGAGGACAAAAAGATATGGAAGAAGATGATCCGCTGTGGTGACCCCTAACAGGAGCAGCCAAAAGAAGAAGAAGAAGAAGATGATCCAGGTCATTTACAGTATATTAAAAATAACAGTGGGTCTAGAATAAACTGCTGAGAGAGACTACTTTTAACTTCACCTAATTCTCATCAATGTTTAGGATGAAATTGTCCTGCATGATATATAAAAACATTAGAACATTAGAACAGTCTAGAAGAGAACAGGCCATTCAGCCCAATAAAGCTTGGCAGTCCTATCAACTTAATTCTTCCAAAGTAATGTCAAGTCTACTGAGGGCAACCATTAAGAAGGATATTAGGGAAGCTAAAAGACAGATGAAGAAGAACATAGAAGATTAGGCAAAATATGACACAAAGGGATTCTTTCAGTATGGAGGAGGTGAAATGCATAAGGAATTATAAAGGGGAATTAAAAGATGTAGACAGTGGATTTTGGTCTTGTCCGATGCGAGAGATGGACGTCTGAAGTGGAGCTCCGCTAGCAGTGGTGCTATTTTTCATATTATTTGCTTATTATTCTGAGATATCCTGTATTTATTCAACCCGAGAGGGACCGCTACAGTATATGTAAACACATATAAACATGGCCAACAAGAAGGGGGGTCCGAAAGAATCGAAGACTAAAGCTACATCCAAGCTGCGATCAGCAAGCCCTAGTTCGAGATACGGCCTCTCAGAGACAGACCTGGATCAGATGGGCGAAAGTACAGACTCCTCGGGACCACGGTCCGCTACATCGTCGCCTGCTGAGAGCGAAAAGGGGAGCGAAGGTGCGATCGTGAGTGCAGATGTGGATAGCTCGCCGATTGGAGAGGATTACCTGAAACTGGAAAAGGCCGGGAGGTCCGCGGCTTCAGTTACGCAATCACGCGGGACTGGAGCAGCGGGGACACCGGCTTCAGCAGAGTCTGCTGCTTCATCTACGGTACAAGAAGGCACATTTGAGCTATCTGAACTGAAAGTGTTGCTCGCTGACCTCAGGCAAGATATAAAGAAAAGCGAGAAGGCTAATGAGAAAGCAACGGCAAAGGCACATGAGAGACTGAAACAGGAATGGAAACAGGAGATGAAACAGGCCAATGAATGTCTGCGACAGGAAATCCAACAGGCAAATGAAAGGCTTCAAGAGGTACAGCTTGAACTTCGACAGGTGCTGGGTAAAATTGAAGAGCGCATTGAGAAAAACTCGCTAAACTGAGCACGCTTGCTGATCGATTGGAGCATCTTAGTGAGACATTCACGAATCGGATCGAAATAGCCGAACATCTAGCTGCCAGTGCCGAGGAAAGAGCAGTAAATGTCAGTTCGGAATGTAAAAAACTCGGAGAAAAACTTGGAGACAGACTGGCTGCTTTAGAAGATGGGAATAGAAGGTATAATGTCAGAATTGAAGGCTTGCCGGAGAATCGAGAAAGTTTAAACCCGGTGAAATTCGCAACTGAACTTTTTTCTAAAATAATCGGGGGCGACTTTAAAGCAGAATCTGAGATAGCAGCGCTTACGCGACGCTGATCAAACACCGTCAGACCCCGACCAAGATCTTTTATAGTCCGTTTTGAACGATTATCATTTAAGTTAGAGGTGATGGAACTCCTCAGGAAAAAAAAGGAAGATATTAAATATGAAGATTGCCACATTCGCGTCTTCCCTGACTTCTCTCCAGCAACAGCTATCAAACGCCGCCTTCTATAATATTAAACAGCGCTACGGCAAGCCAATGTCAAATACGGCCTCCTGTATCCGCAAAACTGAAAGTGGAATGGCAGGGTCATTTCTATGTTTTCGCTAGCAAGGAGGAGGCAGAAAATGAGTTAAGAAAGCTGATCCCGGACTATTCTGATACATAATTGTGAGTCATGGCGGTAAATGATAAAGCTAGGATTAATAATCTACTGTCTGTCTATTTGTTTTAAAATACGGGTTTTTATCAGCATATATTCTCTATTCTTATATTATTATTACTTACTTACTTATCATTACTTAGTATTACTAGGGCTAAATGTTTGTGTTTTATTGTGCTTAATTACGTTTTCCTCCTCTTTTTTTTTTTTTTTCTAATTATTTCATGTGTACCCTAAATGAGACTGTTCAATATCATACCCTTGGTTTGCTGTTATTGCTATTACTGCATTAAGACTTGTTATGCTTGTTTTGGACACATCTTTAACACCATCACCTGGGTTTATTATCTGGGGATATCATCTTAATGCACTAAAATTGATGAAGATTATATGTATGTATGTATATATATATATGTATATGTGTATGTGTATATATATGTATATATATTAAGTGCAAAATTCTTTTCTTTCTTTTTCCTCTTTTAAAGACTATATTGGTAACAGATATCTCTATCTTTTAACCTTAAAGCCCACTGCATGGGGGCTTGATGTGCTTTGGACGTGCTCTGTCTCTGGGTATGTCAGAGGACTGGGACTGCATGAAGTGGGTTTTAGCCTCACCTGGGGAGGCAAAAAGGGAGGGTGGGGGTTAAGGGGAAGAGAAAGAGAGCAGGCTTGATCTATATCTAATCTATCATCTCAATCTTTATAATTATAACTATCAACGTAATAATAAGCTGCATGGCAACAACTCTTGGGGGAATAGGAAATTAAGACCTAAACTATTTCACTTCCAGTTAAGACTATAATATGACACCAAAAACTCAGAATCAGTGTCTCCATGATGGGACAGTTAACTTCGTAAGCTGGAATGTTAAAGGCCTGAATCACGAATTAAAGAGAAAGAAAGTACTTTCTCACCTAACAGGTCTAAATGCTAAAATAGTATTTTTACAGGAAACCCACTTACTAAGTAAGGATCAGTTCCGCTGCAAAAGACTGGACTGGCCAAATGTTCCATTCTAGTTTTACAAAGAAAACTAGAGGGGTGGGAATTCTCATACATAGAACAGTACCATTTGTAGCATCAGATGTAGTATTGGATCCTGAAGGGAGATATGTGATGGTCATGGGAGACTTATCTAACTGTAAAATGATTTTGATAAATGTTTATGCACCTAATGTTGATGATAAGGAATTTATACAAAATTTATTTGCATCCATTCCCAATCTGAACACTCATAAACTTATAATGGCTGGGGACTTTAATTGTGTTCTAAATCCACTTTTAGATAAGACTTCCTCCACAGGGGGAACGGCAACTAACACCGCAAAGATAATTACAAAGTTTATAACTGATCACAACTTATCAGATCCCTGGAGGTTTTAAACCCAAATTCAAGAACATATTCTTTCTACTCACCAGTACATCATTGCTACTCAAGGATTGATTACTTCTTTATAGATAATAACTTCTTGCCTAAGATTAAATCTTGTAAATACGATGCTATTGTTATTTCAGACCATGCTCCGATGATCTTGGAGCTGAAATTACTAAGCCCCATACACTCACCCGCAGATGGCGTCTCAATCCGCTTCTATTAGCTGACGAGAATTGTACTGAATTTATATCCAAACAAATTGAATTCTTTCTAGAGACAAATACATCCCCTGAGATCTCTGCAGGAACACTCTGGGAAACTCTTAAGGCCTTCTTAAGAGGACAGATTATCTCATATCTTTCCCACAGAAATAAATCCGAAGAAAGTAGCAGAGATAAAAAGCGAAATTACTAAAATAGATGAAGAACATGCCAGACTACCAAGCGAGACTCTACATAAGAGGAGGCAGGCTCTACATTCAGAATTAAACCTCTTGACAACTAAAGAAACCGAACAACTAATTTACAAATCCAGACATCATTATTATGAACATGGAGAGAAAGCTAATAAGCTTTTAGCGCAACAAATTCACAAGCAAGAAGTGCAACGCAATCTCGTAATTACTAACACGAATGGAGATAAAATCATCGAACACAAAAATATAATGTGCACTTTTAGAGACTACTATAAATCCCTATATACTACTGAGTTTAAAGAAGACAATATACAATCTAATGCATTTCTGGATAAATTACAGATACCACAAATTGACGCTATTAGTGTGGAGGAGCTCGATAAACCTCTGTCATTATCAGAATTACTGGATGCTATAAAGTCACTCCAAGGTGGAAAAGCAGCAGGCCCTGATGGCTACCCTGCAGAGTTTTACAAGAAATTCTCCGCTCAGCTAGCTCCCGTCCTATTAGCAACATTTACAGAAGCCAGAGATAACCAATCTCTTCCACAAACCTTTCGCCAAGCACTAATCACTGTCTTTCCAAAACAAAATAAGGACTTATTACAATGTGCATCATACAGACCAATTTCACTTCTGAATAACGACGTTAAAATACTCTCTAAAATCATAGCTAGAAGGATGGAGAAAGTGCTCCCTCAATAATATCACAAGACCAAACTGGATTTATTAGGGGCCGACACTTATCTTCAAATCTTCGACGCCTGTTTAATGTAATATACTCACCAACTAAATCAAACACCCCAGAAATATTATTATCATTGGATGCAGAAAAAGCATTCGACATGATTGAATGGAAATACCTTTTACTATTTTGGAGAAGTTTGGGTTTGGCCCAACATTTGTGCATGGATTAAATTACTGTATACTAACCCAGAAGCTTCAGTTTGCATCAATAACATTTGCTCAGACTACTTTAAACTAGAACGTGGCACAAGACAAGGATGCCCTTTGTCACCACTGCTGTTTGCAATTGCCATTGAACCACTGGCAATACATTGTCGAAATACTGATCAGATAAAGGGGATTAGCAGAGAAGGACTGGAACAGAAAATCTCATTATATGCAGATGACATGGTACTGTATATATCGGACCCAGAAAATTCTGTGCCTGCAGTCTTAGCAGCACTCACAGAATTTCAAAAGCTCTCTGGTCTCAGAATTAATCTGAATAAAAGTGTACTCTTTCCGTGAATTCGCAAGCATATAATATTAGATTAGACACCCTTCCTTTTATCATTGCAGAACAGTTTAAATACCTCGTAAACATCACAAGTAAACATAAAGCTCTTTATCAACAAAATTTCGTCTGTATGGAAAAAATTAAACAAGACTTGCATAGATGGTCAACCCTTCATCTCACACTAGCTGGAAGAATTAACACTGTTAAGATGAATATTCTTCCTAAGCTCCTTTTTATTTCAAAACATACCAATATACATTAATAAATCGTTCTTTAAGCAATTAGATTCAACAATAACCTCATTTATTTGGAATTCTAAACATCCACGCATCAAAAGAGCGACCCTACAAAGACAAAAGGCAGAAGGCGGCATGGCTCTACCTAACTTCCAGTTTTATTACTGGGCGCAAATATACAGTCGATAAGAACCTGGACACAAATAGAAGAACATACACAGGCATGGACCGCAATAGAAGTAAAATCCTGCAGTACTTCTTTGTATTCCTTGCTTTGTGCTCCAATAAACACACGTTATCGGCAATACACTAATAACCCAATTGTGCTCCACTCACTTAGAATCTGGAACCAATGTAGAAAGCATTTTAAGACGGAGAAGCTTCTTTCTGTGGCACCCTGCAAAAGAACCACCTCTTTCAACCCTCACAAACATATGCAGTTTTAATATCTGGAAAAATTTGGAATTAACTTGCTTAGAGATCTTTATATAGACAACGTCTTTGCATCCTATGAACAATTACGTTCCAAATTTAACATTCCAGCTACAAATTTCTTTCACTATCTTCAAATCAGGAACTTTGTTAAACAGAACCTTCCAGATTTTCCTCATCTTGCACCCTCATCCACGCTGGAAAAATTATTGCTCAATTTCAAGGAGTTAGACTCCATCTCTACAATATATAAAATCCTTTTACAATCCCTTCCTTTCAAAGATCCAAGAGGACACTGGGAAAATGACCTCTCAATTAATATATCAGAAAAGGAGTGGAAAGTAGCAATGCAGAGAATTCACTCAAGCTCCATATGCAAAGCATACAATTATACAACTCAAAATTATATATCGAGCACATCTGTCTCGACTAAAACTCTCAAAATGTTTCCAGGGCATGATCCAACCTGCGAACGTTGCAACCAAGCCCCAGCCTCACTAGGTCACATGTTCTGGGCCTGCTCCAAATTAACATTATTCTGGACAAAAATTTTAATTACCTCTCAGACAGTCTTGGACTCACAATCCCTCCTAACCCATTAACAGCTGTGTTTGGGGTTCTTCCAGAGGGTCTTAAAGTGGAGAAAGACAAACAAATTGTGATTGCATTCACTACACTGTTGGCACGCAGACTTATTCTGATAAACTGGAAGAACCCAAACTCTCCTCTTTAAGTCAGTGGGAAACTGATGTGTTATATTATTTAAAATTGGAAAAATCAAATACTCAGTTAGAGGATCTGTGCAGACTTTTTCAAAACATGGCAGGATCTAATCAGTAATATTTTGAAATGATTTTATAAAGCACAGAGAATTTGTTGATTTAGGTATTTTTAAAAGCCTTAAATTTTACACCGTTTGGCTTGCTCTCTCTCTCAAGGGTGGGGATCGATCTGTTCTTAGCATAATTCTTTTTTTTTGTAAAACTTGATTGCTATGTATTGATTGTAATAAAATTAATAAATAAATAAATAAAAAAAAAAAAAAAAAAAAGATGTAGACAGTGAAATAGCGAATGCTCTAAACTTGGATTTTTCTGAGGTCTTCACAAGTGAGGAAGAAGATAACCTACAAGCGGTAAAAGGGACTACTAAGGTGGCACTGAGTTATTTGGAAATTGTAGAGGGAAAAGTACTGCGCAGATTAAATAAACTGAAATCAAACAAATCACCAGGACCAGATAATAATTACTCACAAGTTCTTAAGGAGGTTAACAAGTACATATGTAAAACTTTAATGTATATTTTTAGGAAGTCACTATGCACTGGGGAATTTCCAAAGGACTGTGAAGTGGAGCATATGATATTATTTATTTTGACTTCCACAAAGATTTGATAAGGTCCCACATGAGCAGTTGGGCATCCATTTACATTTAAAAGAAGTGGAAGTTCAAGGTGTCAAAACTGGCCCTGAGATAAGAAGCAGAATTGGCTGACATTAAGAGTGCTGTTCCACAGGGGTCAGTGCTAGGACCACTGTTATTTTGAATATATATAAATGATTTGGATAGGAATATAAGTAACAAGCTGTTAAGTTTTCAGATGAAAATAGGTGGATTGGCAGATAATCTTGAATTCGTTGAATCATTACGTTGGGACTAGCAAGCATACAGGCTTGGCCAGATTTGTGGCAGAAGAAATTGAATGTCTGTATATGTAAAGTATTACACATAAGAAGAAAAAATGCTAGGCTTGAATACTCAATACGAGGTCTGAAAATCAAAAGTACACCTTATGAGAAGAATTAGGAGTCATAGTGGACTCTACACTATTAACTTCCCTACAGTGTCAAGTCTAACAGAACGTTAGGTTATATAGCACAGTGTGTGGAGTACAACTCCAAGGAAGTTATGCTCAAGCTTTGTAATGCACTGGTGAGGGCTCATATGGAGTACTGTGTGCAGTTTTGGTCTCCAGGCTACAAAAAGGACATAATGGCGGTAGAAAATCCAGAGCTACAGGGGATGAATTATGAAGAAAGACTAAAAGACCTAAATCTTTACAGTTTAAGCAAAAGAAGGTTAAGAGGAGACATGACTGAAATGTTTATGTAGGAAATTAGTACAGAACTAAAAAGGAATGCATTGAAATTATTGTCTGCATTGGACAGTCTGTCACATATTCCTAAAATAAGACCTCTTTCTCTAATGTTTTCCAGATGAAGACAGATGTCCTCACTAAGATATGGCTCATCATCCAACTGAAGAGGACTTGCTTTTAAATTCTGTTTGACATAAACAGCAACCCCACCACTTCTATTCTGCTTATCCTATCTAAAAATGTGTATCCCTCTTTGTTTTATTTTTGATCATTCTAGTATTAAGGCATTTTTAATGTGTTACTCATTTTACGGTTAGGAATTACGTTACTGTGCATTTTATTTTTACACTATAGCTTCTTCCTTCATGCATAGCTCTAAACCTGGCCTGTCCTAAATTCCCTGGCCCCATTCCCTAGTTTAAACAATCCTTCACTAATTTACTCATATGCCTCCCCAACACATTGGTGCCCCTCCATTTCAGATGTAAGCTGTTTGCGGCAGAATAGGTCCCTTCTATTACAAAAGGAGTCCACATGCCTCATAAACATATACCCTTCTACTCTACACCAAGATTTGAGCCATGCTTAGAGCCTTCTAATCTACTCATTCTTACCTGGATTAGCACACGGCACAGACAGAACTTAGGAGAAGACTACCTTGTCAGTTTTGCTCCCCAGTAAATTTGGCAGAACTGACAGACTACCCTTAGGTATGTCATTTGTTCCAGTATAGACAATGACAACTGAATCCAGCCCTACTCTGGCCAAGAACCTATCGACCCTTCACGGGAGGGCTCATACCTGTGCACCCCAAAAGCAACACGCCACTCAAGAATGCCTGTCTCTGAAAGAAACCTGCACTTCATTCCCCTAATGATTGAGTTCCCAACTATCACTATCTCTCTATTTCTGGGACATGGTTTTGATATCTACCTACCACCTCAGAATATTCAAAAATACCATCAAGCTCTGCAAGGGCCTGAAAATGGTTTGTCTATTCTAGTTTTGGGGTTGATTCCCCCAGACAGTGTGCATCTTTTACCTTGTGCCTTGTGACCATGACCAACCTATCTCTACCTGTTTGTACCTCCTGAGGGGTGCACACTATCTTTTTAAAGGGCTATATGTACTGGGCCATGTTGACCAAGGCATTGGCTCCATTATTAAAATTTGACTTTGAATTACTGGACCAGCTAACCTTTTTTAACATTAAATTCAATAATGTGATGTAAATGGCAAAACTAAACAACTGAAGCAAAAATGTTAAATTAACAAACTGTTACAGATTATTTTTACTTCTGCTGTCCCCTTAAGCACCTGTAATATTCTCCCCCTTGAGTGACTACCTGCATAGAGGTACCAAAGAAAAAACTAATAAAATAATAAAATCATTGACTTTTGGTTCTACATCCCTGAGGCTTGTGTATAAAATTTTGCCTATGCTTTAAAGGCAAAAATGTTGCACACTCAAAAAATGCTTTTACAAAACCATATATATGCCACGTGCCATGCCAAGTTCTTTTATTAATCTGAAATCAACTTAAAACTATTGTGGAAACCCAGGGTGCACACAGCAGCCTCCACCCTGACGCAGACAGGCAGGGACGCAGGTGCAACACACACCACTCTTTATTTTGAGCTGGGAAGCGCTTTTTCTTGTTCTCCAGCGCACAGCACAATATAGCACCAATAAACAGGGTGGTCCAGATCTAATGCAGATCCAGATAGTCTGGGTGACTTTGATTTGATATGTGAATTTCCCCTTGGGATTAATAAAGTATCTATCTATCTATCTATCTATCTATCTATCTATCTATCTATCTATCTATCTATGTGGGGACAATTCCAGTTCAATGCAAAGATGATTCCTCATGTCGTCAGTTCACACACTTCTTGATGGTCCGGGATTTTTCGGGTGATTTTCTGTGTGATAAACTTAAGTTATAGCATAATGAAAATTGCATAGTTAGATCTGGACCACCCTATAGACTAAGACAGTCCTTTTCTTCTTTCCTTTTGCCAGTCTTTCCACCTCCAGTCCTCCTCACCAGCTTCTTCCTTCTTACTCCCAGCTCTGGCCTCTGATTATTAGTGGTGCTCAGTAAACATCCAGGCACTTACTGGCGGTAGCCAAGGGCCCCAGCAGGGTTGAGCTTCTATGCCCAGCTGTAAGCCAGGGGGGCTGCCCTCTATCATTCCAGGGGAGATAATGTCCTGGACAAGCTATCTCCCCCGTTCCTTCCATTGTCGAGGCCCCAGCCATCTGCCAAGCTATGCACAAGTGCACAAGCTTTCAGCCACCCCTCCTCCTGCCAATAACCATGTATATCTTAAAAATTAATTTTGAATATTCATGATCTAATCACCATATAAATTTGGCCATGTTTCCGAGTGATGTCTTTATTACAAACTACAGAAAATGAAACTTCAGTGATTGTGAATCTGAGTTATTACTCACTGAAGTGGAGAACTACAAGCAATTTTTTGCTGATCTTTCTGCATGAGTCACAAATGAAAGAAAAAAATAAAAGTGGGAGCAGGTGAGTGGAGAGAGCAATAGCAATGTTCCATCGTGCAGTGCTGCCAGTGCCGTGGGACCCACAAGGCGTGTGTTGACTTACAAGGTGCTGCAGACAAAAAGGAAATGCAGTGTCAATGCACAGATTGTGTCTGTGAAATATTAAGAACATTCCAATTGAAAAAAGTAATATAATTCTACAGCGTAAATGTGAATTTTGCAATACATAAACATCTCTTAACATTTGACATCCAACATCCAAACATCTTTGAACTAGAATTGTGTTGATGTCCTAAGGGACAAGATCTGAATCATCCATGCACTCATCTTGGTCTTTCTCGGATGGCAGAGTCAGTCCATGTTTCTGTTCTAGGTTGTGCATTATTATTATTATTATTATTATTATTGAACAAGTCATCCCAATGCAGCAAACCTGTATAGGGCTGTATAGAAGTGTGCTGCCTGACTTAATGAACCAATGGTTCTATCACTGACTCTATGTGGGAATGCCTTTTTATTATACACTGCTCAAAAACACTTAAAATATACATTGGATCTTGATGAACGAAATGTTCAAGTGGAAAATATTTACTGAGTAGTACTGTGTAGTTCATTGAAAACAAATGATGTAACAACGGTCAATGGAATAAAAATTACCAACCCATTGAGGGCTGAATTCAACATCACACTGAAAATCAAAGTCAAGAATTTCAGCACAGCAACTCATAATATGACTCAGTAGTGTGTATGGCCATCACGTGCCTGTACGCACTCTCGACAACATCTGGGCATGCTCCTGATGACACGACACATCTCCCCCCCAGACCAGGATCAGTGAACTCCTGGACAGTCTATTGCGGTAATTGGCAGCATCGGATGCACCAATACATAATATCCCAGAGGTTCTCAGTTGGATTCAGGTCTGGGGAACATGTGGGCCAGGCAATGGCATCAATGCTTTTGTCATCCAGGAACTGCCTACACACTCTGGCCACATCAGGCCTGGAATTGTTTTGCACCAGGAGGGACCAGGGCAAATTGCTCCAGCGTAAGGTCTGACGAGGGCTCTAAGGGTTCCATCCCGGTACCTAATAGACTAGCACGTGGAGGTCTGTGCATCTCTCCAAGGTATTCCTCCCCAGACCATCACTGACCCACAGCTAAACCAATCATGCTGGATGATGTTGCAATGTGTTTAACGATCTCCACGTTGTCTCCAGACTCTCAAACATCTGTGTTTAATGTGAACCTGCTCTAATCTGTAAAGACAATGGGGCACCAATAGCAGAGCTGCCAATTTTATATTCTCTGGTGAATGCCAATTGAGCTGCATGGTGATGGGCTGTGAGCATATGTCCCACTAGAGGAAGTCAGGCCCTCATGGAGTTTGTTTATGATGATATGGTCAGAAACATACACACCAGTAGCCACTTTGTGGGGTTCTGGCAGTGCTCATCCTATTCCTCCATGCACAAAGGAGTAGATACTGATTCTGCTGCTGGGTTGATGTCCTTCTACAGCCCTGACCAACTCTCCTCATGTAACAACCCATCTCCTGGTAGCTCAACTCCTCCATGCTCTTGAGATTGTCCTGAGAGACACAGCAAACCACCTTGCGATGGCACGTATGGATGTGCCATTCTGGAGGAGCTGGGCTACCTGCGCAAACTGAATCAGCTTCAAGGTACTGCCACATGCTACCTGTAGTGACAAGGAAACTAGCAAAATGCATAATGGAGAAGAATCAATCAGGAAGGATAAGGAGAAGGCAATAATCTGTGGCCACCACCTGCAAAACAATTCCCTTTTTGGGGGTTTGACTTGCTGTTGCCTCTTCAGTGCACCTGCTGTCATTTTCATTTACACCAAAGCAGCTGAAGTTGATTCACAATCACTTATGCTTTCTCACTGGACAGACTGATATCTCTGAAGCTTAATTAATTGTTCCCTTGAGTTTTTGTACAGGATATATCCTCTCTTTTCATATTTGAAGGTTGGTGAGTGGTGTGAGGACCCAAGCCGTGACAGGGTACCCACTTTCACCTGAAAGAAAGATTATACCACATAACTGGCAATGGCAGAATTAGCACTTTTGGAGGATTTTGGCAATGGCACACTGCAACAGGAGCAAGTTATCAGGAATTGCAGGAATTTTTTGAGTAATGATGATGAATAGCTTATAAGTCGATTTAAATGTCCTAGAGTCATCCTGTTGGAGTTTTGTGCCTAATTGGAGTCTACATTACAGACACTATCACATAGAAATCATATGATCCTTGTTTTGTTACAGGTTTTAACAACCTTAGGGGATTTGGTGACCGATGGTTTATAGCATGAAATGGCTGACCAGTTAAGAATTTTATAGCCATCCTTGAGCCACATGTAGCCCTCTGTGCAGGATGGCATAATTAAGATGCTAGCCAAATATATCCAATTTCCTTATGGTCAGAAGGCCGAGATCAAAAGACAATTAACAAAAATGTAACTAGCACAATTGACTGTGTGCATGTTGTGATATCACAGAATGAATTTACTTTTGTAAACAGAAAGCACTGTTATTTAATTATTAAGCAACTAATAATCGCTGCTGACAAAAAAAGTAAATGGACTATGTAACACTCCTTACTTTTAATGTGTTATCTTACCGCTCTAGAGATTGTGTGGCTGAATTTAGCCCTGCATATTCAGTGCATGAACACATATTTAGCGATTTCTGTAATTGTGAGAGAGATTATCACAAGAATAATACTAGAGCTCGAACATTTGCCTCTGGAAATGCATTTTGTGGATGATTCTGCTCATGGCTGCTTTGAGCAAATACGTGTGCAGGATGACAGAGTGCAATGGACATGCTAAGAATACAAAATCCTCAACAGTAAACCAGTAACAGATTTACATGGCTAATTATTATTTGTGGAGAAATCTTCCTCTGTTAAGCAGGTTTCTCAGAGGCCAGTTTCTCAATTTTTTTAATCATTTACATGGAATTTTAGAAATCAGGCTTCTGTGAATAGTTGAGTTATTGAAGTGCATGTAAATCCATTAAATTTCCCTACTATGTCATTAACTAAAAAAAACCCATAGGAAAATTCATTTGAATGAAAGCATTTGAAAAACTTAGAACTTTACTTCTGCAGCTATTTTAGACATTCTGATAACCCACAAAACACATCTGTGTGCAAATTTCTGTAAAAATTGTACTTCTGTTGACCAGGATTATGGTGCTGGAAATAGAAATTAATGGATATTAAATTAGACTTAGAAGAATGGAGACATTGGCTTGAGGCACCTGTAACAAAGCGCTATATAGGCGCCCAACTTGACACAGATGGACACAGAGGCACATATAAAGCCAATATAGACTTTAATTTTCTTCACCCGTGGGCGCACGTCTTCCCCGTGACCCACAGACAATACACAGTCCATAAGCACTTATCACAAGCACCAACGATCCTTTCTCCTTTTTACCACCACTCCTCCTCAAGCGTAGTCCTCCTCCTCCTGACCCTGGCTCCTCAAGTGATGGTGGCTGGCCCTTTTTATAGCCCACCCGGAGGCGTTTGACCACCTCGTCCTAACTGCACTTCCGGTTGGAGCTAAAGATTCAACCAGCTGGGCTGTTGAAACCAGACAGCATTCCCCACCACAACCAGCGACCAGCCTGGGCCCCAACCAGGCTGTGGAGGACTCCATCTCCCATGGAGCCCTGCAGGAGGTTGGGGAATCAACGTCGGTCAGTGAGGCTGCTACCATGCGTCCCAGGGGAGGTGTTGGACTGCCCATGGTTGCTCCCCCAGAACATAAGCAGCAGGGGTGTCCCAGCCGGGCATGGGACCCAACCGTTCGTCACACACCATATACTGTATTTTGATCACAACATTGATTACTACGTACCGTGCAGGTAATAAGAACAGGAAAGCTGATGCTTTATTCCATTGCCATGGAATAAAGGTAATTACTTGCAGAAACCATAATGGATTTGCCAAATAAGTTAGACCTCGGTTTTTGAAAACGAGGGGAAAAATGAAAATTATTTTTGTGTTAGTATATGAAATGGCTCATGGTGTGCCACTTGGATTGTTACATATCATGGGAATCCATATCTATGGCTTTTATAACCATTTTGCCCTCTTTATTAGTGGTGGTGGATCAGTTTTTTCTAAGTCGACATTTATAGCTTTAAAACAATTACCAATTGCATGTGAGTTGGCTGATATTTCTTTTTGAATTAAATCGTGCCATGAAATAATTCCATCCATCCATCCATTATCCAACCTGCTATATCCTAACTACAGGGTCACGGGTTAAATAATTCTATTCATCCATAATTTCAGGTCAGAGCCCACAATTTGTGTCACTGTTTTGTCATTTTTTCTCTAACAAAATTGTTTGTGATACAAATTTAAACTCAAGATGTCACTCTGAATCGGATCGAGAAACTGAATGAATCAATCAAGATTTGAAGAAGTTTCTCCAGTGCACAATTAATTAATCAGTTCTAATCAGGATCTATTAATCATGGATGAGTATTTCCATAATGAATTCAACTGAATCCTTGGTCTCCACAGTCACAAATTATGAACTTTCCCACTTCTCTGAACTTTGTCCTTAACAAATTATTTACTCTAATAGGTTTTTAGGTCTGACATCATCACTGCAACCAGGTAAAGGGTTGGCACTGTGTACTTCATGGTCATCAAAGTTTGCAGATAAATTAAAAGAAATCTTTAGGAATAGCATTTAGGAATTGCATTAAAAATTCAGACATCATCTTAATGGCTTCCGAGTTTGATTTTTGGCTTAGCATTTAGGACTAAAGAAAGATAGGATGGACCCTCTGTTAATAAACTGTTTGGCTCAATTTTTTGATATTTCCTCAAGTGGTCACTTTGACTGAAAGTCTGCCTTCCTGCCCATCAAGTCTGACATTTTTTGATGAAATTGGAATCCATATAAATTTCAGTTTTCTAGTATGTCTAAAAAGGTAGTACAAGAGTATCGTCTGTCTGATGTTTCATGTTTTGTCATACCACGACAGAAATAATAAAGGTGAATGAAACGGTCGAGATTGCATTCATCATACCTGGAAAGCCTTCAAACAGGCACCAGTACCTTCAGGCTGTACATTAACTGTCTGTCAGGATCCAACAAACTCGCAATACTTTGAAAAATGTAAACTGTTCAGGAAATTCATCATGGAGTCATGTAATTTGTCATTCAGTATTAAGTTTGATATCCCCACAGACAACAATTGTGTAATGCGCTGATGGCTTTAGTGGTGTAAATACTGCATCTCCAGTAAAACCTCTCCACTGGCATTTTACACCCGGCAGGTTATATTAATTACTGATTTTCAAATCACTTTTACAGTACATAATGCTGTTATTGGAGGTGCAGTCATCCATCAAAGCGAGGCAAACATTGGCCTTGTAGGAAAGGAAGGTTGTGCCTTCACTTTATTTGCAGGTGCTTTTTCAGATTTGAAAACCCCAGTTTGATCAGAAAAATAAAAAGGTTCATAAGCTTTATTTTTCTTTTTTTTTTTTAAATTTATTTCATTTCATTATGGCATAAAGAACTGCATTTGTAACTCAGACAAAAAGAATCAATGTCTTCTGTTCCGACTGTACCATAATTTACTTGCAGATGGGAATATAATCACACTCTTTCTAATCTGAGTTTGAACATGTTGAAGAGCATCACTGTATCCAAAATGAGGTTCAGGCATTACGCCCATCATAATTCATCCTCTTATGGAGATCAAATATAAGTCCTAGTTTTTCATCACAAAATAGACAGGCCAAAAACAAAACAATGACACATAACAAATGGAGAAAATCGATTATGAAACCAATGTGACCTGATTAGTGAATTATCTTACAAATACATACATTTCATTAGTGAGAGAGGATTTATAGTATGTGATGTAATGCATTTCAAGTCTAAATGATACAATTTTTTATTATCTAATTAAAATATCAAAAACATTTGAGCACAGATGATTTCACAAAAACAAATTTTTATGTGGAAAATTGAGCAGTTTCTACATCTGAAATTACTCAACATTTATACCTTATGCATACCACCATACTAATTGTGAATTGACCAGGAAATTGTAAAGGTGGTTTGTAAAATGTCATCAAGAATCAATTTCATGGATCCAATTCTAATAAGAGATTAAAAAAATAACATTTGAGATTTTATTTTTCAATGAACCATTTTTACATAAATCCTGTATTCTCAAAACATCTTGAATCTCAAACATTCATCCACTAATTCACTCAGCCTGCTTGATGTAATTTAGTGTCACACAGAGCTGGTGCTTCTTCTTTCAGGACCAGACAAAGACACACTAACGCTTATACCTACAGCTAAACTCTCTAGAAACACAGATTAACCAAATATCTACAAGCCAGAGTACTTGTAGAAAAACTAAGGGAATATGTATGCACTGCATAAACACTGTGACAGGTCAAGGGTGTGATGAGAGTCTAACAAAGTTATTATACTCTTTTTCGCTCCTGTTTTTTTTAAACTAGGGGGTTTTGCCCCCTGCTCACTTCTCTCGCCAATCCCCGTGTTTGTTTTTCCAGATACACACTTTTAAGATTTGTTTTTTCTTTGAATTGTTGCTATTTCATTAGTTTCACTTTTATTTCAGAACTTCTGTAAAAACAATATTTGGAATCTTTCGAGTCCCAATGTGCTGAATCTTTTAAATGAGGTCAGTGAGACTTGTGTTTAATGACTTTGTACCATAATTCAGGATAGGTTTCTCTGTTTGGAATTTCAGCACAGACAAAATGATCCACATTATCAGCAGTTAATAATTTTTTTTTTTAATAAAGTAACCAATAAATGCATGTGTGGTAAATTCACGATTCTTTATTTGTCACATGCATAGTTATACAGGACAACACGTAGTGAAATGCATCCTGATCCGCTTATCAAAAACTGCAAAGTTAGAAGAGTATCAGTTAGATTAACAAAATGTCATAGATTGAAAGATAACAGTATAGTAGAGCATAATAAATAAGTAAAATTATGTGAATAAAGTAGAATTAAGTGTTAAGGTGCAATAGTGCAGTGATTGTTGGGCAAAACCAAAGTTAGACAGAGTGCACAGTTAAATGAGGCAGTTTGTTTGTTTTGCGCTACTGCGATTTTTCTTTTTCATATACTTTCTAATTTTCCTACTTTCATATTCTTTAACTTTCTCCACATGTGTATCGCGCCAACTTTTTTTTTTGATCCTTTCGAATTCCACTGCTTTCATAATCTCTAACCTGCTCTGCATGTGTTTAGCACCAATGTTTGTGAACGTCTTTATGATTTATTTTTTTTTAATTCCTCTTGATCCGGGCTGATGATTACTTTCCTTATTTTCTGAATTTGCACCTAGATTTTTCTTTTTTGCTCTTTTTTCTCTCCAATGCTTTTGAGTCTCTTTTCTCCACGCTGCTTTCTTCTTCGCTTAGTCGTTGACGTTTCATTTATAACGTACTGTCCTTGTACGCTTTATATGCGCTGAGAGCCCTGGGTCTGTGTGTGCTCAAATCCTTTAGACGACTGAATGGTTTGCTGCCTCTTGGCTTCTTTTGATATTGATTGTAAGTAGGGGCGTGTCTTGAAAGAATCTCATGTTCCACGTCATCGCGAGATGGCCTTGGGTCAATCTCTTGGCACAAAGCCTCATGTTTAAGGTCCCCGCAAGACTCTCTGTGACCAATCTCTTTCATCTCGCGGCTTCTTTTAAATGTCTTCCGTGATCTTAATGTGAAGATCACGTCTCAACGCCCTTGTGTTTCTCTCCAGGATTTTTTTTTATAATAGAGAGAGAGAGATATTTTCATTATCGCAAACTGTTCATAATGTAGCAGCTTTGCCTTGGCATAGAAACAATCTTAATTCATTGCAATTATGTTCTAATATACATCTTGTGAGAAGTACTACTGTCTTTAAAATGATATACTTGAGAGCTGCTTTTGACACGATTGCTCACATCATTTTATCACACAGGCAATTCATTGACAAATTTGTTCAACTAACACTCTTCTTAGGTGGTTAATGAATCTTACCTTAAATTCTTACATTTTTCTCTGAAAGATGTACCTATTTTTTTACTTTTTCAAGGCAAGTAAAAGAGTATAATTAAGACTGGAACTAAGTAATACTGAGAATATTTGAATACTGCAATGCTTTATGGTCATGCAAATTAAATGTTTATATTTTCATCCTAGATTTAATTACTAAATTTACAGTAAGGATACTTGTGACCAAGTCTCTGGGTCCAGTACATAAGCAGTCTATGTGGGCCCCTTCCCCTCAAAAGCAAACCTTTCATTCCATGCTTTGCGGTCCATGGGTGGGTTCTGGGTAATCATTACCCTTTATCCCCCCTCACCATGACGCCCAGGTTTGTGACCCATAATTATGACCATAAACGTCTTTGTTCGTATACCTTACAAGACCTATTAACACAGACTGTATATTGTACTCGACTACATATTCTTAGTGTTTATATGACAGATAAAGAAGCAGCATATACCTTGACCTGTGCCAGTTGAAGTGAAGACTTTCCAAATTGTTAATGAAAATTAAGATTCAGCCATATATAGTATTACCTTATAGAGTATTTAAAAATAACTTTTGAAATATACAGGAAATATGCATGAAGATTTGAGCCAATATTATAACTTTTTTATCCTGTTCCCTATTGCAGCTGGTATTACTCCTCTGTTTCCCATTTTTACTGCTAAATTTGAAAATATTGTATCCTTATGATTTCTAGTAATCGGTTTTAGAGGAATATATTCCCAGGTAAAATACTTCAATAAAATTTGCTGGACGTGCAAGGGCTTTATTCTAAAGTTTATCAGACTCATGAGACTGTTGTAAAGACACAAAGAGAACGCACAGTCTTTATGGCAGGGACACGGATAGGCCTTGGAATTGATAACCGTCTCAACAAGTTGCAATTTTATATCTGGGAAACTAGAAGTACTGTAGGTATCATAAAATAATGAAGTTTTTAAACTGTGCAAATTCAAAAATCTTGATGAAAAAAATAATCAATTTCTAGTTTTGCATTGCAATATTGACAATATGGTATGCAAACTCGCAGCCTAATAATTTAAAATCCTGCAGATTCTCAATGTATCAAAAAGATTAAGTGAATAGATGTAACCCAAGCCCTTTAAATGAAATGTACAGCTAAAGCAACTGGTCTGAGATTTTGTCGTCTTCCCATTTACTATTGACTTGTATCATAAAATTATTAGGTCCTTTTCCCTCAGCTGCATTTCCATCTCCCACTGTTGCCGGTCTGTCACCCACTGCTGCCAGTTCTCTTCCCACCGCTGCCAGTTCATCTCCAACAGCTGCCGCTCTTCCTGACAAAGTTGCCGATCCTTTTGGCAACGATGTCGGTCTTTTTCAAACATCAGCTGGTCATCTTCTTTCAGCTCTTTGTTTTTTTCCCAGAGTTGCCAGTCCTTCTCCCTTAGATGCTCTTCTTTTTCCCATAGCTGTTTGTCCTGTTCTTTTAGGTGGTCTCTTTCCATTAACAGATGGACTCCTTTTTCCACCAGTTCTTCAAGCACTTCCATAGAATTAGGCTCCATTCTACTTTACTAGCCTCTGATTTATCATTCAAATTGGTTAGTTTGGCAAAAAAAAAATAATTCCTGAAATCATATTTTAATAATGTAAGGCCAGATAATAAAGATGTCATTAACAAACTATTACAAAACAGTGCTTTTACAATAAAGTGCAACTTTCACATTAAAGAATGCAATACTCTATATGTATCTTATTCTTATAAATGTAATATTCATTTCCTAAAATAGTATAATTAGTAATTGCAGGCTTAGTCAGAAAGTGTAGAAATACTATTTACCCTGGGTATTCTAGTTTTGTTTAATAGGAGACTTTAAAATGGTTCACTGTGCATGAATGTGTATTGTCTTCTAACCGATGCTGCCAGTAAGATTGTGGGCCAAATCTGAAATCCAAGTTAGCCAAAGGTTGATGTAAGTGGGTTTCTCAAACATATGGACAGTTTTACACATCCTTTTGCATATTTATTCTATTACCCTTTTGCCACTTACTGTATGTGTGTGTGATTGTTTGGCATTTTTCTCCTTGTTTTTTGAAATTGAAGCATATTCAGTCAGTCAATCATTTTCCAACCTGCTATTTCCTATCAAAGGGTCACAGGGGTCTGCTGGAGCCAATCCCAGCCAACACAGAGCGCAAGGCAGGAACAAATCCCCGGGTAGAGCGCCAGCCCACCTCAGGGCACGTACACACACACCATATTCCTATTCAAAATCTGTCCAGTTTTTTTTACCTACCACAAAACCTTCTGTGTAAGTTTGCTTAGATTTTAAATTGGACCAGCGTGAGTGTGTCTGAACTGTATCTGAGTTGGCTCCTACCTAATGCTCAGTGCTCCCACAGCATGCTTGGGTTCCTGGTGACCCTGAAATGGACTGACTGGCGTCGAGACTGTTGAGTAAAGTATGTAAATTAAAAATGCAATAAAAATTTTAATAGCCAAATTTTCCAAATATGTGAAACAGTGGGCAGCAGTACTTGGGTTTAGATCTCACAGTCAGATATTATCTATGTAAAATGTGCATTTTCTTCTTTAGTGTAGGTTGAATTTCCTCCAGATACTCTGCTTCTTCTACCACATCGTCAAAGATCTGCAGGTTAGCGATTCTGAATTAGCCTTGTGTGAGAAGAGTCTATTGATATGAGGATAGGGTCAGGCCAACCCGTGACACTCAACTAGATTACAGAAAGGCATTTCTTAGAATTTTAAACTATGTCAAAATTCTAGATGGTTTATTGTTTAACTGTATGCATATGAAAGGTCATTAACTGATGATATTTACAGATTTATTGTATTTTTTTTTTTTTACAAATAATGAAATATTTCAGAGACAACCTAGAAAGCAAGAGTTAAAATCAATCATTTTCTTTGTTTGAGACCCTAAGCAAATCACTAAAAGTATACAACTGTGTTCTGCTTTATAATTCTTGGGTAGTATTTACTTTGACAGTATTAAAAAATAAACATTGTCTATGATTAAATCATAACATACAAACTTCTCAAACACATTTAATCCAATCTAGGAGATCAGAATCAGATGCCAGCAGCATCAGGTATAAGGCAAGTACCACAATTGCATTAGACGTGTGTCTATTTCAGTGTCCACTCACACACAACAATAAGGTCATAATATTTTACCTCCAGTTCGTTTAGTAAGCATGGTTTGAGCTTGTCCATACAGAAATAGAGAGAATGTGTAAACTCATCACAGAGAGAGAGATCAGATGTGGGAATTTAATCTAGGATGCTGGATCTCTGAGGAAGTAGCATCAATCACTGCACTACCCTACAGTTAAATTATATGACAAAATGATACAAATACCCCAGGACTATAGCTTAGATCTTCTTTCCCAGTGTACTGGGTCAGTATAAGCCAAGTAGATGAAAAGTCCTCATACAGCATTAGACATTATTTTAACAATAAAAAGAGTAATAGGGTGTTGTACCGTGTTAGCCATTGTGAATGTAGAGAAAAGTCAAGCAAAATGACACCTTTTATTGGCTAACTAAAAAGATTACATCTTGCCTGAAGAAGGGGCCTGAGTTGCCTCAAAAGCTTGCATATTGTAATCTTTTTAGTTAGCCAATAAAAGGTGTCATTTTGCTTGGCTTTTCTCTACAATAAAAAGATCAAACTGGAATAGCAAATGTTGGTTTCAAATATCTTAATAAGAAAGTGATAATTGTTTATGACTTACAACAACAATCATCTTTTACAAACTTTGAACAAGAAAATGAAAAAGTAGGAAATTAATTTAGTTTAATGCTTAACCAAAAGTACGGACATTCAATTAAGTTAGAATAGTCAAAGCAGGTAAACATTTCTCTAGGGTAATTAAATAACTTCCAAAATATTTTTGATCAAGTGTTGATTTATCTAACAAAATCTAAATCCTTATTGATTTTGTTTTTTGGGGATTTTCCTGTGATTTTCAAGGGCACACCAGTCTAAATAATGAAACTTTTCAAATACCAGGTATAAAGAAATCATTCTCCGAGATGTGATGAGCTGTTTGAATTTGCTGAGACTAATTCACAGAAAACACAGGAGACAGGTCTGAAAATAGCTGCCTTTAGAATTCTGATGCACCTGACCCATATGAAGCTCCATGACCTCCAAATGGTCCACTTTTCAGGCCACTTCTACTTCTACTTCTGGTTCCCTAAAAATGGACCTCTGCAGCAACCAGGAACTCTAAGAAGATTTCTTTATCTATACTAATAAAAGGCAAAGCCCTCACTGACTGACTGACTGACTTATCACTAATTCTCCAACTTCTCGTGTAGGTGGAAGGCTGAAATTTGGCAGACTCATTCCTTACAGCTTACTTACAAAAGTTAGGCAGGTTTCATTTCGAAATTCTACACGTAACGGTCATAACGGTCGACAACGTCCGCCATGTTAAACTTTCTTATTTATGCCCCCAGCTTCACGAAATTTGGTAGGCGGCTTCCCTGCGCTAACAGAAACCGATGTACTGACTTATTTCGATGGTATGACGCCACTGTCGGCCGCCATATTGAACTTTCCAACGTCACCAATTTTCCAACTTCCCGTGCAGGTAGAAGGTTGACCCCATCTTCACGAAATTTGGTAGGTGGCTTCCCTGCGCTAACCAAAACTGATGTACATACTTATTTCGGTGGTATGACGTGACTGTTGGCCGCCATATTGAATGTTCTAAAGGTCACTAATTCTTCAACTTCCCGTGTAGGTAGAAGGCTGAAATTTGGCAGGCTCATTCCTTACAGCTTACTTACAAAAGTTAGGCAGGTTTCATTTCGAAATTCTACACGTAATGGTCATAACTGGAACCTACTTTCGTCCATATACTGTATACGGCCATAGCCTGCAGCTCGGTCAATGTGTGAGGGGGAGTTGCATCTCACATCATCACGCTTCCCACGTAATTGAGTGCCTGCCCATATAAGGTAAATATTCACAGATGAAGGACTGTGCATAGCATATTCATAAGTGCAGCTACTGCGGAAACCCTCCCTCAGCTAAAGTGCGAGAGAAACTTTTAAGCCCCGGGTCTGAGCTAAAATTAAATAAAGCCATGGACATCGCATGAGATATTTGTGAGATACAAGTTTAATGAGAAGATACAGGGTATAAAGCCTCGATGCTAAAGACCTGGCATGAGTTCACATTATACACAGAACTTGCAATGCCGGAGGCAGAGGAAAACACTAAGGTCAGATTATTCCGTTATCTTATTGGGGAGAGCGGCAGAGAATTGTTACATTGCAACACTCTTGGCAACCTTGTATATGTTCTGCCAAATTTTAAAATTGAATTCAAAATCAGAAACAGAATTCAAAGTTAAAAAAACACATGGTCAAAAGCCAGATTATCTAAACTGAACCAAGTGCCACCTCCAAAAATGAAAGTCAAAGATCATAGTCAAAAACTTCATGCCAGTCCTAATATCGCTTTATAGTCACATTAACTAACACTGGGAAGGTTTTGTTTGTAACCAGAAACTTGAATGCTGCAAACGGTGCCTCACCAATTTCATCTGCCAAACTACAACAACGAGAGCCATCCTGAAGTTAAACAACTCACAAAGTAGCATTGAAATGTGTAGAAACATTGGTAATACCATTATAACATTAAAAAATCAACATGAAATTGTATCAAACATATTTCAGAACCAAGAAATCACAACAGAAACCCATCGTCTGTTTGGTTTTCCAGAATAATATTGGAGGAATTGACACAATAAACATGGGGCATGAAAATCATTAAAAAGAACCAAAGAGTAGTCCTAGAGTACATGGCCCCTCCAATGAACAAGATAGGAAATCGAAAATTCTATGAATTGTTTACATTATAGACTCAAATTAACTAGATTCAATCGGAAAACAGAAAAGTGGAAAGAATTTTAAAAGGTAGAACATGTTTGAAAGGCCAGTCCATTCTAGAGCTGCGTATGTACCTATAAGCACCTGGAAGCTAATGTATGGGACAGAAACCTTAGCTGGATGTCCAGCATAGTGAACAACACAAATGGAGTACACTACAAAAGGTTATACAAATTATCCATCCATCCATTATCCAACCCGTTATATCCTAACTACAGGGTCACGGGGGTCTGCTGGAGCCAATCCCAGCCAACACAGGGCACAAGGCAGGAAACAAACCCCGGGCAGGGCACACACACACATTAGGGACAATTTAGGATCGCCAATGCACCTAACCTGCATGTCTTTGGACTGTAGGAGGAAACGCACACAGACACGGGGAGAACATGCAAACTCCACGCAGGGAGGACCCAGGAAGCGAACCCGTGTCTTCTAACTGCGAGGCAGCAGCACTACCCACTGGACCACTGTGCCGCCCATTATACAAATTATGATGTATCAATTCCATTTATTTGTTATATTTAGGATGACATTCAGAGAATAAAAATAACTTGGCAACCCAACTTAGAACATAAGAATCACTAAAACTGAGAAATCCTTCCTTCCAGGAGTTGTGCAGGCCACAGCTTTTACAGTACCACTGTATTGTTTTTCTTTCTGTATTAGAAGTTATTTCACTAAGTAACAGTTTTTATTCATTTCAGGATTATATTTGATCTGGCCTCTGGTCATATAAATGGATTTTAAATTTACCAGTGTGCTGCCACTGTCATCAAAAACCAGAAAGCCTGCTCATCTCAACTGACTTTCAGACAAGCTGTGAACTCAGGTGAAGTTACTGGAAGAAAGAAGATGATTTGAAAGCTACCTTATGTCTACAAGACTTGAAAATGAAAGAGATATTGAGAAATTACAAGTAGAGTGTATTAAATATTCCATACTCAGCTTCTACCACTATAATCACAAACAGCTAATTAGCTCCACGTCATGCTACAGCAAGAACTGTTTATCCATAAACACAGGGTGAACATCCAGAGCAAGAATAAAAGCAAAACAAAAAAGATTCAGAATTAATCTGCCATCCTTTGCTATAGGAAATATGTGATCACTCTCAGATAAAATGTCTTCTCTCTTCTGTCTCCTCTCATACTGAGTCATGGTGGGTACATATACTTTGGCATGTTGTTTATAATGGAAAGCTGTCTTAAACTTGACATTACTAAGGAAGGATTTCATCTTATTCAAACAGACAAGTCTGTGGTGTAAAGAAATGCAGGAAGGTGTCTAGTCATCACTGTTAATGGTGTAGAAGTGAGCCTATTATAATTAACACTAAAATTTGTAATCCAGACATTGAAATTCTGGCTTTCAAAATTCATCCACATTACTTGCCAAGGAAGATAAGTGACATTGTCCTTATTAATGTTTGTATTCCTCTCTTCAAATGGGGAGTCAGCAACAGACGTGATTTACTCTGTTACCAGTACTCATGATGAATCATTCTGACCCTGCAGTTATAAAATGTGGTGAGTTTAACCATGTGACTTAGGAAGGAACAATGACAAACCTCCATCTACTCAAGGAAACAACAAGCTGGACCAGCTGCATTCATACTTTAAATATAAGTCTGAACCACTGGGCAGATCTGGCCAAAATCTGATCCATCTTACTCCTACCTACTAACCTGTTATTAGATGGCAACTTGATACAGTTAGGGTAGTGAAGAAGTGGAGCCAGGAGGCTAAAATGGCTCTGAACATATGGGAAATGATATGCGAATCACATGGGGACAATATTAAAGAGACCAAATCACTGCAGGGAAGCACAATAGCAATAGCAAGTGGAAGTATGAGTGGAGTCTTACATACGTACATAGTGTTTTACAAGCACAAGGGGAAAAAAAAGCTGAAAAATGAATCTAGAATAAAAAAACTAATCAAATTCATCAGTGAAGTTCATCTGGAGTAGAAGCTGACATTCGACGAGGAGAAGTAACCAACAGTGCAAAATTGATCGCCCAGTGGATGGTGAAAGCATAAAAGTCAACAGACTTCTTGCATTATTCTCTACCAATCAAGGGCACGTATATATGTTGTGTGTCTCACAGCATATACAGTTCAGGTTTTCTGGCTGACAACACAGACAGTATCACTTGCCAAAAATGCTTCATTTATAGTGGTTTGGAAAAATATGTACTTTGGAGGACCACGTCAGGAACATGATAAAGATTAGGCAAACCAAAAATTGGATTGACTCTGTTTAGACAATTCAGCTCCTTCTGATTTGGTTTCAGTCTCTCCAGGTCTCACCACAGTCAACGCATGGCCACAATCAGAAGAACCAATTCACCTACAGTATAAGTAGGGAACAGTGAGATGGGGGTCAAAATTTAGTCCCGTGGCATCTGGGTTACCAGTTCTTAACTAGAATAGATTCTCAACACATAGACACTGCCCTGGTTTAATGAAAGCACTCAAGGTCTTAAATTAGTGTGTCGAAAACCAGAGTGTGGATGGAGAGCAACAGAGCTGCAGGTCTATCGAATTGCACCGCCAGAGAATGCTAAAAAGTATAAAAAAACTCTCTTTAAAGTTCACTTGGACTACTATTCTAAAATAGTAGATAACAACAATAATAATCCTTGTTTACTGTTTACAACAGTGGCTAATCGAACAAATGGGAATTCAGAGCTACAGTATATACAGAAATGTGCTGACAGTACTCCACAATTATACACAGAAGTGGGATATGTTGTCCCGCAAGTCTCAGGACTGGGACCTTAAATGGTTTCACTTTACATACTTCCATTGGGAACTATCATATAGAAAACATGATGCTGATTGCATTTAACTCAGTTTAAATCAACATTAGTTTTAGTGAATCAGCCCACAATCTAGGCTTTATCATTGACACTAGCATGTCAATTAAAGAACACATTACGAAACTATATAAAACATGTTTTCTCCATCTTAAAGTGTCAGGAAATTAAGTCATTTTCTAAATATACAGTATAATGAAAAATTAATTCATGCATTTATCTCTAGTAGGATTGACTGCTGCAATGCAGGTGTTCACTCACTACTCAAATCATTCTTTGTACAACTTTCACTTCATTCAAAATGGTCCTTCAAGAATTATTACAAGAACAAGAAAGTATGAACAGATACCCCCAGTTCTTAAATCCTTACAGTGCCTCCTGGCTAAGTTTACGTCAGACTTCAAAAATCCTCCTTTTATTATACACTCACCTAAAGAATTATTATGAACACCTGTTCAATTTCTCATTAATGCAATTATCTAATCAACCAATCACTTGGCAGTTGCTTCAATGCATTTAGGGGTGTGGTCCTGGTCAAGACAATCTCCTGAACTCCAAACTGAATGTCAGAATGGGAAAGAAAGGTGATTTAAGCAATTTTGAGCGTGGCATGGTTGCTGGTGCCAGACGGGCCGGTCTGAGTATTTCACAATCTGCTCAGTTACTGGGATTTTCACGCACAACCATTTCTAGGGATTACAAAGAATGGTGTGAAAAGGGAAAAATATCCAGTATGTGGCAGTCCTGTGGGCAAAAATACCTTGTTGATGCTAGAGGTCAGAGGAGAATGGGCCGACTGATTCAAGCTGATAGAAGAGCAACTTTGACTGAAATAACCACTCGTTACAACTGAGGTATGCAGCAAAGCATTTGTGAAGCCACAACACGCACAACCTTGAGGCTGATGGGCTACAACAGCAGAATACCCCACCGGGTACCACTCATCTCCACTACAAATTGGAAAAAGAGGCTACAATTTGCACGAGCTCACCAAAATTGGACAGTTGAAGACTGGAAAAATGTTGCCTGGTCTGATGAGTCTCGATTTCTGTTGAGACATTCAAATGGTAGAGTCAGAATTTGGTGTAAACAGAATGAGAACATGGATCTATCATGCCTTGTTACCACTGTGCAGGCTGGTGGTGGTGGTGTAATGGTGTGGGGGATGTTTTCTTGGCACACTTTAGGCCCCTTAGTGCCAATTGGGCATCGTTTAAATGCCACGGGCTACCTGAGCAGTGTTTCTGACCATGTCCATCCCTTCATGACCACCATGTACCCATCCTCTGATGGCTACTTCCAGCAGGATAATGCACTATGTCACAAAGCTCGAATCATTTCAAATTGGTTTCTTGAACATGACAATGAGTTCACTGTACTAAAATGGCCCCCACAGTCACCAGATCTCAACCCAATAGAGCATCTTTGGGATGTGGTGGAACGGGAGCTTCGTGCCCTGGATGTGCATCCCACAAATCTCCATCAACTGCAAGATGCTATCCTATCAATATGGCCCAACATTTCTAAAGAATGCTTTCAGCACCTTGTTGAATCAATGCCACGTAGAATTAAGGCAGTTCTGAAGGCGAAAGGGGATGAAACACCGTATTAGTATGGTGTTCCTAATAATCCTTTAGGTGAGTGTATAAAGCCTTAAATGGCTAAGGCCCTGCTTACTTATCTGAGCTTGTCATCACTTACAAACCAGATTGTACATTAAGATTTCAAGATGCCAGCCTGCTTATGATTCCAAAGATTACTAAAATCAGTGGGAGGTTGAGCTTTTAGTTTCAGGGCTCTGAAACTGGAATAATCTGTATGCTACTATAAGAGATGCCCCTTTAGACTCAGCTTTTAAATCCCAGCTGAAGACTCACTACTTCAATTTAGCATACCCTGAGTAGAGCTGCTGATTAGCTGTGCATATCACAATTCTGTTGTTAGTCATTAGTACCAAAATATACGTAATAATATTTATAAAGTGTTAGCTAACCTTCCCCTATTCTTTTTCATTTCTGGTATTCTCACACACCACTTGGTACCACTGCTCTACTACCAAGTTGTTTGCCTGCCTATGGAAAAGTCATATCATATAAAGGAGTGCTGGAATCATTAGGTAGAAGGGTCCTTTCATCATATTGGTCGGCCAAGCACTGACTCAGCTATAGAATGGCCAGTAGAGGTGAGGGGACTAGTTGGCCAAGGTCACCATGGGATTCATGTATAAATGGTGCAAACGCAGAAAAATGTTGTGTATGCCTATTTCCACGCTCACTTTGAGATGTATAAAAACTAAACGTGGCATAATGGCACACACATTTTTATGGCAGCCTCACATTATGTGTATGCACTTTTAGGCTTGGTTTTGTAAACTGGCAACACTGAGTGTCAAAGCAGTGCTATTGTTTCTGTGTCATTTCCCTTTCTTTTTTATATTCACATCTATGTGTTGTATCAAATACACCACACAATACACAAAATTTATTACATATCATTTACAAAACTTGATTATAATCAAGGGGCAGCACGGTGGCACAGTGGGTAGCGCTGCTGCCTCGCAGTTAGGAGACCTGGGTTTGCTATCCCATGTCTGCGTGGGCTTCCTCCGGGTGCTCACGTTTCCTCCCACAGTCCAAAGACATTGGTGATTCTAAATTGTCCCTAGTGTGTGCTTGGTTTGTGGGTGTGTGTGTGTGTGTGTGTGTGTGTGTGTGTGCACGCCCTGCCCAGGGTTGGTTTCCTGCCTTGTGCCCTGTGCTGGCTGGAATTGGCACCAGCAGACCCCCGTGACCCTGTAGTTAGGATATGGTGGGTTGGAGGATGGATGGATGATTATAATCATTCTGAAACAATATAACAAACTATTCTAAATAGTATTGCTGCTGAGAGTATTTTAACCCATTCTATCTGTGTGTGGTAGTGGTATCACAGCTGCACAGCAGCTGATCGGAAAGTTGTACAGTGGGTTGTGTTGAGAGCGCAGAGTATTATCAGCATACAATACAGCTTCCACTCTTGCCCTGGTGGACATTTATAGAACACACTGCGTCAGGAAATCCAAAAGCATCTGCATGGATTCCACTCACCCATGTCAAAGTCTATTTGAACTTCTCCCACCTGGCATTTGCTTCCTGAATGGACTTTGAGGCTAAGAAACAGTTTCATCCCAACAGCTATAAGCTCACTCAGAACTGTTTGTACTTATAATTACAATTACCTCACTGTAAGGTTGTACTACAACTGTATTATTGGACAACCTAAGCCACTTTATGAATCATTTGCACTATTTTCACCATATGTACATGTATATTGTACTTATGCTTTCATATTGTATTTTTTCATTATTTTTATTGCATTATTATTATTATTATTATCATTTATAGGAAAATTAGTTTGCAGAGGAGTTTCATATTAAATCTCTTTGTACCATACAATGACAATAAAGGAATTCAATTCAATGGAAGACAGTGTGTTGAGCATGGAAAAGGTGCTATTTAATAAAATGTATTATTGTTATTGTTGTTATTATTATTATGAGAGTAGAACTGTAGGTTCAGCCATTTACCTTACCAATAAGCCAGCCACCACTTATACTACCACATCTATCGAAGCTAGTTTGCCTCAAAATAAACAGATCATGGGTTCATCCAAGCCACTGAGCCACTATACTTATCAGTCTCTTTTTCACAAGGATGTCTAGTGCGTTAATGGAATATCACTGCTCAAAGTTATAGCTGATATAAACTGATGAAAAGCCATAAAAGTTTTCAGTGTAAATGTGCAACATTGACCATTCATAAAGGGAACTAAAATACAGTCTGTACAATATATTAATCACTTTTGAGGCGTACTATGTTTGTCACCTCAATGTACATTAAAATAACAGCTTGGTGATATGTACTATTATGCATGTGAGTCATTACTTAGTTGGTTTGGCTGCATTCCTCTACCTGATCAAGTATGTCATCATTTATCAGCTTCTCCGAAATGTTGCATACACATGAGTCGGAGTTGCCATAAATATACATGTTTCCCCATTATATTTACTCTTATAAATCCATTTGCATGGGAAGTTGTATATGCACACTTCAAGCCTCATCTTCTGCATACAAAGCTTTATAAATGAAGCATACCCTTCACCCAGTACACCTCAGACTACAAACGTAAGACCAGGTTATGTCACTTGCAGATGCTCTCAGACGATTGTGCACTGATGGGGAGTATTGACAAGGGGGATAAGACAGAGTACAGAGTAAAACCATTATTATTGGTGCAGAAAGAAGTGTCTTAAGCTTGACTGAACCAAAACCAAGGAACTGACTTGATTTCAGTATTCTGAGAGTGGTCGTGAAGGTGGTGAACTGCAACAAATACCTGAGCCTCCACAATAATGACAGAGGGACTGGTCTCATAACATAAAGGGTTATATAAGAAATGGTAGACCAACTGTTTTTTGCTAAGGAGATTCAGCTCATTTAAGAGGCAGTAATATAATTCATGTGTTCCACAAATCTGTGTTGGTTAGTTTGATTTCTACACTGTGGTGTGTTGGAATAGCAGCATCACTTCAAGAGGCGCTCACTGAATTGACAAGCTAATTTAAAAGGAATGCACTTTAAATCCACCGATATCAGTAGAAAAGAAGAAAATGATAAAACAAAATAATGGTCATTATGAAGAAACCTCCTTAACATCTATTTGAAACACTATCGTTAACACTTTCAGCCAATAAATCATTTATCAGAAATGCGTCAAAAAACATTACTAGGGCTCCTTTATACCAACGGCAATACGCCTTTATAATTCCTAACTGTGATTGCTATCTTTATCGTTAGCCAATTTAGAAGTTTTTTTATTATTTGGCGTAATTCTGGTGTGTATTTCCGGAGTGGAGGGATGGGGGTTGTTGTTGTTTGTTAGAATATTTATTTCTTTGTTTGCCTTTGTAAAAAGCAACATTTTCTGCCCAGAAATATTGATTACAGGTAATCAATGAAACTGAATCATTTCTCTTAAGTTTGTAACTTCCAGCTCTTCAGAAGTAACAAGCTTTTTAAACATTCTTAGATAACTTTTGCACAATAACTAAAAATGTAGTATATCCCTGAGTGTGTGAGAAATCAGCTATAAAAATCTATGGCCATTTCATCCCAAGGAAAATTAGAGGAAAGTGTAAATTTTAATAATCTCAAGGGAAAGCCCGGGGTAGGTTTTGCTCAGTTACACGTTTCTAAGGCTAAGACATATTCTTTTACTTCTTGATGCATGTTTATCCACCAAAAGAAATGTTTGGCTAGTGTTAACATTTGTGAAATTCCTTGATCAACAATTAGAGATGAGGAGTAATGCCAGTCAAGAATATCACCTCTATATTGAAAAGAAGCATCGATTTTAATATTACTTCAATATAAGTCTCTTGAGGAGTGCAAGTCAGTTTAACAATATATAATAGTTAGTCAAAAAAATTTCTAGGGTAAAATGTTCTCAGATTTAAGATGTCTATCTAGCTTATTTAGCTATTTTACTGTTTTGAAATAAACCAGGATTAAGGTTTAGGTTTTTAGGTTTTACAGTCAGTGTAAAGATACTTTGCAATCTCCAGCTATTGACTTAATTCCTCTAGAATCAGTTTTATTGCCAAAAAAAAAAAAAATACTGTATTATCTACATCATAGTTTTGTTCCACTGGTGTTAATTTTTTAGACTAAAAAGCACACCATTGACAATCTAACAGTGTTTGGAATATGCAGAGGCAAACAGCCCCACCGAAATATTGTATGCAGCACCCTAAACTTGAAATTGAACAAACGTATGTAGCTGAAATAAAATTGGGACTAAAGTAAAATCTCCTTTAAAATTATCAAGAGATTTCTGTGTTTCCTAGGTATAAGAACATTTTGGAAGTTTTCTTGGTTAATGAGATAATAGATGCATTTATGGAATTAAAGTTTTTAATAAACCACCTATATAGTAGTTTGAAAAAAATGACAAAATGTTGAGCCTGTTAAACTCCTTTCAGGTCTTTCCAATTCAAAAGAGAAGTGGTTGGGATGCAAATAATGCAAATAAATAGTTAAGGCTATGTAATGCTTGTAGACACCTTACTGCCCTAGCAGATGATCTCATGAACTTGTATTTACATAACATTTCCAGACATTTGTTTTTGAATTTTGCCACTTTATCTATAGGTTTACTAATAGTGCCAGAGCTTATTGCAGTTTCACCAGTGCTCAGCGATTACAACAAACATTATTGTCTTTTCTAGCCATCCATTATCTAACCCGCTGCATCCTAACTACAGGGTCATGGGGGTCTGCTGGAGCCAATTATTGTCATTTTTCATTTTTCAATGAATTCTCTTAACAGGAAGAACACAATTCTTCTGTATATCCTGCAGCCTCACATTTAATCTGAATACAAGACTGGCAAGTATGGTTATATGGCTATTTTTTTTACTACCACCCAATGACCTTTACTTTCACCCTCCCTGTGAGTTCATGTCCTGCCCTTGCGCATCTTACTACTACCTCTAATATCCTTCTTCCTTTCTTCCCTCTTTCCACACATGCAACATATGCTTACAATTTTATCTTGTGGTGGTGCCTTGTTTCACATTTTATCCTTTTCTCTTATTTTTCTCACCTTACGCATCCTCTTTAACCATCTGAGTGTCTTAATATACTGTATCTGCTGATCTTACTCTAGGCTTAACACACATCTCTGGGGATCTGATCTCAAGCATCTTGGAGATGGGACCTACCTCGGTAAAGCATTTGGTCTGGAGAACACTAAGTGGTCCTTGATGTTCATGAGGCAGTCCAACATTTTGTGGAGCCGGCATGCAAGTCTCAGCAGCAGGTTAGCACAATCATCAACTAGGGATAAATGGCCATAGCCCTTGTTAAGTAACATGGCAAAGTGCTTATAAATCAAGATGAAATGAGTGTGATGACCTCTGATATGGTGGGAGGTCTTTCAGCTTGTGATTTCATTCTCTAATGACATCATTGGCAAAAGTAAATTCAATATATTACTGTTGCTATATCCACATGGCAGCACACAGTGCAAAGAAAAAACATTTTTTTTAATTTCTGCTATTTCATCTTACTACCAATCTTACCCTCCCTAGTTTTCAATTGCTACTATACCTTCTAAAAGCCTGGTGCTAGGCTATGTAATGCTTGTAGACATAGATGCACAGTAATATTCTTCTTAATCCTTTTTATTATATGATTAGTAATCATATAAGCAGCTGAAGCAAAGCACAGGCAGCTACGGAAGCGAAGCACTGAGTTGACCCACATAGGCACTGACTGTTCTACAGCTGGCACCCTGCCTGGGGTTTGTTTCCTGCCTTGCACCCTGTGTTGGCTGGGATTGGCTCCAGCAGACCCCGTCACCCTGTGGTTAGGATATAGCGGGTTGGATAATGGATGGATGTTCTACAGCATTGAGAAAAAAAAATTCTAATCTGTTATTAAAGAAAAATTACATCCGGAATAACTTCCGACGAGAAGAAGAAACCAATGGTGCGAATTTCATTGCAAACGGGTGGTAAAAGCCTAAATGAAGAAAGTTAGAAGTTAATCAGAAGTTACTACAAACACAACGATAAAGATAAACTCACGATTTAACATAAGTCCAACTTGTTCTCTGTCTGTCGAAGGCAGGTTTGTGTATCGTGTGTCCTGCTGTATATATATCAGTACACACAGCTTCACATACCATAAATGTCTAGTTAACTTATGAGTTGTTCAGGAAACCGCATGGTTTAGAGGACCACGTTAGGAACCTGATAGCAGTTACACCAACCAAAAACTGGATCGACTTGATACTGTATGGTTAGATAATTCTACCGCTTTTCATTCGGCTTCAGTCTCACCAGGCCCCAATGTAGACAGTGTGTAGCCAAAATCAGCAGCAAATTCAGCCTCAGGACGAGTGAGTAGCAGTGAGACAAAGGTCTAAAAAGTCCAACCATAGTCGCTTGGCACCCAGGAGACCAATTCCGTCCCAGATTACATACTCAGCACTAAGTAGTACTTCTGTCGAGACTTACTGTAGAATAATAAACTGCTCAGAACTGGTGATTCCATAGTGCAGAATTTTAAATTTCCAAATTACATTAATCCAACAGTTGAAGTTAAAAGCTTCTGTGGGGCAAAGATATCCAATATTGGCTAAACTGAACCTTCTGGACAACAATGAAGTGTTGACATTAGTTTTGCATGTCAGCACTAATGATATTCATTTGCAGGAATCGGAGGTATTACAGATGAACTTCATATCTTTTATATGCCAAAGCATATAAAAAAATGTTAGAATTAAATTTTTCCGGAACCCTTTCCAAGATTATATAGAGAGGATGTGATTTATAGCAGCAAGCATTCCCTTCACTGCTGGGCAGAAACCTGGTGTACAAATAAAAACATAGCCTGTGTGATAAAATGAGATGATTTTTGGGAGATGTTTAGGTTTTTCAAGAGATGGTCTTCATCCTAATTGGATCAGATCTTTTGTTTCATCCCAGTATATGGTAGCAAAAATGACTGACTGACAGATAAGAGTACAATTTAGGTTGCAGCCTTGTGATCTTAAATTGCAGGCTATTGTTTATCCCTCTTGTTACTAATCCCTTTTGTGGCGATCCTATAAATTTAGTACTAAAACAACATCTAAATCACTTGATAACCAAATGATAAAGAGCAAAATTAGACAACAAGTTAAAATCAGATCCTCTATTAGTGTACCTGTGTTGGTAATTACATTTAGATTAAAATAATAAATATAACACCAGTACAGAAACATCCTTGCAATTTAAAATTTTTGCTCTATTAGAAACAAATCTGCCTTGGTAAATGACATTATATTGAGTACAAAATACGATTTGTGACACAATTCCCTTAGCCGAGGTATCACCAAACGGTTATACCTTCCTTCCTAAATCAGGAGATACTCATCAAGGATGTAGCCTTGGGGTGATTATACTGTAAATGACGAACTGCAAATTGCCATTGAAATTTAAGTGAATAAACATTCTTTGAGGAACTCGTGTTAGATACTAAAACACATTCCAGCACAACTGTAATTCTATTGATGTAACTGTAATTCTGTGATGTGAGATTTTGCATATAACTTAATAATTATTTTGTATGTCTTTACTATACCTAATTGCCTGAGGTTATAGATATAGAAGGGAAGATGGGGAGAAGTTATATACTATAATACCTTATAAACAGTGGTAAGTCTGTGAGATTAGGCATTCTGACAAAGGCTACTTATTAATAATACAAAAGGGGAAAGTAGAGCAAAATATATTACTCTACCAAGATAAAACACACATTGATGTGGAAACTGAACTTTCAACAAATGTTTTACTTATTTAATAAATTCAGTAGGGTTTTGCCAAATTGTCAATGGCCCACTCATAGTCATAACACACATTAGATCTAATTATTACTTACAGAGTTGAGACTTAAGAATTTAAATATTACACTTTTAGATTACGTTCTTTCTGATTACTTCTTAAATATGTTTTACTTGGTTCTGCCCTTACCCGTATACTCACAGATTTAAACAAGGGCAGTGCTACAATCTAGAGTGGATTATAAACTCTGCATCAAAATTTGTGGATATTTTGAGAAGCTCAAACTAAAAACCATTTGGATCAACTAATAAAATATAATAAGACTTTAAAGATGCTTTGGATACAGTAGCTCCTATCAAAAGTGGATAAAGTGCATAGAAACTCAGATAGGTTTAATAAGGAAGCTCAAGCTCTAACTGAAGCATAGATGGAGAATAACAAAGTTGTATAGCCCACATGGGCTGCTATTCAGATAACAACAGTAATAATCCTCGTGACATGTTTAGAACTGTGGCTGATCTAACAAATGGGAATTCTAAACTACAACACACAATAACTACAGATGTTAGCTGTGCAGACTTTGAGAACTTCATTAATGACAAAATTCATAATATAAGATCCCCGATTTTAGCATCACCTCACAAACTTAATATTAGATTAGCAAGCCCTGTCTCGTCTAGCATGCACCATTTCAGTAATTTTATTCTGATAACAGAACAGGAAGTTATAACTTTTCATTTCTAAAATGAAACATGCTACTTTTTCCTTAGAACCACTACAAACTAAACTAGTAAAAAGCTCAAACAGATGTCCTGGCAGCACCCATTCCGGGCATTATCAATAGTTTCCCGATGAACTAAAACTGGCAGTTTTTATCAGACCGTTACATAAAAAGACAGAGCTAGACCCACATATGCTTACTAATTACATACCCATTTCAAATTTACCCTTTCTCTTGAAAATACTTGAAAAAGTGGTTGCGACGCAGCTTCAGTCTCACCTTACACATCATAAATTATTTGAGAAGTTCCAGTTATAGTACAGGAACAGCACTAACCTGTGTTGTACAGTAAATGACACTCTGATATCCTCTGATGAAGGAAATTCCACAGCGAATATGTTGTTTGAGAAAAATGACCATTCTATTTTATTACAGAGGCTATAAAATTATATCAGGCTCACAGGTATGGTGCTTGCCTGGTTTAGATCTTATTTATCAAGTCATCATTAATATGTGCAGAAATGTGCCGAAACTACTCCACCATTATACTCAAAAGCTAAATATGGTGTGCATATTAAATATATGTCCTTAACCTGCACATGCTGTGAGTAAAACTCCTTAACCTGTATTCCACAAATGAGTTGGATCTTACAGTATGAGAAATAAGAAAGGTTATGTCCGATTCACTTGATTACCTGCTCCTCCAGAGCCTGAAATAATCAGAACTGTTGGGTATCACTGTCTTACTTGATCTTTCATAAGCATTCCAACAAGCCACACCCTCACTGAGGTGGTGAAAGAAGGGGGTGGGGCAACCTGGGGAAATGAGGAGAGCCCTTCATAATCTTACACCAAGAATATTGTTGGCACGCTTATAAGAAAAGTGAATCTATTCAGGGACTAGGCAACAGCCCATCAAATTAAATGACACTAATGTGTATCCAGACCTATTTTTTATAAATTTTGTTTAATATTTTTGTGCTACATTACAATATTTTAATGCATTTAATGCAGGTTTTTTGTGTTTGATCAATACAAATACTCAACATTTTACTGATTATAAATATGACTGATTTGATCATAAATAAAAACAGTAAATTCTCCAAGTTTAAAAAAAAAATCCCCCAAATATTAGTTTGTGGTAAAAGCATTTTTTGGAAGCAATTATAGCTATTGGTTGTTGGCTGTACAGGCATTTACATGATTTGCAGACACAGATACATATTATTGGCAAAGAAAACACCAAACGATGCAATTAGAGAGATGTCAATAACTAATATTTCCTGTGGCACACAGCCTTTAAAAGCATATTGGAATTGCTTTGTCTATTTGGCAGTTTTTTTTCAGAGAGAGATTGATGACCTGTATACACAAAAATGAATTGAAGCATTGAGATCTTTTGGCAGTTTTGAAGATGAAGAAGAGCTAAGTCACAGGTTGGTGGTTTAAGAAAAACTGAATGAATTGGTAAAAGAATGGGTTGCAGAAGTTGTTGAGTCATAGAACCTTCAGGTATAGCCAATGCTAATGGAGATTTTTTTTACATTTTGGCTTGGAGTTCATACAAAGGACCTGATATTGAGGCTTTTTAATTCGCACCTTGCCATATAGAAAGATCACACTTTTTCCAGTCATTCTTTGAAAATGAAAAAAAACTAGGGGACTTTGCCCCCTGCTCACTTTGCTCGCCAGCCTCTTTCACCCGCCGGTGCTACGCACAGTTGTGACGAGGGGGGCTGAACACACCCCAAGGGGACGTGGCCGCTCCTCCGAAACCCCTCTTAAAAGTGATACAATGGGAAACAAATAACATTTATTTTTTTTACCTCCTCTTTGCTTGATCAGCTGCTGCAATGGTGCTGCTGCCGTACCACGTGACCTGCATTTAGTCCTTTTGTCTCAATGCCTTGTCCTTCTTGCCCCCAGACATCCTCAAACACTATTCGATCTCTTTTCGCTGTTCCGTTATTTCTCGAAGTAATATTTTCACTAATGCGATCTTTACTCTCATTTTTTTTGAGATTTTCGGATTTTCCTACTTCCATTACCTCTAACCTGCTCTGCACGAGTATCAAGGGACTTGCTTCCTTAGGTTGTAAGTATGACGTGACTTGTTCATCTCGCGGGACGTGAAAGTGTCTCTCTGTCTCTCTTCCAAAGATCACATCTCATCGCAAGATTTTTTTTATAATAGAGAGACATGACGGTATCTAAGATTTATGAGTTGTTGAAACTTCTTTTGTTCCCGTCATTAAGTTGAAATTTGAGAGCATTGAGATTGACCTATCACTTGCTATTCTAGCTTTATAGTCTATTCCTGATATTGTGCACCTTTGGGGAGATTCACACTTAAGAAATTGCAACTCACTGATGAAATTTTATATTCAGTGCCAAACAAGGAGAATTCCAGGGTAATTTTCAAAGCAGTAAAACTTTGGGCAAAACGGAATGGAATATATTCTAATGTGATTGATTTCCATGGTGGTGTATAATGGTCAGTTTTAGAGGCAAGGACATGACAGCTGTATCCCAATGCAGTAGCAGCTATTTTGGTTCAAACATTTGACTAAATGGGAAAGCATGTATATGAGTACATGAGTGTAAATTAAGGGGAAATGCACTTAAGACCGAAGCCATTAAATTCTCTTCTCATAGAGCTGTGACAAACTGGAACAAGCTGCAGAGTCATTCAGTTGATACAGAAACCTTTACAACCTTAAAGAAGTATCTAAATGAGATATTGAGACATTTTAGCAATTAGCTAATCTAATCTAATCTCATTTGTCGATTAGTCACATACTCTATGCTCTTATGATTCAGCTTTACAGTACATAAATACCTAAATAAAACAATTTTTACCCAATCTTCTTTGGCAAATTGTTCTAGTTCTTTAAAATAAATGGGAATTGCTTCTAAATAAAAGTTTTCCAGTAAATTCATGAATTTACCTTGACCAATGTGGAACATTACTGATTTTGCAGTTAAGGTAACCCAGAGCTGCTTTGGCTAATATTTATGGAAAATTATCATAATGGATGGTTAGTCTTCTTCCACGTCTCCAGATTGATCAATTTGTGCCTTCAATCTACACATTTGTCACTTGTCTTGATACTTGCATGGCATTGTGCTGTCACCACTATGTTTCACAGCTGTGAGAGGGTTCTCAGTTATTTTGCTTTTCTTTCTCCATACATTGTCCTTAGAATTAAGGACATAACAGTCATGAAAAGACTCATTTTTTTTAGAGATTCAATTTATCTTTAGTGGACTTCCTGACTTGTTAAATTTTGTAGAGGCTTTACCCAAAATTATTAAGTTCATGAAAAAAAAAATCAAGCAGTTTAAGCATTAATCAGTCTGAAGTAGTGATGTATTGCTAGACACACACAAATGCCCTATGCCCTGCTTCAGCTCCTGTGATGTGTGTGGTCAGCGCATTGAACAGGCTGCCTTTATGTGTTCACACATATGTCATCAGTTATTCTCAGAAAGAACAAAAAAATTTAAAAGCTAATGGTAAGTCTAATTTATAAATAAAACACCAACACCTGTGCTGTTCATTTGTCTTTGATCTTTTAAAGCGAGCCTCCATTGGCAGCTTTTGCTCATACAAAGCACAGGAAGAAACTTAAAAGTTTTAACGTTGCTGCTGCATTATTTGTCATTAAAGTGAATATACATACATTGGCCACTTTATTAGGTACACCTTGGCAGTACCAGGTTAGACACCCTTTCCTCCCCCGTAATTCTTCATGGCACAGTTTCAACAAGGTGCTGAAAACATTCCTCATGGACTTTGGTCCATATTGACATGATATCATCATGCAGTTGCTGCAGATTTGTCATCAGCAAATCTATAATGTGAAACTCCCATTCCACCACATCCCAAAGTCGCTCTATTGGATTGAGATCTGTTGACTGTGGAGGTCATGTGAGTACAGTGAACTCATTGTCACATTCAAGAAACCAGTTTGAGATGATCTGAGCTTTGTGACACAGTGTGTTATCTTGCTGGAAGTAGCCATCTGAAGATAAGCACACTGTGATCATAAAGGGATGGGCATGGACAGCAACAAAACTCAGGTAGGCTGTGGCATTTAAATGATGCTCAATTGGTACTAAGGGACCTAAAGTATGCCAAGAAAGTATCCCCCATGCCATTACACCACCACCAGCAGCGTGAACCACTGATACAAGGCAGAATTAATCCATGCTTTCATGTTGTTCATGCCAAATTCTGACCCTACCATCTGAATGTCATAACAGAAATCAAGACTCATCGGAGCAGACTACATTTTTCCAATCTTCTGTTGTCCAATATTGGTGATCCTGTGTGAATTGTAGCCTCTGATACAAATATAAGCTTAGATCAGCGTTTCTCAACCTTTAAGTATTTGCAACCCGAGTTTTCATAACAGTTTTAATCGTGCCCCCCCTAACATTTTTTTGAAATGCAGATGCATATTTTATTATACCTACTAAACTTTTATCGACATTTATCTAACTCTATATTCATTTTTCTAGTATCGGAATGTAGTTTAAGTTAATTTGTTTTGGTTTCAACAGATGTTTTTTCATATTTTTGATTCTTGTTTTCTTTTTTTGACATCTTCACGCCCCCCTTTTTGTTTCTTCATGCCCCCCTAGGGGGGCCCACCCCACTGGTTGAGAACCACTGGCTTAGATAAAATATAAGGCAAGAGTACTGCATGGTTAGAAAGGCAATGTTACCCTTATTACTTTGCCTTCAAGAGTTTAACACCTCAGAAGTTTACCCGTCCCTAGAATGCTGTGTTTGGTGTCAGAGTGCTCATTGACTCCAGCAATTTGCTAAAAACACCTACAATGGGCATGTGAGCTTCAGGACTGGATCAATGGAAGAAGGTGGCCTAGCCTGATGGATCATGTTTCTTTTAGATGATGTGGACAGCTGGGTGCATGCGTGCCATTTACCTGGGGAAGCAATACCATCAGGGTGCACTATGTGAAGAAGGCAAACCAAATGAGGCCGTGAGATGCTCCGAGCAATATTCTGCTGGGAAACCTTGGGCCCTGGTATTCATGTGGATGCTGTTTTGACACGTATCACATACCTAAAGATTGTTGTAGAGAATGCACATCCCCCTTGGAATCTATCAGCAGGATTCTGCACACTGCCTCATTGCAAAAATTATTCAGGAATGATTTGTGAAAAGTGACAGTGTTCAAGTTGTTGACTTGGTCTCCAAATTCCCCATATCTCAATCTGACCGTGCATCAGTCAGATGTGTCTCAAAAACAGGTCAGATCCATGGAGGCCCTACCTCATAACTCACAGATCTTAAATGATCTGCTGCTGATGTCTTGCTGCCAGACACCGCAGGACACATTCAGAGGTCCTGTGGAATCCATGCTTCGACAGGTCAGAGATCTTTTGGAGATACGATGGTGTAGCCTAACATAATATTAGTCAGGTGGTTTTAATGTTGTGGCTGATTGGTGTATATCCATAGAAATATAGATATACAGTCATGTGCCAACTAACGGCCAACCGAGTTGAGGCCATTCATACTTACAGCTGAGGGCCACAAGAATGTCTCTGCAATCTGTTTCGTTCTTTGCTTGTCAAGTCTTTCCCCTGGCCCTGCTTCACACTGCTCACCTGGTGTCAGTGGCAACACAATCTGCCACGCTTTTCCACATACCTATAAGCCACCGAAGCTCCACCTGCAACCATGCACTTAGACCAAAGTTACATAGCAGATGGAGGAGTAGCGGTGGAGGTACAGAGGCAGCAGTGTCTCAGCTGTCTGCCATGCTGTACTGATGCTGCAACCATCAAATGGCCAGTGACTAGCAATAAGTATAAAAAAATATATCATCACAATCACAGAGTTCCATGGGAATAGGTTAAAGAAATGATGGGTCTCCAATATTGTTGAAGAACTTGCTTTGACATGTCTGAGTAAATGTTCTCAGCTGCTAGGAACTGTGTGCTAATGATGTTTTGGGAAGTTCTGATGAGCCATTGCAGAGATTTCTGTTCTTCTGTCATTCAACTGGAGCACCAAGCTGTGCTGCACTACCTCAGTACACTCTCTACAATGCCTTGATAGATGCTCACAAGAAGGTCCTGGGTCATCCTTATTGTCTTCAGTCTTCTAAGGAAGAAAAGGCATTGCTGTGCCTTTTTGATGGTAATTGACACGTGTGTGACACAAGAAGAAGTTCTCTGTGATGTTCACTCCCAAGAATCTGAAACTGGAGACCCTCTTCACAGGTTCATTATTTGCGAATAATGAACAAGGATTATCTGTCATTTTCTTCCTAAAGTCCTCAACAAAGTCTCTGAACTTCCTTCTGTTGGAAGAGCACCATGTTGTCAGGTTACTCACCTCATTTCTTTATGCTGTCTCATTGTTAATGGTAATCAAACCAATAACTATTGTGTTGTCTGCAAACTTCACAAAGGTGTTTGTTGAGTGTGTAGCCAGACAGTCATGGATGTAAAGTGCATAGAGCAAAGCGTTTAGTACGAACCAGTGTTCAGGGTGAGAGTGGATGATGAATACTTTCCTCACCCGACAATTTGAGAGTGATTGGTGAGGAAATCCAGGATCTAGCTGCAGACTGTAGGGTTTAATCCCAGGCTATGATATTTGGATCCCAGTGCACTGGGAATAACTGTATTAAAAGCTGCACTGAAGTCAATGAAAGCATCCTTTCAGATGTGTTCACCCCTTAAAGATACTCCAAGGCAGTGGGAAAGGAGAACAGGATTGTGACCTTTTGATCTATTGATCCTGTAAGCAAACTGATGCGTGTCCAGGGAGGTGGGGATTGAACATTTAAAGGACTTTGATATCACATGTGTAATCACAACTGGTCATTTAAAAGGTTAACATTTTACAGTTTGGGTATTGGCAAAATGGTTGTCGTTTAACAGCATGCATCCTGAAACATTATCAGGTATGACTGCTTTCCTTACATTGACTCTGTGTAGAACCCTTTTGTTCTTGTTAATGTCCAGTATCAGTGACTGGTGTTTATTAGATGCCAATGCAGACCTGGACGGATATATCTATACTGCTATTATAGAAACATACTAATTTCCCCTGCTAGTGTAGAATTACTGCTTGCAAGTAGTAATTCTGCACTAGCAGGGGAAATTAGTATGTTTCTATAATAGCAGTATAGATATATCCATCCAGGTCTGCATTGGCATCTAATCATCTCATCAGCATGTTATTATTGATTTTATAGTCAGTTACAACGTGTGAGGGCGTGTCACAAGTAGAAATTTGACTCTGAGCAGGCAGTTTGCTTGCAGGCATTTGATTTGTGGGGCACAGTCAGATGGTGGCTAAGCCAGACAAAAATAGCTCCAAAGGTATTACAGAGCAGATCGTTTACGACTACTTAATGAACACCATCCCTGACTACCTCACCCAGGTGGTTCGAAGCTAAGAATCCTTGAAAGCAGCTCTCAAACAAAACCGTGATATGAGATTAAGGAGAGGAAGTGTCTGATAGATTATTTGGTTGAGAACCAAATTGTTGACCAGCTGAGTATGTATACCATGTGAATTTGATGAAACCTTAGAAGTAAAGGGAGCCAAATCTCCACTCTGGACAAACTCGCTCCTTCTTCATTCAGTCTTAACACCTTAACCTTGACTCCAATTTGACACCCAAATAACGACAGGAGCTTGAAGCAGCCATCTTGTCTGTCCCGGCAAATGGCCTGGAAAAACTTCTGATTGATGGGATTTTTTTTTTCTTTTAGTAGAAAAGGACTAATTTACATGTTTCAGGCACGCCATGTTTTTTGTTAGAGGACTAAGGCTTTTTCCACACGAACATCCATGTTTTAAAAATTGTTTTCTATCCTCACTAACATTTTCAGATTGTTTTCTTAAAATTTGTCATTCACACTAAAATGCCGAAACTCCATAAATCATCCCTATTGTATGTGTTCTCATGTGGTTAATCAGCCAAGTGCACTGTTTGTTTATGGAATACACTTGAAGTAAATCAAAATGCATAAAGAATAAATAAAACGGATCTTTGATTAGACTGACAATGAAATACAACTCAATTTAAAGGTTATGACAGAACACAAGGTTTCCAAATTCTTAGAAAATACTGACTGGGACGCTTTCAATGTAAACGCATTTACAGTTAGGCCCATAAATATTTGGACAGAGACAACTTTTTTCTAATTTTGGTTCTGTACATTAACACAATGAATTTTAAATGAAACAACTCAGAAGCAGTTGAAGTGCAGACTTTCAGCTTTAATTCAGTGCGTCGAACGAAAATATTGCATAAAAATGTGAGGCAACTAAAGCATTTTTTTAAACACAATCCCTTCATTTCAGAGGCTCAAAAGTAATTGGACAATTGACTCAAAGGCTATTTCATGAAAGAAGCCATCCTTAAGCTGCAAAACAGAAAAAACCCATCCGAGAAATTGGTACAATATTACGAGTGGCAAAATGTACAGTTTGGTACATCCTGAGAAAGAAAGCAAGCACTGGTGAACTCCGCAACGCAAAAAGACCTGGACGTCCACGGAAGACAACAGTGGTGGATGATCGCAGAATCATTTCCATGGTGAAGAGAAACCCCTTCACAACAGCCAACCAAGTTAACAACACTCTCCAGGGGATAGGCGTATCGATATCCAAATCTACCATAAAGACAAGACTGCATGAAAGTAAATACATAGGGTGCACTTCAAGGTGCAAGTGACTCATAAGCCTCTAGAATAAAAAGGCTAGATTGGACTTTGCTAAAGATCTAAAAAAGCCAGCACAGTTCTGAAAAAACATTCTTTGAACAACTGAAACCAAGATCAACCTCTACCAGAATGATGGCAAGAAAAAAGTATGGAGAAGGTGTGGAACAGCTCATTATCCAAAGCATACCACCTCATCTGTAAAACACGGTGGAGGCAGTGTGATGACTTGGACGTGCATGGCTGCCAGTGGCACTGGGACAATAGTGTTTATTGATGATGTGACAAAGGACAGAAGCAGCCGAATGAATTCTGAGATGTTCAGAGACATAATGTCTGCTCAAATCCAGCTAAATGCAGTCAAATTGATTGGGTGGCGTTTCATGATACAGACGGACAATGACCCAAAACATACAGCCAAAGGAAACCCAGTAGTTTATTAAAGCAAAGAAGTGGAAAATTCTTGAATGGCCAAGTCAGTCACCTGATCTTAACCCAATTGAGCATGCATTTCACTTGTTGAAGACTAAACTTCGGACAGAAAGGCCCACAAACAAACAGCAACTGAAAGCCGCTGCAGTGAAGGCCTGGCAAAGCATTAAAAAGGAGGAAACCCAGCATCTGGTGATGTCCATGAGTTCAAGACTTCAGGCTGTCATTGCCAGCAAAGGGTTTTCAACCAAGTATTAGAAATGAACATTTTATGTCTAGTTATTTAATTTGTCCAATTACTTTTGAGCCTCTGAAATAAAGGGATTGTGTTAAAAAAATACTTTAGTTTCCTCACATTTTTATGTAATGTTTTTGTTCAACCCACTGAATTAAAGCTGAAAGTCTGCACTTCAACTGCATCTGAGTTGTTTCATTTAAAATTCATTGTGGTAATGTACAGAACCAAAATTAGAAAAAAGCTGTCCCTGTCCAAATATTTATGGACCTAACTGTATATGAGTGTCTCAAGAAGAAGTACCTGTCGTCTGATGCAAAGGACAAACTCCACAATATACATAAAATCCCAAGTGGATCGCTCCATTTCCTCCATCCATGCTGACCTGATGTTTTCAAATTTACAGACTTTGGAGGGTGATTTTGAAATTATTTTAGTGCTTACAGAAGGCCAAAAGAAATAATAAAACATGCAGCTAGTTTTTTGAATGAATTTTCAATCTTTCATGATTGATCAAAGTCACTTCTTGTTACAGAGTCAGTGTCTCTTCATAGGCATATTATTTTGCCCATCAGAATTGTCATTTGTGGAATTATAGATCTTTGTTTTTGGATTTCTATTTAATGACTTCTAGCCCTGCTGAGCCGGATGGTGTATATGAAGATTTTGAGGTGACAGGTAGACATGAGGGGCCCCAATGAGACATCTTAAAACCAGTCTCCAGAAACAGCGTCGTTGTGATAGTAGTCTTGATCATTAGGGGGTTTAAAACACAGGTTTGCTCTGGAGTTAGAGAATCTTGAACGGTGTGTTGCATTCAAGGTGCACAGGTGAGAGACCTTCTTGGAATGGCAGATTGGCTCTTGGACAAAACAAGGGTGGGTCCAGCTGTTATTGTCTACTGTATGTTGGAACAAATGGCATACATAAGTGTAGTCTGTCAGTTCTGCAATACAAATTTAAAGAGTGCCAGGCTGAAGAGAAGAACTGAGAAGGTAGTCTTTTCTGAAGTTCTGCCTGTGCTAAGTGCAAATTCAGGCAAGACTGAGAAGATTAGAAGGCATAATGCACGGCTCATATCTTGCAGGACAGAAGTGAATGATAGGAGGGTATAGGTTTATGGGGCTTATTTTTTTGAACAAATGAGACCTGTTCTGCTGTGATGGGTTATATTTGAACTGGAGGGGCACCAATGTATTGGGAAGGTGTATGATTAGGTTAGTCAAGAATTGTTTAAACTAAGGAATGGGGGCAGGGAGTTTAGGACAGGCCAGATTTAGAATTGTAAATGAAGGGAGAAACAACAGTGTAAAAATAAATATGCATAGTAACCTAAATTGTAACTTAAAGTTTAAGTGCAAAATAAGTAACACATTAAAAATAGATCGTATTAATGCTAGAAGTATCAAAAACACAAAAATGTGGCTGAGCATAATTATGATACTATACATGGCTAAATAACATGACGGCAGAGTGGTGGCCCTGAGGCTAGGGTTTTGCACCAGCAATCAGAAGGTTGCCGGTTTAAAAGCCATAAACGCCACAAGCGACTCTACTCAGTTGGGCCCTTGAGCAAGAGCCTTAACCTGCAATTTCTTTATCTTGGGTATGACATTAATCTGCATCCAGTTGTGTATGAGCAGCTCCTCCAAATTACAGGGAGAACTTGAGGGTTAGTGGCAGGATTGGCACTCCAGCCACTGTAAAAAACTTACACTGTTCCACTCCATTTGAACCAGTGTGGTGCTGAGGTATCACCTGCTGCACTTGGGTCCCAATCCAGGTAGTTCATCATGTGTTGGGTGCAGCAACTCGCATCAGTTCATGCTCCCAACCTGTCTAAATAACAAAGGTGGTAATGAGTATAATATTGTTCCTGCCTTCACGGGTTGTTAAAAGTGAAGATCAGTTTGAGTAAACTACATTCTTTAGGTCAAGAGACACTCCATATTGTTTCAATAGAATAAAACAGCTGTTGCAACAATGAGGTTTTGTGTCAAGACTGTCTTATCCCCTAGCTTCTACATCAGTTGACACTGTTGGAGGCACATGAATAATTTCTTCATAATTGAGGGCATGGCTACAGGACATGCGAATATGACCATGAACCCGGGATCTTTGCTCTCTTTAGTTGTCTTGGACACTTGCCACTGTAGGTTTATAATCAGAGTTTCACTCTGCTAGAAGGACAGCATGCCAAGGCTGATGGGATCCCTCTGCCTGGACTACTGGTTTTCAGGCGCCAATTGCACAACTTTCACCTTTTTAAATTCCAGTCAGTTGAAACAGTGTTGATAGAACAAAGTTGGGAGAGGATTGGCTGTCAAGAGCTGAACATAACACACCGCCATTGCAGTTTTTTTTTGTTTTTTTGAGAGTTGAATATCACTACCACCAACACTTGAAGCTACACACAGTACTACATAATAATACTGTAACAGTAAAGAGCACAGCAGTACCAGGCGGCCTCAAAGCTGAGAGGCTCCTGCTTTGGATCAAGAGATGCAAATTGAGCTGGGTTGGGAATACAGTTAAGATGGGTCCTGGGCACCTTTCATTGGAATACTGCCCGCTGTGATATCAAAGTGGTGCAAACTGAGGATACAATGGATTACATCAGGATAAAGGTGTTGGAGAGAGGGCGGCCCAGTCAGTCTAACTCCGTATGTTGCCACTGTAAACCTGGATGGGATGCCAATGGGTTTTAAAGAAATCTCTGTACACAACTATATTCCCTCAAAAAAGGACAACTCTATTTTTGGGATACGGAGGAAATGTGGAATACCAGGAAGAAAATAACATGGACAAAAGGAGAATAAATACACTCCACGCAAACACTGACCAGTGAGTTTTTGAACATAACATCATAACATGCCAGAGTTTCTGCAAAACCTTTGCCATGTTTCAGGTTCAACAAACTGAATTTCTGTTAAAAATAACTTGCTGTAAAGTAACAAAAACACCCCATAGTATTAGCAGTATGGCTCAATGATTTAAAAGTGTGGGCTTGCTAAGGGATGCTTTGGGCTGTAATGGTGGTGATGTTAAACTAATTCCAAAATGGGGCTGTGAGATCTTGTGAATGCTACTATAGTGTTGAATGATGCTTATATTTTATTTATTTAATTGTCCGCAGTTGTTTTCTGCCTTATACCCGCTGTAGCAAGGGAAGGCTCTGCCATCCATGACCATGAATTGCATTAAGCAGGCTTGAGACTGCAACTTAGATTAACGAAATGAATTCTGAAATAATTCAATACTACATAATAAATCAATTGATATGATATTTCCAATGTAAGACACTAAGGGTACATGGAATCAATTGTAAAATAATGTAAAATTTAAAAACAAATCTATAAACAAACACAATTTGAAAGTCCACTGTAAACAATCGCTCTCTTCTGTTACATGCATCTTTTGCAGATATACTGTAGTTGAAAAGAAAAAAAAAAACAGGAAAAAGAAGAAAACAGCAACTAGTTACTGTAGGTAAACATTAAGCTATCATATTTCTCTTAAAAGTCCCATTTTTATCCAAAAGTGCCCTTTTGACAGGTGTAACAGGAATTAAAAAGTTGTAAAAACAGGCTGAAGCCTTTTATTTATTGGTTTTCTGCAGTGTTCAGATTACAATGGACCTACACAAGCAATCTGCCCAAATTTTGTTGGTTGCCAACTACAAGTTGTAGAATTTTATTTAAAACTCCACATCTGGCATTATGCAATGGGCAGACAATTTTTTCCAATTCCTATTACTTCATTGTCTTTTTCTTCAGTATAGTTTCCCTCTTTCATTCTCCATTTTGGTATTTTTTTGTTATACAGTATGCTCAGATTTGTTTTGATCAGCATTTCAGCTTCTGTCTGTTAAGATAACATCTCCATTTTCCTGAAATCCCATACTGAAATGATTTATCATGATTTTTTACCCATTTCAATCTCTGAATGTTAAAGGTGCCTCTGCTGTTCCATCCACACCTCATTCAATGTCTGACTTTCGTTTTAAAAAAAAAACAAAACTATGTGTTCATTTTTTCACATTACAATTATAAATTCAACCACCTTTCCATTAATTTATTCATTTATTTGACCTCTTTTCTCTGAAAATCTGAAACGTTATGCAATGCTATGCAAATGATGAAGGCATCAAGTATTGATGAATGGCTGCATAATCAAAACAAAACTGAAGATTTTATATTGTAAACATTACAAAGGCAAATCTCAAAAGCTACACTTTCTTTTGAGTCACTACTCCCTGCAAAGGGCACATCATTGTTGAGGTGATGTTATAGCGTTCGCAGAATACACATTTCAAGAAACTTCTTATTGAATTAGTGCATTACCTATCAGCCTAGTCACACAGAGTATTGTGTTTTTTATTTTAACAGTTCTATAAACCAAAGATGAAAAGCTTTTTGCCTGTCCTTTCCATGTATGCAAATGTTCCTCCTTCCCCAAATAATGTAAAATCAAGTTCCATAAGTCTGCTTACTCTCAGTCAAAGTGACCTGAATATATTCATATTATCTATCAGTCATGTGGCACAGAGGTAGCACTTCTGCATTGGGAAGGAGACGGGTTTAAGTCACCCACATGGGTTTCCTCCAGGTGCTCTGGTTTTCTCCTAAGACGTGCAGCTTGGGTGGATTGGTGATGCTAAACCTGGCCCCGATAGGATGTTTACAGGTGTTTTTACTCTGTGATAGGCCGACACCCTTATCCAGGGCTTCTTCGTGAATTTTACCGGATAATTACTGGGATAGGTTCTGGATAAGTGGGTTTAGAAAAGGGGTAGATGGACTCATCGACCAATCCATTTTCTAAAACCACTTACTACTATATAATGTGCCCAATTTATTTTGTGACTTAGATTTTTGAAATTATGTGAGAAAGAAAGAGAAACACATCACTTTACACATTAGATATAAGCAGGCTTAAATTGTTAACAACTGATTGTGTCAGATGCACCAAATGCAATAAACAATATATTCAGTTACTAAACTTGCTTGTTTCACTGCAAGGTGATGAGGATCCCAAGTCTAAATCAATCCAGGTTGAGTGATGGACTTCAACTATGTTGGCATACTCCCACTTAGCCTAGTCCTACTGTTGTGGCTTCTGCTCCTCAACTGAATCTCTAGTGTTTGCATCAATTGCTCTACTTAGGCCTTCCTTTCTTACTTGCCCCATTGTCCAAGGTGGGGGCAAAACAGCATCTTTCACCCAGGAGGGAGTGCAATTGTCCACCCGAATGTTCTGAGCTGCCCACCTTTTCACCCAAGATACAGCTTGTCTCACTGTCTGAAAGCCAGGGGGTAGCCACAGCTTCAATGCCAAAGATGTCCTTGTTGCCAGTGGACCACAAGACAGTTGAGGAAAGTAAATCTTTAAAACCCTCACCTTTCAACTTTTTTCCCCTAGAACAATCAACCCTGCTCGGAGGTGGTCTTCCATTCATTTTCCCTCTCAGGAAGTGGTCTCTCAGTCATCCTAACCCAGAAACGGTCCTCATGCCATTTAGTCTTCACATGGTCCATGTTTTCTTGTCTTTTGCTGCTTTACCCGATTTTCCAGAATAGCACTGATGGTTTGGAGTCTACAGGGGGTATTTTGTTTTAGCCAGGGTATGCTCCCTGGCTTACATTTATCTATATTTCTGTCCTATTTAATTTTGATATATTGTATGGTTTAATTAATTATGCAAATGTTGTTACTATTCCATTTATTTACTGTTTTGTGTCTACAGTATGAGTTTGTGCTGTTCTCCGTTCCTTATGCTTTTTGGGTAAAACACCAAGAGGTGGGACGACCCAGATGTCACAGGTGAAAGAGCTCCCTCAACCTTTATATTTGAGGCTGGAGGGCAGATCATTTAGTGAATCATTAGCACTAGGAAAGTGCCCCTATTAGGAGTATTGATTTTCTAGCTTTGTGTATTTTTTTGCTTTTGCTTCAGAATTATGTAGTTACAGTAGATTTGTTGCGAGCCATTCTTGCTTTACAATTACATTTTTTTGTTCTTCTATTTCAATATACATTAATTTGATTTTTGGACTGGGCTATGAGGCTAGGGGTCTGCACCAATAATTGAAGGTTGCTGTTTCGAGTCCCACAAACAGCAGAAGTGACTCTACTCCATTGGGCCCTTGAGCAACGCTCTTAAACTGCAATTGCTTTGTCCTGGGTATGAAGTTAATCTGCATCCAGCCTTGCAAGCAGATCCTCCAATTTCCAGAGAAAACATGGGGGTTGGTGGGATGATTAGCACTCCAGCCACCAGAAAAAAAAAAAACTTGCACTGTTCCAGTGAGGTGCTGAGGTGTCACCCATTGCACTCTGGTCCAATTCCAGGTGGTTCGTTGTATGGTGGGAGCGGCAACACGCCATTAACACATGCTCCAGAACCTCTCTCTTCTCCCTCAAGGCGGAGGTTTTCATGATACCTGTCCATTAGGGAAAATCTATGTGTATTTAAACATACATTTGTTTTGGCCTGTATTGGCCAAAATGTGCCTGTGCAGTTTTGGGTCAGGCTATCTTTTTGCTGTGTTGCTAAGTGTTTTCTACCTGCTCAAATTTAATTCTTACTAAAACATTCAAATAAGAATTCATCAATTTCATGTGATAAATAAAACCTTAACTATGAAACTCTTCCCATCTTTACACATTTCTTTCTGTCCATCTTACCACACTTACGCTTCATAGTTCTTCATCCATGCAGGACTGTAAAGATCTTAAAAATGAGACCTGCAACTGGGGTACTGGAACCCACTCTAAGTGCACTTAAGAGAATCACACAAAAAGTAATAATTTATAGAATGACACTTTCAGTCAGATCATTATCAGATGTGCTTCCAAGTTGGGAGCAGATGTTTCAACAATGGCTCTTGAACTTATTTAAAAGTGAAAGGATTTGGTATACAGTGGTGCTTGAAAGTTTGTGAACCCTTTAGAATTTTCTATATTTCTGCATAAATATGACCTAAAACATCATCAGATTTTCACTCAAATCCTAAAAGTAGATAAAAAGAAACCAGTTAAACAAATGAGGCAAAAATATTATACTTGGTAATTTATTAAGGAAAATGATCAAATATTACATATTTGTGAGTGGCAAAAGTATGTGAACCTCTAGGATTAGCAGTTAGTTTGAAGGTGAAATTAGAGTCAGGTGTTTTCAATCAATGAGATGACAATCAGGTGTGAGTGGGCACCCTGTGTTATTTAAAGAACAGGAATCTATCAAAGTCTGCTCTTCACAACACGTTTGTGGAGGTGTATCATGGCATGAACAAAGGAGATTTCTGAGGACTTCAGAAAAAGAGTTGTTGATGCTCCTCAGGCAGGAAAAGGTTACAAAACCATCTTTAAAGAGTTTGGACTCCACCAATCCACAGTCAGACAGATTGTGTACAAATGGAGGAAATTCAAGATCATTGTTACCCTTCCCAGGAGTGGTCGACCAACAAAGATCACTCCAAAAGCAAGGCGTGTAATAGTCGGCGAGGTCACACAGGACCCCAGGGTAACTTCCAAACAACTGAAGGCCTCTCTCACATTGACTAACGTTCATGTTCGTGAGTCCACCATCAGGAGAACACTGAACAACAATGGTGTGCATAGCAGGGTTTCAAGGTGAAAGCCACTGCTTTCCAAAAAAAACATTGCTGCGTGTCTGCAGTTTGCTAAAGATCACGTGGACAAACCAGAAGGCTATTGGAAGAATGTTTTGTGGACGGATGAGACCAAAATAGAACTTTCTGGTTTAAATGAAAAGCGTTATGTTTGGAGAAAGGAAAACACTGCATTTCAGCATAAGAACCTTATCCCATCTGTGAAACATGGTGGTGGTAGTATCATGGTTTAGACCTGTTTTGCTGCATCTGGGCCAGGACGGCTTGCCTTCATTGATGGAACAATGAATTCGGAATTATATCAGAAAAGTCTAAAGGAAAATGTCAGGACATCTGCCCATGAACTGAATCTCAAGAGAAGGTGGGTCATGCAGCAAGACAACGACCCTAAGCACACAAGTCGCTCTACCAAAGAATGGCTAAAGAAGAATTAAGTTAATGTTTTAGAATGGCCAAGTCAAAGTCCAATCAAAATGTTGTGGAAGGACCTGAAGCGAGCAGTTAATGTGAGGAAACCCACCAACATCCCAGAGTTGAAGCTGTTCTGTACGGAGGAATGGGCTAAAATTCTCCCAAGCTGGTGTGCAGGAATGATCAAAAGTTACCAGAAACGTTTAGTTGCAGTTATTGCTGCAAAGGAGGGTCACACCAGATACTGAAAGCAAAGGTTCACATACTTTTGCCACTCACAAATATGTAATATTGGATAATTTTCCTTAATAATGACCAAGTATAATTTTTTTGTCTCATTTGTTTCACTGGTTTCTCTATCTACTTTTAGGACTTAAAAATCTGATGATGTTTTAGGTCATATTTATGCAGAAATATAGAAAATTATAAAAGGTTCACAAACTTTCAAGTACCACTGTAGTATGAGGTGTACTTTCTTGCTACAGTTTAGGTCCACTTGTTCCCAAATGGCAAGGAAAATTCAAAAATACAACACCCTTCCGAGTACTCATGCTCATTTTAGAACATAAGAAATTTGACAAACGAGCAGACCATTGAGTCCATGAAGCTCTTTTGTTTAGCTAATAGGTAAGCTATCCAAGTATTTCATCCAAACCCTTCTTAAAAGTTGTCAAGGGTTCTGCTTCAACTACATGACTTGGTAATTTGTTCCAGATTTTCATAACTCTTTGTGTAATGAAATGTTTCCTGGCTCCATTCTTAATTGCACTTCCCCTTCATTTCCAATGTGTCCTCAAATTTGTGATTCACTTATAATCTGAGAGAATCCTGCTAGATCTACCTTATCAATGCCTTTGCAGATTTTAAAAAATGCTTCTAGGCATCTATGCAGCCTTCCACTGCTCGACTCTAAACAGGTTTAATTCTCCGAGTGTGACATGTCCTGAAATGCATTTGGTTGTATTTCCCACATTGTATTTATAATTGACATTCCTGTCCCACACTAAGCCCTTTACACTTTAATACATTAAATTGCATTGTCCAAGTATTCACCCAGTTCTGAAACTTGTGCTAAGTGTTTTTGAATTGCTTTTGCTGTCTCCTCAGTATTTTCCGTTCTTTCAGTTTTCAAGTCATCTGTGAATTTTGCAAGTTTTACAAACTATAGCAGAATCCATATAATATAAAGCAGAAAAAGTAATGGCTCAAGGAAAGAACAAATACATTTTCATTCACCACCACTACAAAAAGGTTGTCTTGCATGCTAATTCCCATTAACAATCTACCCAAAGGAAAAGTGGACATCCTGTTTAGTACTCTCATAGTTGCAACATTCAAGAAGGATATTATATTGCAGTGAAAAGTCAAAATTAACATATTACATTCAGTAAGGGCCACAGAGTCCAGGCAGGCACAAAGAGCTGTTTTTCAGAATGGCAATAGGAATTCACAGAAGTTTTATAATGTGGCTTTCTATACTGACCAACATTTCATGGTGCCTTGCAAATAAGGTACTATTGTTTTCATTCTAACCTTATTAGCATCAAGAATCAGTTAAATATTTAAATAAAAATGTATGGAATAAAGAGCTTTGAATCTGACCAATATGAAAGGCGTGTCATAAGTATTAATTCTCCCCCAATATGAGTCTAAACGACCAGCAAAAGGTCACAGGGGGAGTCACTTGTGTGTTTTCATTCTTTGTCTGTGGTATTTTTATATAGCACCTTTCTATAGTGAATACTATTTAAAGGCACTTTACAGCAACAGTACAACTGTTGCTATATTTAGAAGCGAATACTGGGAAAATTAGGTGAATCGCTCAAGACCTCAGTGTCAGAAACAGAATTTGCAAATTGCTGTTTTTATATAGACCTTACTCGCAATAAAAATAAACAATGTCCCAAAATTAGTAATTTTACATACAGTATATCCATATTTTTGTCAGCAACAGCATCTATGGCTACTTACTTGTGATATTATGATTTTGTAATATGCCTTTCTAAAGCAAGCACCAAACCAAGACAATTCACAGGTATGTTACACATACTGTCACGTTTCCCAAATATGAAAACAAGCAAAGCAATGCCATTAGCAGTTTCTCCACAGTTCCATGGACTTTTTTCTCCAGCCTTGTCACTTGCTGTGTACGGTTTACTAGTTCAGCCACTCTTTGTATGGGTTTCCTTTCACTCTCTAAAGTCTTGTGACTGTAATTAATGACATTGAATTGGTCTAGTAGGAGCAGGTGTGGATGTGTAGGTGAGTAAACTCCTTAATGAACTGGCATGCTATCCTGCAGTTTTTACTGTCTTTTTGTGCAATACTGTTGACATGGTTCCAATGGACCACATATTGGAAATATCTTCAAAAATTTCATCGATAGCATGCAGGCAGGTGAAATGACTGAAGGGATTCCACAGTCAATCCTTAAGTTTAAAACCAACAGCCTTGAGCTTTAAAGTCCAGTGTCTTACTTGAAGTGATCAATGGTTGCTACTAGCCTAGATGTCATTTCACATTGCCCAGAATTTTGGTTGTAAATCTATAAACAAAATGACTAGGTTCTGATTCTTCATTAATGACAGTATACTAATTGTGTTTGCCATTTATGAAAAAACTCATATTTCTTACCCATTTTACTACAATAACGTGGATAATGTAAATAGTAAGGTGGAAAATTTTAATACTAAAATGAGAGATGCTGCTGACATAATCACTCCTGAAAGAAAAGTTAAAAAATCTTCTAGCACTATTATACCATGGAAGACTCAGAGTGTCTGGTCTAAAGAGAACATGCCAGAGAGCCGAGCGTAAATGGAGATAAACTAAACTGATTACCCACTATGAGATATTGATGGTTAAAATAACAGAATACAACAACATAGTTCATTCTGAGAGGTAGTGTTATTTCTCTAGAATTATAAATACCACAGCTATGCTGATGACACACAACTGTATTTATCAATAGTGCCTGGTGACCCGGACTCTCTTGATTCACTGACAAAATGTCTTACTTGTGTTTCTGAGTGGATGAGTAGTAATTTTCTCAAACTAAATAAGGAGAAAACAGGATAAAACAGATATTTGAGTGATTGGCAAAAATGGATATAATGAAGTTATTAAAAATAAACTTGATGCATTAGGAATAAAAGTCAAGACGGAGGTAAAGAATGTAGGGGTAACTATTGACTCTGACCTGAATTTTAAATCACATATTAATCAGATTACTAGGACAGCATTTTTTCACACAAGACCTCTTATAACATTGCAAGACGCTGAGAAATTAGTTCAGGCTTTTGTTTTCAGTCGACTAGATTACTGTAAAGCACTCCAATCAGGACTACCCAAAAAAGGCATCAATCGATTGCAACTTGTGCAGAATGCAGCTGTAGAATCTTAACTAGGGAAAAAAAAATCCAAATATCTGTCCAGTTTTGATGTCACTACATTGCTTATCTGTGTCATTTAGAATTGACTTTAAAATATAGCTTATGGTTTAAAAAGCCTTAAATAATCTCGCTCCATCCTATATTTCAGAAGGTCTTTCACCTTACACTCCAAATTGTAACCTTAGATCTTCAAATAAGTGTCTGCTTATTATTCCAAGAGCTAAACTTAAAAGTAGTGAGGCAGCCTTCTGCTGTTATGCACCTAAAATCTGAAATAGGTTGCTAATAGAAATTCACCAGGCTAATACAATGGAGCACTTAAAATAAAAAAAAAAAATAAAAAAAAAAAACTGCTAAAAACACATTACTTTAACATGGCTTTCTCATAGCTTCATTTTTGTTTAATCCTGAAGCTCTGTATATTCAATTAATTATCATTATCATTCATGGTGGCTCTGAAATCCGTACTAACCCCTACTTTCTCTTCTGTATTTTTTCCAGTTTTCTGTGGTGGTGCCGCCAACACCTGATCAAAGCACCGTGATTGTCTCTACATTGATGGATTAAAGGCCAGAAGTCCACATGACTGTCATCATCAAGTTCTTCAATGTGAACCCTGAACACAATGAGGACTGATTGAGGTCATTTATATTAGATAGAATGCCTAGAGGGGGCTGGCAGGTCTCGTGGCCTCAGAACCCCTGCAGTTTTTATTTTTTTCTCCAGCCATCTGGAATTTTTTCCTTGGTTTTTTCTGTCCTCCCTGGTCATTGGACCTTACTTTTATTCTATGTTAATTAGTGTTTCCTTATTTTAATTCTTATTTTGTCATATATATATATATATATATATATATATATATATATATATATACATACATATATACATATACACACATATATATATATATATATATATATATACACATATATATATATACATATACACACATATACACATATATATATACACACACATATATATATATATATATACACATATACATATACACATACATATACACATATATATATATACACATACATATACACATATATATATACATATACATATTAAATCCAATTAAAAACAAAGTTGTTGCAACAAAAACCTGCAGCCACAGTGGGTCCCCCAGGACCAAGTTTGGGAAGCACTGGTCTATAGGTATGCCTAGATTTTAAAAAGAAATCTTGTTTTATTTTAGTTAATCAATGAAAATGTTTATAGAGTATTAATGATTTATTAATATCTGCCATTCCAAGGCCTGACCATAGTTTATGTAAAATATTCTGACCACCATCCATAAGATTTAAAGAGAGTGGACCAAACTTGGTTCATTAAATCCACACAAACCATCCGTATTTGTCTCCAATTTATGGCATTTTTGTTCAGATCTCTCAGAAAAGAGATTATTTGCTATGTAAACAATCTACTATGGCTATCATTATTGCCAGCTCTCATAATAAATTATTGCCTCTGAAAGATATTAGAACAGCATTTGGATCAGCATTTTCCACAAGGACTACGCACACACCAAATGGTTAATTTTTTCATGAAAGAATAGTGTCAAATCTTTTGTACACAGCATCATACAATGCTAGGACTGAAGTTGACCACTATCCTATTTCCAAACTGAAACTGAAAAATATGATTGTGGAGTTAACACCAGGCAGGCACTGGGTTTCGAATGGTGCTGGATGTATAGCCACAGCTTGCCACAACCTTTTCAGCATATTGTTGAAAAGATTTTCCACTATTTTCCAATGATCATCTGATCAAACTTCATATGCATATTGCATCCTCAGTAACACAGCTTCGTGTTGGCAGGCAGCTAGCATGTACTGATGAGCTGGAATGCTTCTCAGTGCCCTTTAATACAGCAAAGAATGAAATGAGGATTCATCAGAATTACTTTTTACACAACCTGTGTCCTTCAGCAGTGCTCTGCATTTCTATTTGTTAGCATTGTTGTTTATTTATGCTAAGATCACTTTATGCCACAAAATGTTAAAATTTACATTTTCTTTTTACTACTAATGGATAGCAGCAACAAATCAATTTCTATAAAACTGTGCTCCTATTATCTTTCAAGATTATTCTGATGTGTTTAAATTGCACAACGCTTCATAAAGAGAAATACTCCACTATATGAAAGTTTTAATTTTTCCCCTATAATTGTGTTAATTAGCAGAAATGCCATAACAAAGCTAAAGGTTTGGAGAAACCATTAGAAAGACTACTGATGGTTTTCCTGGCCAGCAATAGTTGCAGTGAATGATTAGGAGAGCATTTAAATTAATAAAGAAAACAAGTTTCTTCACCCACACCCTAAATAATACATACTTCTAAACAATCTAAAGTAGTGCCAGTTTGATGACCAAGGCATACACAGCAAATTTTGTCTCCACAGACACAGAATACAGAATTTTCTGCATCTACTGTATACATGACATAGTTATCGCAAAAACTGTCAAGATCTCATTTTTCTGTTTGAAAGCCATAGGTTCAAGCTTTCTCTAGCTTGCACTACACAATAATATACCTAAAAATCCCGATTTCAGCTGGAGGAAAGACACATTTCATTATGGTTACTAAAGGCTAGAACAACTAGCCTTTAATGAAAGCTTGAATGGCTCAGATTTTAATTGCTGAAATCCTTAGTTTGATAATATAGTAGTATTCTTTTGTGAATGTGTATTGGACAGAACAATTTGCTTTAAAATATCCATTTCATTTCAAAATCATTCTAGATTTAGGAACATAATCAATTTTTAAAATAAACATTATTTACAACAAGTCACAGCATATCTGTGATCTCTCTCTCTCTCTCTCTCTCTCTCTCTCTCTCTCTCTCTCTCTCTCTCTCTCTCTCTCTCTCTCTCTCTCTCTCTCTCTCTCTCTCTCTCTCTCTCTCTCTCTCTCTCTCTCTCTATATATATATATATATATATATATATATATATATATATATCTCTATATATATATATTTATTTTGCATGCAAGGAAAGGTATCACACATTAGCTGCTCCAGAGTATATGATTAACTGATATTTGAAAACCACATGAGAATACTGAACTAAAAATGAAAAACCAAACATTTATTTTTGTTCCTCAGCATATGTCAGAGACATGAATTTACCAAACTGTGTTCCAACAAGCAGGTAAACCCATCAAACCAAATATTTGAGCAAGACAGTTTTATGTAAGTTAAGCCACTCTGAAAGGCAATTATCCTGAATGCTGTTCTGGGGGAAACAATTAAAAATACCCAGCTCCCTAAACATTTAAATATGATAAAAAGCATATGTATATACTGTATTGCACCCAAACTCAAAAGGCAAAAAAAAAAAAGCAGGAAATGTACTGTAATCAAAATCTTATTCTAAACCCCTTTATGTGCTATCTGGTTAGACGTTACTAGGCAACATCACAGAAAATAATGTATTTAACATCTGACCAAATGCTAAAACGTAGAGGGTTGGAGCAAAACAATTCTTATTGGTTCTTTCTGTGATTTTTCTGAAGTTTTTAATTAAAAGAATTAATTCTTGTGCTCAGTTTTGAATAAATATAGACAGAAAACCTAGTGGTGGCTAACTGGTGTAGGAATTCGAGAGGGACCTTTTTCTGGCCGATTGTCAGTACGTGGGCGAATTTTAGGACGCAGCTTCATCTTGTACATTGATGGAACTCTTTCAGGCTTCTTTAAAGACTTCTTAGCCCGTAAAACCACTGTTGATTTAGTGTCAAGGTCCTCAGCAGAGATGCTTTCACAATGTGAATTAGTTAAACTCATACAAGAACTGGAGTCATCTTCACTTGAAGAGTCAGGGTATAAGCCATCTTCTGAAACAGATAACTGAAAGTCCTCCTCCTGCTGGATGAGTGCAAACTCGTCTTGAGGTTCTAAAATTGACTCCTTGTTCTCACAAGTAATCATCTGAATGTTTTGTTGAAGATGGTCAGAATCTAGGCAGATTTTTGAATTTATTTTGTATGTCATATACTTATTATGGCAATCCCCATCATACAAAGATCTATCAGGTTTAAGATATCCCAACTCAGCTGATTTTAAATTTTTCTCATCTTTTTTTAGTTTCTCCTTGTGGCTAAATATATTGTTACTCTTCAAATTACTTTTTGGTAGTAAACTCTTGCTTTCAATAGGACCAGTCACTTGACCCGACTGCATCGAAGAAGAACTGTAACAACTAGGATTATGAACCTGTTCTGTTTGATCTACACTATATTCAGCTAAGGGAGCATGTGATATAACGGATGTAACCTTTGGATCATAAAGGTCCAGAACTGTACTCCTTTTGCTTGAAATATTTAAGGAGGATGTGGAAGAACTTGAAGAGTAAGCAGAATCTGTCACATTGTGATCAGTCACATGATGTTGGGAGTGCTTTGCTGAAAAACCAGTAAACGAGCACGTCCCAGCCTGAGTATTTGCTAAAATCTCTGCTTCAAGACTTTGGTTCAGGTCATTTTTATTATTAGTGTCTAAAGTAGATGGAATTTGAATAGTTATATCCAAACCTTTGGAGCTTGCATTGACCAAGTTACTCTGTAATTTTCGGTCACTGCTGCCAGTTAATCTTCTAGATGATGGTTCATTTGTTTTCAAAATAATCTGCTTGCTTTTTATTAATTTTGGTGTCGCTTCTAAGCTTTTACAGTGTATGTCACTTTGATTTAAGATTGCCTGCATTTGCTTTCCTGGAGAGACATAAGACTTATCTACAGCAACCTGTGTATTGTGTTTTGATTTAATATCAGCTTTTCGTTTACCTTCAATACAGATGCCATTGGCTTCACTCTGTTTCATGTCTGTACCTTTTGGTAATATAATCTCACTAATGGGTTTAGCTTTATTCATGTTTAGTTTAGGAGGAGTATTCTGAAAACCAGATGTTAATGATCTTTTAGGCCTAGTAATAACTGGAGATCTTCCTCTTTCCAAGTATGTTGAATTTCCATTTGAGGCCAAAGTATCTAAAGACATGGGCCCAGATACCAAGCTACAATCTTGAGACTGGCTACGGGTTTTGCTGTGAGCTCGATGTGGAATGGCAGTCTGTACTGCTCCTGCCCTTTCGATGACATGTTTTCCTTCTTTTCTGTTCACCATAAGAATCACTGCTTCACCTTTCTTCTTAGGTGTAGTACTGCATGGTGGATCCCCAGTGACTCTTAAAGAGGGAAAGGAGGATTCACTTTCCAATGACAGTTTCCGTGGAGCTGGAGTTGAAGGCTCTTTCGACCTGCAAAATTTAAAAATATATAATGTCCCATTTAGAAATTATTTTTACAAAATTTATTTGAAATATTTCAAGATATGCTTTAGTTAAACGACTTAAAAAATAAATTTAAAAAATGCGATGCTAGAAAGGAAGAGTTTTGGAGTTAGGTATATATCCTAATGAAGTCTCCTATGAGAACAGTACCATTTTAGATAAAACACAGCTCTGTGATGATTCAGGAAAAGAAATACATCTCTCTCTGGATCAGTGACCCACAAGGGATTCTGAGGAAGGGTGATTTAACTAATAAGGATGAAAGGTACTGACAAAAATGGCAACCTGGTACAGTACAAAGATTTAAAGGATAGGTTTCAGGTGGCAGGCACTGCAGGACTTATTCACGGAATACACTCCCCTAAAGTTAGTTTTTCATAACTAAACTCTGTATTATTAAAAAAAAAACTAGAAAATTGACAATTACACTAAATTCATCAGATTTTGGCCTTCAGAAACAGGCTTCCACTGGACAAGGTTTCAGATCTACAGCTGTACCCTCCTAAGAGGATAAGGCCGAAATTCAGATACTCCTAAGCTTTAACAGAGCACTGTACTGTTGGAGTTTCACCCAGTATATGACTAGCTTTTCACACAGCATGAGGAATAGCAAAACATTTTAGTGCTTAGTCTGTTATAAACTGGGACACTTACAGAAACAGGATTAGTTACTATTGAAAACGCTGTAAAATCAATATGCTGGCATGAAAATACTGTTCAGACGAATTTGGCACCTACAGGACTGGTTCCCTTAATTATATGCTGAACATATTCAATCCCTTCGGATCCTTTTCATTGTTCACAAATCTACAGGCCTGCAATCACTTTTCCATCACTGTTACACTGTTCTTGCAATATGCAGAACAAAAACTATCAAAACTGTGGCCACATCAGTGCATTATACAATATAAACTCCAGCTACATAATCTATTATGTAATTACTTTTATTAACTACATTTTTAATGGAAAACTTAATATGCATCATCATCTGCAAATACCCAGAACCATCTCTTCAATTCTAGATAATCGATCTTACTCAATGCTATCTGCAAATTACAGGCTACTTACAAGCCTTCAAAGAAATCTATTAATCTACTGCACATATTCATTTATTTAACCTATTTAGTGAGAAGTTATGGAAAATGACACCTTTTATTGGCTAACTGGAAAGATTACAAAATACAAGCTTTCGAGGCGACTCAGGCCCCTTCTTCAGGCAAGGTTTTTTGTAATCTTTCTAGTTAGCCAATAAAAAGTGTTATTTTGCTTAAATTCTCACCACATCCATAATGGCTAATATGGTACAACATCCTATTATTTTAACCTATTTAATAAAATACAGGTTTTTACTGTACAGGTATTGCATCTTAAATTAGACAGTAAACACAAACTACTGCTAAACAGAACAACATTTATTCACTGGGAAAACGCACTACTCTCTTTGAAAGCTCTTTGGTAAATGTCTGGTCCCTGGGTTTTACTTGAATTTTCTATTTTTTTAGTAAAATTCTCTCTTTAAAATAGTAAAACATTTTCATATATGCTTAATTTCTGTTGTAGCTACAGATAAATTAATATTGTACTAACCAAAAGACAACTTATAGAACAAACAGACAAAAATATAAATCAAGTGTAGTTTCTGTTTTACGTTTAGTATATTTAATTCTAAAGTTGCTATAGTCTCACAAACTATGAAAAACGGGAACTTTCAGAATAACTTTCAGTTCTGCAGAAGATATAAGAACAAAGTATAAAAAGCAGATTTTAAAGTGATTTTACAGCGACTTTTTTTTTTTTTTTTAAATACAGATTCTATACAGTATCACAAAGCCTACGACAGAAACACTGCTGCCTTTCACAGAACAATTTCCATGTGGAGCTTAAAAACCATGGAGGAAAGACTGGTAAATACAGTGATTTTAGCAAGGAAGATATTTTTTATAAGGGCTTTATTTCTTGCATAAATTACCAAAAGCAGTGAAAACAGAACAATAAATCACAATTTTACATGGATCGTCCCGTATATACCATAGCAAGCCACAAAGTAGTTCTATTTATTATATGAACCTTTCTGATGTGTTACTCTATGCTCCTGATGTCCATCTTTGTACAACCCCAATTCCAATGAAGTTGGGATGTTGTGTAAAATGTAAATAAAAACAGAATACAATGATTTGCAAATCCTTTTCAACCTATATTCAAATGAATACACTACGAAGACAAGCTAATGTTCAAACTGATAAACTTTGTTGTTTTGCAAATCTTCACTCATTTTGAATTTGATGCCTGCAACACGTTCCAAAAAAGCTGGGACGGGGCAGCAAAAGACTGGGAAAGTTGAGGAATGTTCAAAAAACACCTGTTTAAACATTCCACAGGTGAACAGGTTAATTTGAAACAGGTGTTTGTAATGATTGGCTATAAAGGAGCATCCCCAAAAGGCTCAGTCGTTCACAAACAAGGATGGGGTGAGGTTCACCACTTTGTGAACAACTGCATGGGCAAACAGTCCAGCAGTTTAATAACAATGTTTCTTAACATACAATTGCAAGGAATCTAGGGATTTCATCATCTACTGTTCATAATATCATCAAAAGATTCAGAGAATCTGGAGAAATCTCTGCACGTAAGCGGCAAGGCCGAATGCCAACACTGGATGCCCATGACCTTTGATCCCTCAGGCGGCACTGCATTAAAAACTGACATCATTCTGTAAAGGATATTACCATGTGGGCTCAGGAATACTTCAGAAAACCATTGTCAGTTAACACAGTTCGTCGCTACATCTACAAGTGCAAGTTATAACTCTACCATGCAAAGTGAAAGCCATATATCAACACCACCCAGAAACGCCGCCGGCTTCTCTGGGCCCGACCTCATCTGAGATGGACTGACGCAGTGGAAAAGTGTGCTCTGGTCTGGCGAGTCCACAATTCAAATTGTTTTTGAAAATCATGGACGTCGTGTCCTCCGGGCCAAAGAGGAAAAGGACCATCCAGATTGTAATCAGTGCAAAGTTCAAAAGCCAGCATCTCCGATGGTATGGGGGTGTGTTAGTGCCCATGGCATGGGTAACCTGAACATCTGTGAAGGCACCATTAATGCTGAAAGGTACATACAGGTGTTGGAGCAACATATGCTGCCATCTAAGCGATGTCTTTTTCAGGGACATCCCTGCTTATTTCAGCAGGACAATGCGAAGCCACATTCTGCATGTATTACAACAGCGTGGCTTCGCAGTAAAAGAGTGCGGTTACTAGATTGGCCTGCCTGCAGTCCAGACCTGTCTCCAATTGAAAATGTGTGGCGCATTATGAAGAGCAAAATACGACAACGGAGACCCCGGACTGTTGAGCAACTGAAGTTGTACATCAAGCAAGAATGGGAAAGAATTCCACCTACACAGCTTCAACAACTAGTGTCCTCAGTTTCCAGATACTTATTGAGTGTTTTTAATAGGAAAGGTGATATAACACAGTGGTAAACATGCCCCATCCCAGCTTTTTTGGAACGTGTTGCAGGCATCAAATTCAAAATAAATGAAGATTTGCAAAACAACAATAAAGTTTATCAGTTTGAACATTCGATATTTTGAATTTGTAGTGTATTCAATTGAATATAGGTTAAAAGGATTTGCAAATCATTGTATTCTGTTTTTATTTACGTTTTACACAATGTCCAAACTTCATTGGAATTAGGATTGTAATACCACCTATAAAACTAGGCTATTAGAACACATTACTATAAGCGGTGTGCCAACATATTTAATCCCTTTGCAAGTCATTATAATTTTATGCATGCTAGAAAATTTGTACACATTTATCAATTCAGTATTTTTAATGTGAACGGTTATGCTGTAACAATACATTTCCAAAGTCAAAATAAACAATTTTCTGTACATACAGTATTTAACTATAGGAGAAAAACTCAAATGTTAGGACTTACATAAGTATTTAAACCTCTCTGCTTTGGAAGCTGCAGGTTTACACAAACCACATGTTCTTGTATACATGCCTGACAACATCGGTGCATGCTTCTAATGAGATGGCAGATGATGTTGTGGGGGATCTCCTCCCAGATCTGGACCAGGACATCACTGAGCTCCTGGACAGTCTGAGGTGCAACCTGGTGGCATTGGATGGACCAAAACAATGTCCCAGAGGTGTTCTATTGGATTTAGGTCAGGAAAGTGTGGTGGCCAGTCAATGGTATCAATTCCTTCATCCTCCAGGAACTGCCTGCATACTCTCACCACATGAGGCCAGGAATTGTCGTGCACCAGGAGCCACTGTACCACCATAGGGTCTGACAATGGGTCCAAGGATTTCATCCTGATACCTAATGGCAGCCAAGGTGCCTTTGTCAAGCCTGTAGCGGTCTGTGTGACCCTCCATGGATATGCCTCCCCAGACAATCATTAACCCACCACCAAACTGCTCATGCTGAATGATGTTACAGGCAGCATAATCTTCTCCATGGCTTCTCCAGACCCTTTCACTTCTGTCACGTGCTCAGGGTGAACCTGCTCTCGTCTGTAAAAAGCACAGGGCACCAGTGGTGCATCTGCCAATTCCGGTATTCTATGGCGAATGCCAATCGAGCTGCATGCTGCTGGGCAGTGAGCTCAGGGCCCATTAGAGGACATGGGGCCCTTGGGTCACCCTCATGAAGTCTTTCTGGTTGTTTGGTCAGAGACATTCACACCAGTGGCCTGCTGGAGGTCATTTTGTAGGGCTCTGGCATTTCTCATCCTGTTCCTCCTTGCCCAAAGGAGCAGATACTGGTCCTGCTGATGGGTTATGAACCTTCTATGGCCCTCTCCAGCTCTCCTAGAGTAACTGCTTGTCTCCTAGAATCTCCTCCATGCCCTTGAGACTGTGCAGGGAGACACAGCAAACCTTCTGGCAATGACACGTATTTATGTGCCATCCTGGAGAAGTTGGACTACCTGTGCAACCTCTGTAGGGTCCAGGTATCGCCTCATGCTACCAGTAGTGACACTGACTGTAGCCAAATGCAAAACTAGGGAAGAAACAGTCAGAAAAGATGAGGAGGGAAAAATGTCAGTGGCCTCCACCTGTTAAACCATTCCTGTTTTGGGGGTCATCTCATTGTTGCCCCTCTAGTGCATCTGTTGTTAATTTCATTAACACCACAGCAGCTGAAACTGATTAACAACCCCCTCTGCTACTTAACTGACCAGATTAATATCCCATAAGTTTTATTGACTTTATGCTATACTCTGATTAAAAAGTGTTCCTTTAATTCTTTTGAGCAGTATATATATATATATATATATATATATATTTTTTTTATTTTTTCATCTGAAGTCAAGAAGTTTGAATGTAAAACAATGTCAATTGTATGTTCTCACACTAATTTCACTACTGTGTCATTTCAGATATTCTAGTGTTGTGGCATTTTACAAATTTTGTTTTACAATTTAAACCCAGGATCAGCCTACTGTATATGGTTTTTTGTACAGTTAGCTCATTAATAAAATTGACACTTTTACACTATTCAAATTCACTTATGTGCACAACAGTCTTTATGCTTTTATATAAGACCTGTGCATCTGCAGTTTTTACACATCCACGGGGCATCCTGGAATCATATACTCGCAGATAAGGTGGGCCCACCTGTATACTTATTTTAATATGAATAACGGAGGCTTAATTTTTGGCTAATCATACTACAAACATATGATTTTTGCAAAGCCCATTACAACATGTTTAAGAAAAGTCCTTGACTCATTTACTATTGATATTAAAAAAAGTAAAGAATACACCAGGATTGCAATCTAATTGGTTTGTTATTTACAAAACTCTGAAATCATTCAAACTTGCACATTGTTTAATTTTTAACTTTAAAATGTATAAAATGAAAAATGTACTTAATTTTAAAATTAATTTATAAAAATAATCGGTGTACAATAGGTTTTGTTCTCACATCAAAGTGCATAGTAGTTCTACAAGTACAACAATTAATTTTTACTTTTAATGTGATTCTATGGTCTGAAGGAGAAACAGCTTACACTTTTCAATTTATAGGTTTGTAAAGATGGTTTAGGGTATCCACACAGTCTATGGTGTATGTCATGACAAGCCCATATTGGAAAAAGGATGGGACTTCCCAATTTTAATTAATTTTTCTTTGCCTTAATTATACTTTCCAGTATAAGTAACTTATTACATTTTGAATATATTAGTTCTGAACTATAGGATTTATACGCCACACTCTGAAGATAAAAAACTCAGAGTTTTCTGTTTGAAAAAGCAGTACAACATCACTCATTTTTCACTATTTGTCTATACATACTGCATATATACACAGTATTCAGCAACAAAGGAAATAATTCTCTTAAAACTATATTTTCAGTACATTTTGATTTTAAAGCTGGTTCATAAAAACACCTTTATAAAAAAGGTATGAACTAGCAGATTTTAATTTTACACCCCACTGCTGGGAGAAGTTACTTTATATTTGCTTTTGAAAAGAAAGAGGAAAAAAAAACACTTAATACTTTGGTGCATCCATTTATCTGGCTGTTTAAAACAATCAAATGTGTTTAGTTTTTACTAATACAGTACATTAACCACATGAGTTGCAGTGCAACAGCATATTCCAGTTTCAACTGGACAAACTCTGGATTTAAATATGATTTCAGGAATAGGCATTCAAATACAGTGTCAACTACATTTAGCAGCACATTTTAACCTGAAAATACACCTGCACAACGTTTTGCAAACATACAACCTGTTTTGTACCCTTGAGTTATTAATTAAAAGTAAAATAAACCTCGCAAGTTTTCAAATACATTGTCTTTTTTCAACAAGCTCCTTGTTTCAAACTTTAATAATTTGTTCACAATACTTAAAATAAAATGATTGTTAGATATTGCCAGTTCCTGCCTTATGTTTCATTTAGCAACTAGGTTGCTCTCTACAATATAGTGCGTATTATTGAACTCTACATAGAGTAAAACTATATTGACTGATGAGGACATTGTGAAATTTGAAAAATGGTCTTCAAAGATTATACTTATTTAGGCACTCCACCAAAAGATGTACTATTAATGAAACAACCTGAGTCCTTACAATTTATAATTGTTACTTGGTTATTTATGCTCAATGATTTTTTTTCAAATAATTCTTTGCTAATCTATGGAGCATTTAGAATAGGATGACTAAAATAATACTTTTTTTTTTTTCTTTTCTTAAACAAACCTGTGAAATGTTAACACCCGGGGCTCTGATCTGTCACGCTGTGACCTCCGAGATAAAGATGTCAGTCCAGTACGTCTACTGCGTTCTCCTGATCCCACATTCAAATCCCGCTCCTTAGATTTGTTTTCTCGCTGGGCGGGGCTTATGACAGGTGGGTCTAGAGAGCGTCTGTCCGGCATACCATCAGGTCTCCAGTTGAAGCCAGCATTAGGCGTTGAGGTTAAATAGGAGTTGCTTATCCTCTGAGTTGTAAAGGCACTTAATTTTGTTTGCTGGTAACGATGAGCTGAATAATGGGATATACATAAAAAAAAATAAATGAATATTCTCATTATCCGGCCTCTTCATTTGAGCTCATACTAATTAAACCAAAACAGTTTTTAAATGTTTAAGTGAAAGTAACAAACTTACAAATATGATAATATTCTTATGTTCACATCTCCAACAGACTACTTCACAGTAATATGACGGGTCAAATTATAAATAAAACAAAAAAGCAAAAAGTGAACATTAAATTCAAAAGTTACATATACAATAACAAAGCAGCTCTCTATTGTTAGTCATTTGAAACCAAGGTCAAAAGAATGTTGTTGAACAATGTACCCTAGTGAGTTTTCTTTAGACAGTGGGAGTGAAACCTGCTCAAATTGACCAAAAGATGTTGGCTTATGCTGATCAGTAAGCTGCTTGTGTACACATCTTGTGCAAAGTTAAAATTATCATGTACTATGATGTGCAGATCCATAGCTAATATCCAAATGCACAGCAAACAGTGGACAAATTAATCTGTTGGTCTTCTCTGATGAAGGCATTCACCAAGTCGATGAGGGCTTGTGTGTGTGCCATAGGCTGATGGTTAACCAGATCAAACTTCATCAGTTACACATTTTCTTTCTGTTTCATACCTTTCTACCCATTCATAAAGGTTTCTGTGGTTTTCACTTCCTTACTGAACAAAAAAAGTTCAGTTTTCACACCCTCTGTCCAAAGAAAACTAAAACAATGTCAGAGCACTGTGCTACACTGTACGTATTTAAACTACCCACAAGCCATTGTGTTATATTGCATCAGCTTCTGTCTGTTGGGGTTACCATGTAATTTTTCAATTGCCTTTACTTTTTGATTTACCCTTATAGTATTAGGATACAAGGGTTAAAACCACCCTTGAATTTATAAGTGCAACTGCCAATGATCCTTTAACAATTGCAAGAACAGAAATAACAGAAAAGTGACAGTGTCTTCCTGCCACTTCCTTAAGTCTATAATAAGTTAGTTGGCTTTATTGGCATTATTGTAGTGATAATTGTCCTTGCACCAAACCATTCAGAAAGAAAACCATCCTTTCATTAAGTTGTATCATTATTATTTGTAACCAGGCATGCTTTCTCATGCCTTCGGCAAATTAGAGTTAGAGCTGTATCTAGAGCTTGATGAGAAGTTTTGATGATGTAATAATGTTAATTGCCGAGTTATAGACTATAAACACTCTGGCATAACAGTTTTTATGACCCAGGTATACCAGCATATACTGTACCAAAATGGCATCAAGCACAAAAATATGGCAATCTCTGGGGACCTGAAAGTCTACCTATCCATCCATTTTTTGTTATTTATCCAGTACCAGGTTGAGGGGGAAGCTGTATGAGTAATGATGCACAGACGTCACTTTTCCCTGCCACCTCATCAAACTGCTCTGGGGGATACCAGAAGCATTCCCATTCTAGCTGAGAGACATAATCTCTTCAGCGTGTCCTGGGTCTAGCACAAAGTCTCCTCCTAGTTTGACAAGCTAGAAACACCTCCTCAGGGAGGCATCCTAATAGGATGCCTGAATATTCTCAACTGGCAGCTGACATGGAGGAGCGGCAGCTCTGCTTTAAACTATAAATTCTGCACTCCTCTTTCCATCTCTAAGCCCAAAAACCTTGTGAAGGAAGCTAATTTCTCCCACTTGTATTTGCAATCTAGTTCTTTTGGTCACTACCCAAAGCTCATGCCCATAGGTGGGAGCTGGAATGTAGATCAACCAATAAATCGAGGGCTTTTTTTTTCCTCCTCAACTCTCTTTTCCCCACTACTGACCAGTACAACGTCCACATGACTGCAGACACTGCTCTGATCCACCTGTCAATCTCCTGCTCCCTTCATCCCTCACTAATGAGCAAAACCCTAAGACACTTAAACTCCTCTGCTTGAGGCAGCACCTTATTCCCAACCTGGAGAGGGCACTTCACCCCTGGAGGTGCTGACCCTCATCCCAGACACTTGCTGCAAACCACCCCATTGCATGTCTGAGGTCATACCCCAGTGAAGATAGCAGGACCACTTCAGCTACAAAAATTAGAGATGCAATCCGGATGTCACCAAACTAGACATTCTCCAATTCTTGGCTGTGCCAAAAATTCTGTCCATAATAATTATTATTTTCTTTTAATTTTATTGATTTTATTGAAATCATTCAATACAAATAGATCAATTTTTACAAAAAATAGGATTGAAAACAAATCAACCCCTACCCCTAAGAAAGACCGCATGGCCAACGGGGTAAAACTTAAAGCTTGTAAAAATACATAAATGTATGAGTTTAATAGGCGGATACAGATAAATGGAGAAGAAAAAGAAATTGGAAGAGAATCTGTTTCCTCAGTGCTTTAAGAGCTTAATCTAAAATGTTATTGATTAGATCCTGCCAGGTTTTGAAAAAGTTCTGCACAGATCCTCTAACTGAGAATTTGATTTTTGCCAATTTCAAATAGTATAAAACATCAATTACCCACTGACTTAAAAGAGGAGAGTTAGGATTCTTCCAGTTTAGCAAAATAAGTCTGCGTGCCAATAGTGCAGTGAAGGCAATCAGAGTTTGTTTGTCCTTCTCCACTTTAAGCCCATCTGGAAGAACCCCAAACACAGCGGTTAATGGGTTAGGAGGGATTGTGAGTCCAAGGCTGTCTGAAAGGCAATTAAAATGTTTTGTCCAGAATGATGTTAATTTGGTGCAGGCCCAAAACATGTGACCCACTGAGGTTGGGACTTGATTGCAGCATTCACAGGTTAGATCTTGCCCTGGAAACATTTTGGACAATTTTAAGCGAGACAGATGTGCTCAATATATAGTTTTGAGTTGAAAAATTGTATGCTTTGCGCATATGGAGCACGAGTGAATTCTCTGCATTGACGCTTTCCACTCCTTTTCTGTTATGTTGAGTGAGAGATGTTTTTCTCCATTGTCCTCTTGGACCTTTGAAAGGGAGGGACTGTAAAATAATTTTATATAATGCAGAAATGCTGTCTGAGTCCGCCAAACTGAGCAATATTTTTTCCAGCATAGAGGAGGGTGTGAGATGAGGAAAATCGGGCAGGTTCTGTTTCACAAAGTTTCTAATTTGAAGGTAATGAAAGAAATGTGTCCAATAAATTTGGAATGTAATTGTTCAAAGGATGCAAAGATGTTGTCTAAAGATCTCTAAGCAATTTAATCCCAAAGGTTTTCCAGATATTAAAAACTGCATAGGTTTCCAAGGGTTGAAAAAGGTGCAGAGGTGCCACAGATAAAAGATTCTCCATCTTAAAATGCTTTCTACATTGGTTCCATATTCTGAGTGAGTGAAGCACAATTGGATTATTAGTATATTGGCGATAACTTACATTTGTTGGGGCACAGAGCAGGGAATATAAAGAAGTACTGCAGGATTCTACTTCTATTGTGGACAAGGCCTGTGTATGTTCATCTATTTGTGTCCAGGTTTTTATAGCTTGTATGTTTGCTGCCCAGTAATAAAACTGAAAGTTAGGTAGACCCATGCCACCTTCTGCCTTAGGTCTTTGTAGGGTCGCTCTTTGGATACGTGGATGTTTTGAGTTCCAAATAAATGAGGTTATGGTTGAATCTAATTGCTTAAAAAATTATTTATTGTTCATAATAATTATGATCCGAATCACTGACAGAGGGCAGCCCTGGTTGAGTCTGACACCCACTGGGAAGAAGTCTGACTTACTGCAAGCAATGCAAACCAAGCTTTCTGGTACCGGTACCCCATATTCCAGAAGCATCCCCACTAGAAACTCCAAGGGATGTGGCTGTATTTCACAAAACACACATAGGCTGGTTGAGAATCCTTCCATGAACCCTACAGAATCTTTGCCACAAGAGAGCTTGTTTTCTGTGTTGTGTTAGCTGTTAGTAATGGATGAACTAAAACATGCTTGAGGGCCTCCATGCCTTATAAAGCTATACAGATAGGCTACTTTTTACTGTCCAATACCGAAATGCAAGCAAACAAGTACTTCACTCCTGGTGTAAGCAGGTTAAAGTAGATTTTACAGCATCAAGACAAAACCTTTCTAAATGATCAGAAATGACAGATTGTAATACAAATGAAATGTAGTGTATTGGATGATGCATTTCGAAAACAGCGGTTATTCTTCAGGGCCAGTTACATGACACTATTAAAACAATACAAGTTAAAAAATGAAATAGCAACTGGGTTATATCATTTTACATTAACACAGCAAAAATACACCGAATTAACAATTAAGTATCAAAAAAACGTATAAAATAAAAAGATTACTTTTTTTAATACAGATTCATAAAAACACAGTACCGTATCAAATATAAACATAATGCTGATTTTAAACATCAGAGTACAACCTTGACCAGTTATAGACAGTATAAACTGATTATTCTCATATTGAACAATTATAGCAGATATACAGTACTGTAAATTGTGCTCCGAGCAATCTTCCTGTAATGCCTTTCTACTAACCCATCTTATGTTAATGCCATTCTCATTTTGTTTTCTATGTATCAAAGATTACTTATGTACCTATAGCAGTATCACAGAGCAGGATTAAAAAACATTAATCAATAGAATCATTATAATCCATCATCAATTCTTCTGTATGGGGCACACCTTTTAGATACTTAAGTCCCTCTTATTAAAGCAGAGGATTACCTGAAGTTATTATTTATTATAATTACCGGTTACAAATTTAATAAATAAAACAGCATTACACCAAGCAGTAGAAACTGAAGGGAAACAGTCCATTAAAGCAGTCTATAACAAGCTGCAGTATAAAAAGATGAAAGACTGAGCCATCTTCAACAACTATCAAATACACATGGCCATGATGCAACAGAAATTATATGCAATGTAAAAACTGACCTCAATGGACTGTTAAAGAGGGACATAAATTCTTGATTCAAGTTAAGAGAAAGTGGAAGAAGCAGAATGAAGAATGAAGGCTCCAAAAGAAGGTACCGGTGTCAATTAAAAAACGGGTTTATATGTACATGAGAATATGTTTTGAATTGTCACAGCATTTATAACAATATAAGTATAATTACAGATTCAGCTAGAAGAAAGAGACATATACCCTTAACACCATTTCATTGATATTTTAATATAATTTGAATATTTTAAAAATCTGATTAAAAACTTTTTATTTCTGGTATCTGGAAGAAAAAGAACGTATGAGATTTAATCAGAATAAAATAAAAACATTAAAATATTGGAAAATTTGCAAAATTTACTGTCTAAAAGCATTAAACTGCATATCTGATAATATTGGAGTATGCAGACTCTACAAAGGTGTATTACTTTCATCTCCACACTTTACACTTACAGATTGCTGCACAGCGGCATGGGTCATGTTTGTCAAGATAGTGCTCCAGGGTATCCCATCCTCCACCAACCCTCACCATCACGTGCGTTCTCAATACCTGGCACAAGACAGAAATATATTACAAGTATATGGAAGGATCAAATGACAGACTAGACAGTTACAGAAGAATAGGTTTTTACACTATGAAACTAGTAGTTTTTTGATCTTTTTCAAATTAATTGCTGAAATAAATTCTAATACTCAAATCTGTATATTGTAACAAGTTATCTGACCAGATAATTATATTCCTAGATAAATAACCCAAAATCCACATTAGTTAATGCATTAGATATTCTCATATCAATGAGAACAAACAGATCTTTTTACATCGTGACCCTGACTTTTACCTAATCTGGCGTTACCATGTTAACAAAAAGTAAACTGGGATGTTTGCGGGAGTACAGCAGATGAATTCTAAAAGGTACAATACATATAATAAACTGCAATGAGTCTGGAAATATTATGGGTGTAAAGCCCTTTAAAGGAATACTCCACCCAAAAATGATATACGGTATTTTTGATACGTTGGTTACCGTTTGTGGCTTGTAGTGAAAATATAGAAAAAAATTAATTTCTTGCTTTCATGAAGAACAGAGATGCTACTTTATTCTAAATTAATGATATTAGAAATAACATAGTATATCTCCCCAACACTAAGGATCCTCCTAAACCCCAGCATTCCGTTATAAACAAATTAAACTCTTTCACTTGGATAGATTTACCCGATTTACATAAAATAATTTCTTAACTGAAACCCTCCACCTGCGTCCTTGACCCAATACCAACAAATTTTTTCAAAGAAGTATTGGGCGTGCTAATTGATAATGTTCTTGACATAGTAAATTCGTTATTAGAAGACTGCTGTAGTTAAACCCCTACTTAAGAAACATAATCTCGATCCCTCAGCTCTTGAAAATTTTAGACCCATCTCTAACCTGCCTTTCTTAAGTAAAATTCTGGAGAAGGCAGTCATTATGCAGTTAAATGACCACCTCAATAAACATGCTATTCTTGATAAATTTCAGTCGGGTTTTAGAACAAATCACAGCACAGAAACTGCACTCGTTAAAGTAGGCCATTTATCTGTTTGCATCTGACTTGCGGGTAAATGCAGACAGAGGCCGTTTATCTGTTCTCATCCTCTTAGATCTGAGTGCCGCATTTGACACCATTGATCATAATATTCTTAGAAATTGCCTTAGTCAATGGGTAGGCCTCTCTGGCAGTGTCTTAAATTGGTTTGAATCCTACCTGGCAGGGAGAAAATTCTTTGTTAGTTGTGGTAATTATAACTCAAAGACACATGATATCCAATATGGTGTTCCACAAGGCTCTATACTGTGTCCGCTGCTCTTCTCAATCTACATGCTTCCGTTAAGTCAGATTATCTCAGGGCACAATGTGAGCTACCACAGCTATGCTGATGACACACAGCTGTATTTATCAATAGCACCAGATGACCCCGATTCTCTTGATTCACTAACACAATGTCTGACTTGTATCTCAGAATGGATGAATAGTAACTTTAAAGTTAAATAAAGAGAAAACTGAAATCTTAGTGATTGGCAATAATGGATACAATAAGGCTATTAGAAATAAACTGGATACATTAGGATTAAAAGTCAGGACAGAGGTAAAAAGCTTAGGGGTAACTGTTGACTGTAATCTGAATTTTAAATCGCATATTAATCAGATCACTAGGACAGCATTTTTTCACTTAACATAGCAAAAGTTAGACCTCTTATATCATTGAAAGATGCTGAGAAATTAGTTTACGCGTATGTTTTCAGTCGACTAGATTACTGTAACACACTCCTCTCAGGGCTACCCAAAAAAGACATAAATCGTTTGCAACTAGTGCAAAATGCAGCTGCTAGAATCCTAACTAGAAAAACTGAGCACATCTCTCCAGTTTTGATGTCACTACACTGGTTACCTGTGTCATTCAGGATTGACTTTAAAATTCTGCATATGGTTTATAAAGCCTTAAATAATCTCCGCCCATCTTATATATCGGAATGTCTGACACCTTATATTCCAAATCGTAACCTCAGATCCTCAAATGAGTGTCTGCTTAGAATTCCAAGAACAAAACTTAAAAGAAGTGGTGAGGCGGCCTTCTGCTGTTATGCACCTAAAATCTGGAATAGCCAATAGGAATTCGGCAGGCTGATACAGTGGAGGACTTTAAAACACTGCTGAAACACATTACTTTAACATGGCCTTCTCATAACTTCACTGTAATTAAAATCCTGATACTCTATATATCCAACTCATTATAATAACCATTCCTGGTGGCTCTAAAATCTGTACTAACCCCCACTCTCTCTTCGGTTTCCTTTTCCGGTGTCCTTTTGGTGGTGGTTTGCGCCACCACCATCTACTCAAAGCACTGTGATGTTCCAACAATGATGGATGGATTAAAAGCCAGAAGTCTGTAAGACCATCAACATCAAGTGATTCCGTGAGAACCCTAACTACAAAGAGGACTATTTCATTTATGTTAGGTAGAATTCCCAGAGGGGACTGGGCGGTCCCGTGGCCTGGAAAGCCTGCAGATTTTATTTTTTTCTCCAGCCGTCAGGAGTTTTTTTTTTGTATTTTCTGTCCACCCTGCCCATCGGACCTTACTCCTTTTCTATGTTAACTAATGTCTTATTTTAATTTCTTATTTTGTCTTTTATTTTTTTTTCTTCGTTATGTAAAGCACTTTGAGCTACTTTTTGTATGAAAATGTGATATATAAATAAATGTTGTTGTTGTACTGATAGAACTTGAGCCTTTGGTGATCAGGGCTGTACAACATCAAACAATATCAACAACATCCATGAAATCCCCATTTACAGTGTCAAATAATCCACATGAAGTCATCTAGTCATATATTCACGATGTGCAAAACACAAAAATGTTTTCCTAATATACTGGTAAATAAATAACTCTGGAAAATGGAAATACTCCTCCATACAGGGTCAGACTTTTGAACTGAAGACCTGCCTCTCCCAACAGTCCTGTCCTCCGTTTTTAAGGGCTTCGAACTGAAATACTTTGTATAATGTGTCACAAGTATCTGTAAATATCAGTATTTATTAGCTGAGTAAACTTGGTGAAACCCTCAAAGTATTGTTACAAAACAAGCAAACTGATTGTCAATGCTTATTCGATAAAAATATATAAAAATGAAAATGCATCCTAAATATTGATGAAAATTAAACATACTTATTCAAATAAACAAATCAAAAACTCCTAAACTTTCACAAAGGGTTTGCATATATATCACAAGTTAAAATAAAAAAATAAAATACAACAGAAATACAAAACAAAAGTGGAAAACGTACAGCTAAGATATACGGAATACTCTATACACAAATAAACCCATAAATACTAATAAAAAGTGAAAAAATCATTATAATAAAATTTAAATGTAATAAAAATTTAATACAGCAGAACCTCAATTATCCATGGTAATTTGGGCCAATGCTACAAGTGCAGAGAAGGTGGGGACTGACTCGGAGAGAGATCAGCTACTGTCACCAGGGAAGCACACCACTCAGAGACACAGGTTCTGCACGACTGACAGATCGAGGTCTCCATTTAGCTCATGCCACAACACTCACCTCTAAGCCAAGGAATGCTGGTTCACAGCTCATCACAGGCAGTTCACTCCAGTGCTAAATCTTCGAACTGAGATGGTTTGTAGTATAAGTCCACAGCAATTCAATTCAGTTAGGATGTGATTAGTACTATGAACAGGTAAAAAGTACTGGTGACACTGTGTAGAGAAGGTGGGGACTGACACAAAGAGAGATTAGGTGATATCACCACAGAAGCACACCACTCACAGTGATCAGAGATGGGCTCTGCATGGCTGCTGGATGGACCTCTCCATTTAATTCACGTCGCAAAGCACACAAGTCTGAGCCAGAGAACACAACTTTGCAGTTCCCACTGCCAGTTCATCACAGCATTTTGAAACATATAAAAATCCTAAGTGAACGAAACAGTAGTGCATGTGTACATGGACAATGCTGGCAACACACTGACAAACAGTCGAGGGGTGCAGTTGGAAAACGGGTGAGTTAGTCATGCCCACATTCCCACTCTCACCAGCCTCTCAACTGCTCTCTTGGTACAGCCGAGGTAAAAATCATAGTATCAACATGCTCAGTACAATAATCACAGCAAAGCTTGTATGAATTATAAGAAAGTGTACTACACTTGCAGATTTGCCTCAGAATGCAGAATCTCAGTAAATCAGAGCACAATTAATCATGGTTCTACTGTAAATCCAAAACACTAAAGATGGAACACTAAATAGGGATATGGAGGAAAGACAGGTATTACTCACTCAAAACTAATAATGGCTGACAGTATTGGTAGGCTTCAAAAAACATGCGTTTTAAAGTTATTTTAATGCAATAGGTTTTGGCTATTAAAAGATAACTTTGGTATTCTTCCAAGTCAAAATTATTTTCTTACAATATACAGTATATTAATTTGTCACATGCAAATGTGTTCTGAAGTGAAGCATTTTTTACAAATTTAAAAAAAATGTAGCCTTTTTGTAGAGCTTACAATAGGACTAATGGAACACAGGTCCACAGGTGAAAGAAAAAGCCTTAAGAGATACTGAATATGTCAATTTTTCAAGCAAAAATGTTACTGAGCATTGATCTGGAACCTAAGATTGCATGCATATTATAGAACAGAGCATTCATGTTTTTTTTAAGAAGCTAGAAAAGCAAAAAGCAAACCACTGCTGTGAGATTCAGTCATTTAAAAAGAAGTCATGACGTACACTTTGCTCCACTGCTCATCTTCCTCTACGACATCTTTCAGGACCAGGAATGTGGATTCAACTAGCAAAATCATCCGCAGGCACTGTTACTGACGCTGAATGTTGATGCCCTGATGTGAATTTCTGTCTGTGTTCTGTAGTACTAAGGTACTTTATAATTTTAGCCATTATGAATGTAATGAGAAGTAAAGCAAAATGACACCTTTTATTAGGTAACTTTATTGATTAGAATATGCAAACTTTCAAGGCAACTCAGTTGTAACAAAATATTGCTACCTTACCATATATCAGTGACTATGCCATTTACGTTATTCATGAAGATCCTCCACAGGTTTGGCTACCTATGGCACCAACAACAGAAAAACGCATGCGCTGAGATTAGTCTGCAACTATACAGAACTAAACAAACAAAATTATATATATCCTAAATCCTAAAACAGAAGGGTAACTATACAGAATAATTGAAAGAACAATAAAAGATTAATGATAAAAAGTATATGAAAAAAATGTAGGGATTGCATTGCAACCTCAACTTAAAATCAATGCAAGTAACACTCCACATGCAAGCAAACTGGCTGCTAGAAACAGCTCATGCTGTCAGCACGCACACAATAGGTACTACTTACAACAAGTGAGGGCTGTACAAAGTCACCAAAAGTACCGATACGTAGCACAGGAAACAATCCTCACAAAAAGCAACTAAAATTAAAACTTAATTTATGCCTGTAGGAAAACTATATTTAAGAAAGTAAATCAAAAGAGATTCCCTGCATACTAAAACTATATTAAAAACACAGTACTCTAAAAATGTGTCCCACACACCCAATATGTGATTTTTTTTTACTAAGAAATGCCCATTAGACTGTTTTTCAGTCTAATATTAATGTTTTGTTCTGATATGTGTAATTTAATTTTGTGAAAATGTTTCCAACATAAAGTTTTGGGTAAGGACATAACAGAGATTACTCATTCTGTGTTACAGTTCAAAGTGTGTTTTAACGTTATAGTTTACCTAAAACTGTCAATACTATCCCAACTTAAGGACAAACACAAAGGATAAACATGGAAAAAAATGCCCAGGCTTCAATACAATCTATTACCGTTTTGGTTTCACAACTTAGTACACAGTCTATTGACACTACTGGATTGATAATTATCTAATAAAATCCAGTCTTATGTTGGCATCACAAATAATGACAGACCCGGCATTAGAACTTCATCACTGACATAGCAGAATGCTCGAAAGGTGGCCGGGTAGCTATTTGGCCTAGATCAGATAGACTGTGACATGCTTTTTTTAAAAAGTGTGAGTACCAAGATCTAATTTCTCTGAAATTTAAGAGAAGTGGAGTTAGATTTCAATATTTTTTTTTTTTTTACAACAGGCCTTAAAATATTTAGGTTTATAATGTATAAATCACTAATCCGCATTTTCAAGAAATCACTGAACACTGGGGAAATCTCTAAAGATTCTAAATGATGTTCTATTGCATAAAGGATGAGTATCTATAGGCCAGGAAGTTTAAAGGTGTAGCACAGATAAAATTAATGGAAAAAGTTATTAAAGAAAAGATTCAGTTATAACTACTTAATGATTGTACAACGCTACATATCTAAAAACAAATCAAAAAGTGAATCTGGCTACTTGAAGACATAAGCCAAGAATGTTTTTGTCCAGTAGAAGAAATCTATATTCATTGTCTTAGCAGCAATGGGCATGGGTACTTTAGGAGATTACTCAGGCAATGTCCATTGTCCAATTAAGTGTTAAATTATTTTACTTAATGCAGCAAAAAGGTAGGAAAAAGAAAAATTTATTCCAGATTTTAAAATGCCTTTGTCATCAATATGCCTCTTTAAACATAATTTTACTTTGCAGTAGCTTTGTGGTGATGAATTTGTGAATATTTTTTACAATTATGGGATTAATACAAACAAAATAAAAAACAATGTAATAAGTACACTATAAATTAATTCACTTCTACTAAAACGTTTACTTAATTTTACATCAACTTCTTCCATTGCTGAATTTAAAAATTCAGAGACTGTTATAATACTGCAGCTTCTCACCTCATTTAGATTTATTAACTACAAACTGAGGAAGATGGGACAACATCGATTTCTTATTAGACATGGCCAATCACACGATGCAAAGTGAAAAGTGTACCGATTTAATACGCAGTTTTTCAAATGCTTAAAATAAAAAAAAGAAATGACCTGAAGTTGACACATAGAAAAATCATACGATAAGCCAAAATTACCATAATTAAACAAACACAAAGCCAATCAACATTGACACAAAAGAAAACCTGGAAAAGTTTACTTCAAAAGACTGAACCATCAAGACTGGTCAAGAATAAAAAACTTCAAGGAAAAAAAAAAAAAAATTGTTTCCTTTGCATACAACAGGAATGTAATCTGTTAAATGACTTAAGTACCCAATAAACTGGTCATACTAGGAGAAAAGCAAGCATACACTATTAGGGAAGACACAATACTAAAGTTTCGAAAAAGTCCATATAGCACTCATGCGTACCTGTGGTAAAAACTACATATAAAATTGATCCATGAGGAAATAATACTGCACTCCATCAACACATTTTAAAAACATGCTTTTGCGTTTGAAAATTTCAGAACGCAAGTGCAGGAATCATATATTAAAAAAAATAAATAAATAAAATGCAAACACCACACAGAAGTTCGTGCCAATTTTAAAAATTATGGAATTAATTCAGGGGGATATCTGTGCATGCTCCGAGAGAAAACTAGCATGGCCGAATGTGGTGTAGTCGTTTAACTTGTATTCGCACACATTTGTAAGAGCAGGTGAAAGGAGAGAAAGATGAATTGCATTCAACTTACAATTGTAATGAGCACTTCTACAGATATGCATCAGTCCAAGTATCTGTCCAATTTTTAATCTGTGTTTACGGTTCAGGATTGCGCTGCTGTGCGACTACACACATCCACTGTTACGCATATAGGACCAAGGGATGTGGGTAGACAAGGCACAAGCTTTGAAGGAGGTGCATGAAAAATTAGAGACAAAAAGATGGAGGGAGAATCATTTTTATTAAAATAGTGAAGACAAGCAACAAAGCTGTAAAGAATTTTAGTAAGATAAAGCAGATGAAAGATGAGTAATGTGTGGTCTTGAGTGAGCATGATAGGATAAAGAATAGATGTAATAGATGTTACCGTTAGTATTACAGTACATATTGTATACTTTATTACAAAATAAAAACCACAATATTGTACACAATGTACACTAGTGACTAGCAGTTACAATGAATGATCATGCTTAACTGGTGACTGAAAGGCAATGTTGGCACGCTGCTCTTTACAGAATATTGCCTCATGTGCCATTTAAGACAGACTGTATAATGGAAAACTGTGCATTAGACATTTCACAAAAAGAGCAGTTGTCACTAGCATTATCTGTGACAACAGATGAAAATGCAGAAGTACACAAGAGCTTCTTCAATATTGTGAATTACAAGTGGTGAAACACTCAGTGAATTGTTGCTAGAATGACTAAACAAAAATGTCATCAGAATAGAAGATTACATCGTGAAATGTTGCGATAATGGGGTAACATGAGGGGTGTTAATTTGGTTTAAAATTTTCTTTTATAGTTTGTACAAGTACAAGTCACAACAATGACTTTCTCTCAGGCTCTCTCCCTTAACAACTGCCCGGTCAACATACCAGGGACAGCAATTTATCGTATAGGACCTCAACCACACAACCAAGGTGACCTCACCTTTATCCTGTGTAAGAGACAGCCGGCAGCTCAACCCGGATGGGACACCCTGCGATGGAAGAATGTATGAAGGCAGACTGGTAAGGACACTGCCTCCCCCAAAACGCTAGATGGCGGCTCACCTGGACTGTAGCGGTGCCCAGGATTACTGCACGGCATCCTGGGACTTGGAGTTCGGTTTCTCAGCCCTGTTGGGTGCTGTGGGTGCCACCAGGGGGAGCTGTTCCCTATAGCCTGGAAATACAAAGTAGTCATGAGGATGGAAGGCACAAAGTACTTCTGGGCTGAAGAACAAGCCAGTTCTCCATTCGTCCTGGAAGTGCTAGCCAGTCACATGGTCAGAAGGACAGAAACACTTCCGGGTCAAGGACTTTATAAGGGACTGCTGAAGACCCAGCAAGCAAGCCGGAGTCGGGAGGTGTAGGACAGAGCTTGCTGGGAGGTGTGGAGGAGAGAATTATTATTATTATGGAGAATTGAGAGTATTTTGTTCATTTAATTGCCTGTTCATTGTGGCTGTGGTGCTTTGGAGGCACGGTTTTCAAGAAGAAACATTAAAATACTTCTTGGTGCTTTTACCCTGTGTCCTTTGCGTCTGTCTGTTAGGTTTAAGGGACAACAGCGACCCCTGGCGTTTACACCTATAAGCACCTCTTGGACCCGTTAACTTGAATGACTGTATGTTTGTACTGAAATCACCTCTCACATTATCTGAGAGAACAGAGTAAAGAGAGACAAAGATATTCTCTTATTAAACTGATCTTGTTAAAGTGGCCAGATTTCTCATTTCAATTCTTACAAACACTATGAACATTTTACTCAAATGCAGAAGGTGTCGCAGCCTTTTCTCTCTTCTCTGCTTGGATCTTGGCTTGTGGTTTGCTGGGATGGGAGACCAATATCTGTTATCTTTGTCAAAGATGCAGCATTGTCTCTGCAAAATGTGCACCTGCTCATGACCCTTAAAATGTACTCAATTAGTCTAAATTTAGTTGTTTATATGACATGTAATACATTCCAAAGTATGTTAATGTTACTCAATAGCTTGATTGGTAAATTCATACAGTATGTACATGTCTAGAAAGCCCATCTTTCCAACAGTGATGTCTTTTAAAAGGCACAAACTTCTGTACTAGTAATGGTCATTAAGGAGCTGATCAGTGTGTAGTTGCATAGTTGGTTTGAGTGTCCATTCCTTTTTTCAGGATATGCCTTTTTTTTCAGCTCAACCTTAAGATCACATTATGTAGTCGGTCAAGTGTAAAGCAACAAGGCCAGTCAGCTATGCATCTGAATTCTATAATCATCACAGCTACAAGCTAAGCAGAAGCTGTTGAATGAGCAGCCCCTATATGTACCCTGCTCCCTCAGAACTGTTAAAACAATCAACACAATTCACTTGATGTTCAGAAAAACGCTCTCAGCTATCAAAAGTACTACAATGAACCACTCACCAGTGCAGTGCTACCACAGCCAAAACATAAGACGACATATGCACTTAATGCGGTCTCATCTGTGAAATAGCAGCTCTCAACATACAGTATCAAACAAGCTCTCAGGATGCTAAAGGGAAGGGAAGAGACATTTGACCAATCAATTAATTATCAGGCATGACAACAATGAACAAGCCTTTTAAAAGACAAGAAAAATTTGTGGTGATCTTTTTCTTCTGCCTACTTGGCATTATCATTAGATAGAAAAAGCTTTTCTTTACTGAGCAAATTCAACTGTTTCATTGCATTTTGATGGGCCTCAGATACTCCGACTATATTGGAACAGGACATGCCAATGGAAGCAATGTCAAAAGGATGACATAAAAAGGTTAGCTTTTTATAAGGAAATGGAGGGCTCAATTATGGGTTTAACTACAGCTGAGAGCAAAAAGGCCCAAAAAAGTGAACTCTGTAGTCATCACCATTGAAGTCTTTATGGAATATTTTATCTGCACCAAATGTTATGGAATAAAAGAATTTCAGTAGAAAATGAGTAATTTGCAAATGAAATTCTGTCTAATGACAGAGCAAAATGTTTTTTTTTTCAGGACACTTAACTCCACGGTTTTATTTGAAACAGCACAAACAGGAATACAAAACTTGGAGCTCCTTGCATCAACTCATCCTGTTCAAGAGCCACGTGTGAAAACACTGGTCAAACAGCATTTTCCACCACTGACTTATGATATGCAACTTCATCTGTGGGATGCTCAACAGACACCTACTATGCACAGAACAGAGGGAACAGAAGTGAAATGGGTGCATAACCGAAGCAGAAGGAGAAGACAGAGGGAATTAATCTGCCCCCAAACATATGAAAACTTCCTGACAGTGTGGAGCCAGGAATCATCCCCTGAAAACCATGGTGGTCAGCAATTACATTGTTCAGCAGGTCTCACTCCCATCCCACAGAACCATTGCTGTGGTCCACTGTTTTCCTGGAGCCCATGTTCTGGACCTGAATACATAGTTTCCAGGCATGTTTAGAAAACAAGCTAACATGAGTAATGCAATGGCACACAATAGCAGCAATGACTTTAAATTTCTTACTACTCCTAACAAATAAAACTGAAAAAGTACTGCAATTTCAAGCCCACTACTGACTTACAAAAAGGGGATAAAAAATTAATTCACCTCTACTCCTTAAATTCTTGGCTAAAACCTGTATGTGACAAATTTAATGTAACCGCTATAGGCAACTTTGATAATTTTTGGGGCCATGCCGTTTTCCTAGTAGTCACAGGTCCTTCTCATAAGTTATATAAAAAGGATCTTGTCACTATCTACCCCAAGCATAGAGAAGCTGTTAAGAAGGTTAATAGGATATTAAGTTGCATGGCACAAGGTATAGTATACAAGTAAAGGAAATTTTTTCTTTAGTTAGTGAGGACTTATCTGGAGTACTATGTGCGGACCTTGGGGGTTTATATTACAAAAAAAAAAAAAGGCATAGGCATGCTAGATAAAGTCCAAAGAAGAGCAGCAAGGTATATTTCAAGACTGCAAGGTTATGAAGAAAGAAGTTGAGCACGTAAGAGTTTAAACAAACTGAAAATTATGAATTAACAATTGAAGATTTTAAAATTACAAAAGAAATAAGTGCAGAGGATTTCAATTGTTACTTCAAATTAAGCTCTTTAACAGGAATGGGGGGGCACAGATGAAAACTTGTTAAGGGTAGAATTTAAACTTTAGAAATTACCAAGTAATGTGGTAGAGAGTGGTGGTTGGATTGAAATAGAATTGATGAGCTCTGCTGGCTAAATGACCTATTATGTCAAAAACTGATCTAATGTTCTAGTATTTCTACATTATATTACTAGCTGTGACTCGGCTTCGCACTTCAAATTTCACAGTGGCTGTCAGTTATAGTGCCTGCAGTTAATCAGGATTTTTTTTTTTAATATCATTGGCAGACAATGTGGTACAGTGTTTAAGGTTTTGGAACTAGGAATTAAACCATGGCCTTGTAGGTTCAAATACTGCTGCTGACACTGAGATATCATGAGCAAGTCACTTCATCTGCCTATGCCCTAGATGTAACCACTTTCATCTCAAATGTTGAAAGTCACCCTGGAGAAACGATTTGGTCAAATAATACGTGTTATTAGATCACTGGAGCTGCTTACTGTTGAACATGTTATACAGTATTGTCCAGGAGTGAAACATTCCTGCACTTAGATCAATTTTGTCTGTATTTCTTAGCGATTTGGCAATTGCTTTTGGTCATTGAAAAACAATTTAACTCTTTGAGGGCTGAATATTTTTTCCCTAAGACGGTTTCTGAAAAGCAATGGTTTCACACAGAAATCAACATAAAATGTCTGTTGCTGCATGCTGTGGCTGCTAATTTGCCAAGAATGTGCAGCGGGCTTACTGCTAGGCTGCCTTCTTGAGGTAGTCATGGTCACAGTGCATTGTAATCTGGTTTCTACCTCTTATCATTGTTTAGTGGCAGTCCTATCTGGCGAACATTATCAGTACCACAATTAGCTGGGGACTAATCAGCTGAAGCTGGAACCTTACATTCATTTTCGATCACTTGTATAAAAATTGAAATCCAAAAATAATCATAGTCCAGTTCAGAGATAAGAAAAGGCAAAACATCCTCCGCGGAGTATTTTGCTTTATGCATCCGGTTTGATCTCTCACCAGATGTCAGTGCCATTTTTGCGCCTTGCTATTCACATGAGCGCAGGATTAAGTCAGACCAATGAATCTAGTAATGAGAGACCAAGTAAAACATAACAGTTGGTTTTGTTGCCAGTCAATTACCATCGTTTTTCAAAGAAATATCAGGCGTGCTAATTGACAATATTCTGGACATAGTTAATTCGTCATTAGATACGGGGGTCTTTCCAGACTGTCTTAAGACTGCTGTAGTTAAACTCCTGCTCAAGAAAAATAATCTTGACCCCTCTGCCTCTGAAAATTTTAGACCCATCTCCAACCTGCCCTTCTTAAATAAAATTCTAGAGAAAGCAGTCATTTTGCAATTAAATGACCACCTCAATAAACATGCTATTCTTGATAAATTTCAGTCAGGTTTCAGAACAGAAACTGCACTCGTTAAAGTAGTAAATGACTTGCGGGTAAATGCAGAGAGAGGCCATTTATCTGTTCTCATCCTCTTAGATCTGAGTGCTGCATTTGACACCATTGATCATAATATTCTTAGAAATCGCCTTAGTCAATGGGTGGGCCTCTCTGGCAGTGTCTTAAATTGGTTTGAATCCTACCTGGCAGGTAGAAAATTCTTTGTGAGTTTTGGTAATCACATCTCAAAGACACATGATATCCGATATGGTGTTCCACAAGGCTCTATCCTGGGTCCGCTGTTATTCTCAATCTATATGCTTCCGTTAGGTCAGATTATCTCAGGTTACAACGTGAGCTACCACAGCTATGCTGATGACATACAGCTGTACTTATCAATAGCACCTGATGACTCCGACTCTTTCGATACACTAACACAATGTCTTACTGGTATTTCTGAATGGATGAATAGTAATTTTCTCAAACTAAATAAAGAGAAAACTGAAATCTTAGTAATTGGCAATAATGGATTCAATGAGGTTATCAGAAATAAACTTGATGCACTAGGATTAAAAGTTAAGGCGGAAGTAAAAAACTTAGGGGTAACCGTTGACTGTAATCTGAATTTTAAATCGCATATTCATCAGATCACTAGGACAGCATTTTTTCACTTAAGAAACATAGCAAAAGTTAGACCTCTTACATCATTGAAAGATGCTGAGAAATTAATTCACGCTTTTGTTTTCAGTAGACTAGATTACTGTAACACACTCCTCTCAGGACTACCCAAAAAAGACATAAATCACTTGCAACAAGTGCAGAATGCAGCTGCTAGAATCCTAACTGGGAAAAGAAAATCCGAACACATTTCTCCAGTTTTGATGTCACTACACTGGTTGCCTGTGTCATTCAGAATTGACTTTAAAATACTGCTTATGGTTTATAAAGCCTTAAATAATCTCGCTCCATCTTATATATCGGAATGCATGACACATTATATTCCAAATCGTAACCTTAGATCTTCAAATGAGTGTCTCCTTATAATTCCAAAAGCTAAACTTAAAAGAAGTGGTGAGGCGGCCTTCTGCTGCTATGCACCTAAAATCTGGAATAGCCTGCCAATAGGAATTCGCCAGGCAAATACAGTAGAGCACTTTAAAACACTGCTGAAAACACATTACTTTAACATGGCCTTCTCATAACTTCACTTTAACTTAATACTGATACTCTGTATGTTCAATTCATCACAATAACTATCCATAGTGGCTCTAAAATCCGTACTGACCCCAACTCTCTCTTCTGTTTCTTTTTCCGGTTTCTTTGTGGTGGCGGCCTGCGCCACCACCACCTACTCAAAGCATCATGATGCACCAACATTGATGGACTGAAAGCCAGAAGTCTACGTGACCATCATCATCAAGTCCTTCCACAAAAACCCTAAATACAAAGAGGACTGTTTGATTTATGTTAGGTAGATTGCCGAGAGGGGACTGGGCGGTCTCGTGGTCTGGAACCCCTACAGATTTTATTTTTTTTTCTCCAGCTTTGGAGTTTTTTTTTTTTGTTTTTTCTGTCCACCCTGGCCATCGGACCTTACTTATTCTATGTTAATTAAGGTTGACTTATTTTTTGTTTTTATTGTGTCTTCTATTTTTCTATTATTCATTTTGTAAAGCACTTTGAGCTACATTTTTTGTATGAATATGTGCTATATAAATAAATGTTGATTGATTGATTGATTGTCAACTCCTCCTTTTGACAAAAGTCGACATCAGCCCTGAAAGAGTTAAAAAGAAAGTTTATTGTTTTGAATTGAAATGGGTAATCAGTAGGAATTATGTCTATAGCAGGGTGACATTGAGTTAAATTCCAGTGGATGTTTTTCAGATGTTGACAAGCAATAAGCAAAAGGTATCACTGAAAACCACAGAAAACAAAAACAGCAAAAACATTTCAAAGAAAGTTTGAAGAAGGAAAAAAAAAAGTATAGTCTGTCTGGGAGATCTTTGTGCACAACTGAGCTGCGACCATAGAACTAACTGCTCTGTGGCTGTTCATTCTGGCATTTCAAGGCCTTTTGGGCACTTCGTTGTAATGAAAGTATTTGCTGAATGTATTTCGTAATAACAAGATTTCTATAGACTCGTGTCACATGGGGAAACTGTTGGGACCATAAAAAAACTTCGCTGTAATGAAAATTTCGTAGTAACAGAATTTTACCTGTGCTATATTGTATACACACATATACACTAGCCAGCGAAAGTGTTGTGAAGAAGCTGTCTGTTGTTACAGTTCTGCCTTTGTCCAGAAACGGCTCCATAAGCTTCATGGCAACAGTCTTGGAAAGTCTTTGCCCTGGATTGTAAGTCAAAATATGGTTCTTAACAAAACGTTGCCATATGTTAGCAACTGCAGCAAATCTGTCGTTCTTCCCACCTTCTGCATGGGTGTGTGTTGTCAAGTCACGGGGCATCGTATCTTTGATTGCCGGTAAAACAAATAGTTCTGACTAGGCGCATGCGATATACATCGCTTACGATATCTTAATTGCTGTTTTAACGATGTGTGAGATTAAATTATTGAGTATGTAACTCACTTTGCAAAAAAAACAAACACAGAGTTCAATCACAAATGCAACAGTATAGACCATTGCGTGTGCACAAAGCGAGTTGCGCAGCTGTGCACATTCAGCAAACCGCAAGTTAGCGTTGCTCACTGCCTCAAAATGAGTGAACAAACAGCACCAGATGATAAAACAGCCTCGCCATCTACGTCGTCAGAGTTAATTGCCAGAAATGGTTCATTCTCACTCGCATGGCAGTGGTTTGGTTTTAAAAAGATTTATGTTGCTCAAAAGACGGCAATCTGCAAACTGTGTGTTAAATCGGTTGCCGTTAAAGACAGCTCGACAACTAACTTGTTTCACCATTTGCGAACTAACCACTGCACAGAATACGAAGAATACGAAAAGCTTAAGGAGTCAACTGTCTAACACAAGTCTTAAGTAACCAAGGTACAAGCACAAAAACACACTCAGCAAACTTTAGCGGACTCACTCTGCAAAAAAGTGCCTTACGACAAGAAAAGCAACAGATGGCATGACATAAACGCTATCACCAATTACATCGCAAAAGATATGGTGCCAATTCAAGTGGTTGAGAGAGAGGATTTTAAACAACTTTTGAATACCTTAGACCCAAGGAACACACTGCCTGGCCGAAAATATTTCAGTCAAACAGCTCTGCCTAAGTAGTATGATTCTTGTCGCCAAACTCTGACACAAACCGCAAAAGGTTTCACATTTTGCTACAACGGTTTTATGGTCAAGCTGAACATCCGAGCCATACCTCTCCATGACGGTGAATTTCATTGACGAAAACTGTCAACTGCAAAGCTTCTGTTTGCAAACATCCTACTTCCCAGAAGATCACACTGGCGACATCATTGTGCAAGGTCTGAAAGATGCGCTGGCATCATGGTCACTGCGAGAAGACCGCATGGTTTGCATGACAACAGACAACGGGGCTAACGTTGTCAGTGCACTACGGATTAATAACTGGAAGAGGCTACCTTGTTTTGGGCATAAGCTTCATATTGCGATTGGAGAGTAATTTGGGATTCCTCTATAAAATGCAGTTTAGGTTAAGTTGATCTTATTTATTATGACGTTTAAAAATACAAAGCTACCTAATAAAGCTGTAGATGACAAAAATATAATTCATAATAATTTCAAATAATACATTACATTATACAATAAAAATATAAGAATGTTGTAATGCAATTATTATATACAGTACACTTTGAATGTTCCGTTAAATTTTATATTAAATGTTTTCCGGAGAGGAGCATGCAGGATCCAAGGATAGACAGAGCCATAGGAGTTTGCAAAAAGGTGGTTGGAGTTTTTTCCAGTAGCTGGAAAAAGAAGAAAGCACTTCTTTTTTGATGCACAAGAGCAGATCAAACTTTCAATGCATAAACTTATCACCGAGTCACCAACAAGATGAGGCTCAAGACAGCACATGATAGAGAGATTTATTGAACAAGAAAAAGCCATTTGTCATGTTTTGACTGTAGACAAGAAGCACAGGCATATTGTCCCAACATGGAAAGATGTTGAACCGCTGGAGGCAGTAAGTAAAGCACTAGGCCCTCTTCTGGAGTTCACAGATGCTCTTTCAGGTGAGAAACTTGCAACAGTATCTTACTTAAAACCTGTGCTGGCCTTATTCAACTCTAATGTCCTGGAGATGAAGTCTGATGACACAGACCTAACTAAAAAGATCAAACAAACAATTCTAGACTATCCGAACTTCAAATACACAGAGGACTGTGTAGACAAGCTGTTGGGTTTGGCATCCACACTTGACCCACAGTTCAAAAATCACTTTAATAATGATGACAGGATCGAAGCCATTACGATGGCAGCTGCAAGAGAACTTATGGCTGTGGTGACAAAGGAAGACAGCTCTACCTCAGGACCCTCAACTTCTTCAGCTAACCCGGTGGCTGCAGAAACTGAATCAAGTGATGACGCAAGGGAGGGAGCAAAAAAAAAAAAAAGTCTTTTGGCAGCTTTTTCAAAAAAGCACAGGAATTCAGAGAAGACGAGTCTCTGCCCACTGTCATTGAAAAAGAGATCAAGAGCTACTTAATGATACATGAGGTGGACAGTGAGGTAAATCCACTTGAGTGGTGAAAAATACAAGAAGTAAATTTCTCCAGATTGGGGAAACTAGCAGAAAAGTACCTGTGCATTCCTGCCTCAAGCAGTGCTTCTGAGAGGCTTTCAGCACCTGAGGAAATGTTGTAACTGTAACCGTGCTGTTTTGAAGCCAAATGCTGTGGACAGGCTGGTGTTCCTGTCACATAACGAAGTTTCTCCAGTAGAATTTTACAGTTCTCATAACTTTCTCAAAGCTCATAACTTTGTACAATATTGGACAAAGGAAGTTAGTAATTTTTTTTAATGGTGTTAGTTTGTGTAAAACTTGTTTACACATGCTACTTCTGCAGTATTCGATGGAGGTTTAGATGTTTACAGTATAGTACAGTATGTTAGATTTGTGTTCTTGCTTGCATGCTGCACATGTTTAGATCATGGCCTGTAATTGTGATGTTCAGGTATTTTATTCCCTGTGCATTTATACCTTGTTTACATGAATAGTAGGTGCTCTCAATTTAACAGTATTGTTGGTCTCAGTGCAAATGTTTGTGTACATCCTGTAGGCCACTGTTCAGTTATGTACTATAATACATACTGTAATAGGTTGACTGGTGAATTTAATGTTTTTGTTTTACTTCATCCATCACCCCTATCCATTATCATAACCGCTTTATCCCAACTGGGGTCGCTGGGATTGGGGGGGTAGGCAGAGCCTGTCCCGGGAACAACAGGCGCAGGCAGGAACCAACCCTGGGCGGGCGCCAACACACCACAGGGTGCACACACTCACACAGCCACACTCACACAATTACAGGGTAAATTTAGACTCACCAATCATCCTACCCCGCACACTTTTGGACTGTGAAATCGGAGCCCCCGGCAAAAACCCATGCGAACACAGGGAGAGCGCGCAAACTCCACACAGAAAGGACCTAGATGTTTTACTTCAGTTTTAATTAAATAAATAAGACCTGCTTTCCTTAATTCTCTCCTTAAGCTGCAATTAATTTTATTTTACCAAGACCAAGCTAGATCTTAAAAAGACTTACAAACACATGTATAAAGGATGCAGAATATCTTGGAATTATCGTTATCATCAAAGTCCCAGAAAATAAAGATTTTTTCCCAATGTCGCAAACCCCTAATTCTAAGCAGTCATCAACCACAGCACCAACTGCGGTCATTTCTGCTCTTGTGAAAAGAATGGAAATAAACTGGGAGAAGGAGAGGCAAGTTCGTTGTACCATGTGAACATCACTGACTTTTACAAGTACAAAAAATTTACACCGGGTGTTACAGACTCAAATCAAAAGTATGATAAATGATAAGATAGCTGGCTGCTTGCGCTGATCGACACATTTGCAAAACAAAAGATGTTGATGGACAGGTGGAAAGGAATTTAAGGAAGCCCGGGATTAAGAGTTTTTTCATAGGCTTCAGGGAATCTAGTATTACGCATCTGCAGAACATATACATTTCTGTTACATGTTATACAGATGCTTGAGTATCAGCATGGGATTTACATTCACTCTCAGAATGTTCTGCATGTAGTTCCAGTTACAGTACAGTACATCAACCAATTTTCAAACTCACTTTTTTCAGTTTATAATCATGTGGTGCTGGTAACTATAATGACAGCAACTGGAGCAAAGTAGGTACCAACCTTGGATCACATACCAGTCAACACCACACACACAACATACTCACTCACCACCAATCATCAATCTAACATTTGTGTATTTTGATAGTGAGAGAAGGATTATATGTAGACACTGCCTGTGTACACATACTAAATTGAGAGATTATACAGCTGCTGTATGTATTCACTCAGTGTTGTTAACTTTCATAACAGGGCAAACAGTCATGTAGCTTAACTCATAATGGTGCTTAAAGATTAATGTATACCACTCTAATCATATGATATTTGTAGCAGCTCTGAATTGCAGAGAGACACAGTTATTGAGTGCTGCTAAAACCACTTACTTTACTACAGAAAAAAATAATGCTAATCTTGTGTCACTCATTTGGTTTTGGCAAAGGTGGGGTCAACCAGTACAAAAAAGTAAAATAAAATGAACACAGAAAAAAATAATCTTCAAAGTTGAATAGTTTGTGGGCAATGAATATCCATTAATGAGTACACCAACTGATGAGGTAATTGCTGAAGTTACTGGTTAGTCCAGTTATATAGTAAATTATGTTCGCGTCCATAGATATTATTATTATTATTATTATTATAAGTAATGTATGTTTTGAGAACTTAATGAGTGAAAGCTTGACAACAAATACAAACAATAGAGATTTCAAAAAAGACATCCTCAAAATGATAAATGCAAAAGAGAAAAGAGAATGAGAAAAATAAAAGCATCTTTACTTTATAACATTGGAAATTTTAACTAACAAGAGATTTCTTCCTGAATATACAGTTCACACAACTGATCTGAAAAATGTTAATTTACGAAAGCAGCTTTAAAAGTTATAAAATGAGATGTTGCATATGCACATGGCAAGATATATCAGGTACATCATAATGATATTACAAATATTTCTAAAACCCTTGATAAAATATTCACCCAAACTCTTAAAACCCACCTCCTCACCAATGTGTTGCAATTAGGTGTTCCCACATCTGTCAAAAATAAATATGGAACCTGTTATGGCACCAAAAGAAAGGGAAATATGTTCATACCCTGATGAAAATTAGTGCACTGGAGTCACCCACTTTGTACTTTCCTTCAGATACCTTGATCATTGGAAACTGAGAAGGGCAGGAACAATGTCCCAAGATTTCCCTCACCTGTTGAAGTAAATGAAAATAAATGAAACAAACATTTAGTATAAAAAGGCATCAATGAAATGCATATTAAGTAGTATACACACACATATAAATAAATATTACATATATGGGGACTCTGGTGGCAGAAAGATATAAGAAGCCCCAATAGGTCCTCTCAAAACATGTTCCTAGAAACAGCTAGACAGCAACACTGGGGTCTGAGATTCAGGTCTGTCCCAGAGTCAGAGAGTCCCATATGGTGTGTAGCTCTGTGGGTGCAGAGATGGGAGACCTCCTTGGAAAGGTAGATAGCCAGAGCAGGGTTGGATCCAGTAGTCATTGTTCGTGTTGGAAAAAATAATATATTTGAGAGCAAATGTTGTCAGTGCTGCAATTCAAATTTAACATGTCAGATGCCAAGTTGAGACGCAGCACTGACAAAGCGGTCTTCTCTGAAGTTCTGCCAGTGCCACATGCTAGCCCAGGTAAGACCAGTGAGATTAGAAAGTTTAATACAAGGTTCAGATCTTGGTGTAGAACAGAGGGCCATAGGTTTATGGAGCATTGGGATGACTCCTGGAACTGCAATGACATTTTACATTTGAATTGTAAGGGTACCACTATATTGAGGAGATTTATGAATAGATTAGTTGAGAATTGTTTAAAATTAGGGAATGGGGGCAGGGAGATTAGGACAAGCCATGTTTAGAACTTCACATAAAAAAAGGAACAGTAAACACAAATACACAAGATAATTTACTTAACTTAGAAATGTCTAGTCCAAAGTTAAGTAATACATTGTTTGCTTTACTATTATGAGTATCAAAAATTAATCAAGTTACTTTAATTTGTATTTGGTGAAGTGTAATTATTAGGTCATAGCAATGAGACAAACTGGAGTAACTGTACAAAAGGCGAAGTAAACAGAAAGAGTTTTAAAATGTACTCTGCAGCCATTTAACACAGTTTATTAAAATACCAAAAACAAGTTCTGTCTGTATTCAACATTTTTAATAGGTTTTAATTTAATAAGATGATTGAACATTAGGGTCTACTGACCATAATACAATGTACTTCACAGTGTTTTGACAGAATGAAAACACAAAAAACTGTTACGTTTAACCTTTATAGGTAGAGGTTTGAGCAGATGCAGGAATGTCTATCATGGGTAAACTAGGATAAGTTTTTAAGTGTGGAAACAGTCTGAAGATAGAAGGGTGTCTTAAATTTGCCACAATATACAAATATGAAAAGGTTCTAACATCTACAACATCAACAACAATTTATTTCTTGTATAGCCCAAAAATCCCACAACAAATGCCTCGATGGGCTTTAACAGACCCTATTTTTTGACAGGTTCCCTCTGCTGCTTTGATTGTCTAAGAAAACAAGAAGAAACAAATATTGGAAAGGCCAATTCAGAGAGAGACTCCCTTCTAAGTAGACGTGCAATATAGGTTAAAAAATTGGGTAAATACAACACACAACACAGAATAAAAGTAATCCTCTTCAAAGAGCTAGAGAAACAATCATTGCCATCTCAGAAATTCAACAGTACAAAATACTTTGTTCTTGCACAGTGCTCCTCACCAAGCGCTGGCGCAGTGCATTGTAAACAAAATCTCAAGGCAACAGTTATATAAAAATTAATTTTCCATCGACAAGATTCCACTGTGTCTATTCTCCATGCCTCCCAACTCTGATATATACCTTTAACTCTCCCCCAATTTTTAACTTACTTGACCTCAAATACCAGTATGAAGATTCCCCAAGATGTCCTAAACTGCATTCAACTCTTTGGTTGCAGAGTTTGCAGTAGCCCAACTTATTCATACATCTTGTGATAAGCTAGATAATCACCATCCTACATTTTGAGTCCTAAATTGTTCCACAACTGTAAACAAAGGAAGCAGTCCTACTGAGGATGGACAGATTCCAAAACATTATATGACGTTCTTGTTCTCTGCTCTTTCAAACATTGTCATGGGTACCTCATAAGCTGTAAGCAAAGACAGGTATCTGTATAAAAGCCCCTGATGGCAAGGCCACAGCTTCAACTTCCAAGAGAGTCCTAATTAATACAGTCTTACTTAGCCACACTTGCTGTACTGCTGATCATCAGTGCTAACATGCTGTTTATCTGATAAGATTTTGTCAACTAACTACTAACTGAAATGATCACAGACAGAACCAGGAGCAGGAGTTGAAGTATATCTCACACAAACGATTAAGCAAGCTACTAACAAAGCATTAAATACTGGAACAGAGTCATAGATCATTTAACAGGTGATTAAAACCATTATATATTGTAACGACCCAGCAGCAAGCGCTGACGGAGTGACGCCTTATGGGTAATTTATGTAAATAGTTTGTGGGGAATTTATGGGTAATTTATGTAAAAGCTTATTGTTGTGTCAAAAATTAACTAAGTTCGTAATTGTCTTTCCTGTTGTAAGTGTTGTATGTGTTTGTGTTCAACCGGTGGGGTGGGTTGGGTTATCGCCGTCTGGGGTTGTGTAAATGTAAATAGTCACCATCAATGAGAAAGATGGCTCTGTAAATGACCTTGACCATGGCTATTCAATGAGTTTTAAGCTTTGTTTTACTGGCTATCTGTAATAAAAAGATACAACAGGACAGAGCTATATCATTGCTAAGGTTCTATCTAAGCAATTATTGCCGAGACACTCGGAGTCGTGCGGTGTATGGGACACGAGTGCTCGTTATCTAAAGAGCTGGGTGCAGCTGCGTGCATAACGCTGGCAATCTGCTAGCCGACAGCTTGGGAGAGGTGCACAGCAGAGTTCGGCTCTAAAATCTTTTGAAGACTCCACCACGGGTCGCTACATTGGTGTCAGAAGTGGGAGACCAGGCTGTTTAGAAGACGCCGTTATGGAACAGAGTCTTGAAGAATTAGAGCGTGCCATCTTAGAGAACAGCGTTACGCTAGAGCGCTTGATCAGCGGAGCTGTGCAGAGAAAAGAGGGAGACCGGCCTGATGGTGCCAGTGTTCCCCGGACAGTGTTGCGATCTTCTAAGCACGGCCAGAGTGGGCCGTCGGCTGCCGCAGTGATACCCCAGGTTACCAGTCGGCCGGTCCTCTTCTCACGGTCACCTGCTAAGCTGCCGCGATACAGCGGATTGACGCCCTTAGAGCCATACCTTGCACAAGTGGATCTGGCTGCGATACACAATGAGTGGAACCGCGAGGAAGCTGCAACACACTTGGCCCTTGCCTTGGAGGGTCCCGCACTTCAGGTACTCATTGATCTGCCATCGGAAGAGTGTCGTGATCTTCAGGCTCTCACCGCTGCTCTCACCCGTCGCTTTGGACAAAGAACTTCAGCAGAATGCAGCAGAGAAAAGCTGACTAGCCGACGTCGGCGTGAAGGTGAGAGTGTAGGAGCCTTTGCCGCTGACATCAGGGTATATACACGAAAAGGTTACCCTACTTTCTCGACAGCAGCGAGGGAGGAACTCAGTCTTCATGCTTTCCTGCGGGGCCTCACACCAGAACGTCTTCGCCAGCATGTCTGTCTATCGTCACCCCGAGATTTGAGCGAGGCACTACGAGAGGCTGAGCGGGTTGAAGAGGTACTACAGGCTGAGTCACCGACAAGACGAACGCCACGCCCGAGTCGACTAACAAGAGCAGTTGAACGAAGGGTGGAAGGGGACCCGTCTGAGGTAGTGGAGGTCAGCGCGCCAACCAACATCAACCCCCGACAGAGACAACGAGTAGACTGCTGTTTCGATCATGCGGAGAACCAGGGCACTTTGCCAGGGATTGCCCTGCCCCAAGTCCTTTGCCTCGTACAGCATCACGCGGGAAGCGACATCGGGTGAGGCCGTGAGGTGACCCTCGCTCCGTTTTCAGCACCCCTCCACAATGACTGCTTTAAAGTTGGGCGCTGTGGATTTTCCACTGGACTATACCTAGACTGCACTATTGACGGACGGCCATGCAGTGCTTTAGTGGACACGGGGTCCACTATTTGTTTGCTACGAAAAGGAGTGTTGCCCGAAACCGCTAGTCTTCTTCCAGAGGGCTGGACCCCCACAAATAGCGAACTACGCACTGTTATGGGTGAACGGACAGTAATGCCCGGAAAGAAACTGTTATCTGTGTTGGTAGGGACGAGCCAGACCAACCACGAATTCTGGCTTGCGGACATTAAAGACCAGTGCATTATTGGGTTGGACTTGTTGGCCCACTGGGGAGCACGTGTTGATGTGTCAAGGGCCGTCCTTTGTTTGGGTAATGAGACTGTGCCGCCGGTCGGGCTGGAACCGTCCTGGAAGGACTGCCAGAGTGGATTCACCTGGACACCACTGCTCACCGGCTCCCAACCATTGTTTGGAAGTGGCAAGGGTTCAAGAGAACCCCCAGGAGAGTATTGCTGGACAGTCAAAATTATCGCACGACCCCCCATCAGCTGAGACGGTTGCCGCTGTGGAGGAATTGGGCCATCGAAGTGGTGAACATCTGAGCACGCCACAGCAGGAGCAACTCCAGAAATTACTGAACGACTTTGTGGACATTTTTGCGGCTCGAGAGGAGGACTGCACCAGAACCTCGTTAGTAAAACACCACATTGACACTGGCCACGCCGCTCCCATTCGTTTGCGCCCCACCGATTGCCTCTTGCAAAGCGCCAAGCTGCCAAGAATTGATTCGAGATGGTAACCAACGACATCATTGAGCCTTGGACAGTCCCTGGGCGCACCCATGGTCATGGTGCGGAAGAAAACGGGGTTGGCGCCTTGTGTGGACTTTCGTAAAATTAAATGCAGTCACTCGAAAAGACTCTTACCCACTGCCCGCATCGATGATGCATTGGACTATGTGGCTGGATCCCGTTGGTTCAGCACCTTGGACTTGCGCAGTGGATATTGGCAGGTAGAACTGGCAGCAGAGGACCGACCCAAAACTGCATTCACCATCGGACAAGGGCTGTGGCAGTTTAAGGTAATGCCGTTTGGACTTTGTAATGCACCGGCCACTTTTGAAAGACTAATGGAGCGGGTCCTAAAAGACATTCCCCGAACCCGTTGTGTGGTCTATTTAGATGATCTGTTGATTCATGCCAGAGACTTTGACCAGGCTGTGCACAATTTAAGGGAGGTCCTGACCGCCATTAAATAGCGCCGGGTTGCGGTTGAACCCTGAGAATGCAATCTTCTCCCGACAGACCCAGTTTCTAGGGCACATAATCAGCGAGAGTGGGGTGGCTACAGACCCAGCAAAGGTGGCTGCCGTGAGCAACTGGCCCCCACCAGCCAACATCACCGAACTGCGGAGCTTCCTGGGTTTAGCCTCATATTACAGGAGGTTTGTAAAAAACTTTGCAACCATTGCCAGCCCCTTGCACCGACTGACGAGTAAGGGCCAACAGTTTGGGTGGACGGAGGACTGCACAGCCGCTTTCCAACAATTAAAGGCTGCCCTCGTCAGCGCGCCTGTCCTGGCGTACCCTGACCCCAACCAACCTTTTGTGGTGGACACTGACGCTAGCAATGTGGGGATTGGGGCCGTACTCTCACAGAAGGGGAGGCTGGAGAGAGAATGGTAGCTTATTACAGCTGCAGCCTCAGTCGACCGGAGAGGAATTACTGTGTCACTTTCGGCCCTACCTATTGGGCACTAGGTTCACGCTGCGGACTGACCATGCTAGCCTCACCTGGATGTTGAATTTCCGGCAACCAGAGGGCCAGGTGGCAAGGTGGATGGAGATTCTACAGGAATAGGACTTTGAGATACAGCACCGACCGGGACGGCAGCATGCCAACGCTGATGCCCTCTCCAGGCGTCCATGCCTCAGCAATGAATGTCGATATTGCCGCCGACAGGAAGAAAGGGGTCTGGGGCCATCGTCAGCATCCGCAAGGATAGATGACACTGTTGGAGTAGGGGAGCCGTTAACTATTGACCAATTGAGGCAGTTACAGGCTGAGCGACCAAGCGCTAGAAAAGGTAAAGGGCTGGTTGGAGACACAAGAACGTCCCGATTGGCAAACCGTGTCGTCACAGGGGCCTGAACTCAAACTACTACACTCCCAGTGGGGCAACTTGGAGTTGCACGATGGCGTAATCTACAGACGGTGGCAAGCACCCGGGGGGGGAATTGACCGACTACAACTGCTGGTTCCCCAGGCTTTGCGCGCCGAGGTCCTCCGATGGGTCCACGGAGCTGCTGGATCCGGACACTACGGAAACGCCAAGACAGTGCGTCGACTACGACAGCGGTTTTATTGGCTCGGGTGTCGGCAAGACGCGGAGCTGCACGTCCACTGCTGTGACATCTGCACTGCGCAAAAAGGACCTGGTCAACGTTCTCACGCGCCATTGCAGCAATACCTTGTCGGGCACCCATGGAAGATTGGAGTGGACATACTGGGTCCTTTTCCTGTAACGGAAGCGGAAATCGCCGTTTTGGTAGCAATGGATTACTTCACCAAATGGCCAGAGGCGTATGCAGTTCCGGATCAGAGTGCCTCCACAGCGGCTCAAAAACTAGTGGATGAAATGTTCACTCGATTTGGAGTTCCGGACGAGCTCCACAGCGATCAGGGGCGGAACTTCGACAGCCGTTTGTTCAGGGAGGTGTGTCAGCGACTGGGGGTGAAAAAGACCAGGACCACCCCCCTTCACCCGCAAAGTGATGGATTAGTCGAGCGATTTAATCGCACCCTGGCCACTCAACTGGCAATCCTGACCAGTCAACACCAGCGGGACTGGGACCAACATTTGCCTCTGGTCCTGTGGGCATATCGGACAGCAGTGCAAG